>NW_022103909.1:3592855-3604882 GCF_000313985.2 Echinops telfairi | reverse complement strand
TCTATGGGAGAAAGATGCAGCTTTCTACTTCCACAAAGATACACAGCCTCAGAAATCCACAGGGGCGTTTCTACCCCGCCCCACAGGGACACCATGCGTCAGAGATAACTCAGTGGCAGTGAGGTTGGTCTAGGATGATGATCTGTAGATGTGCATGAGTCTCTGGTGGCACAAATACTAGGCACTCAACTACTCACCCTTTGACTATACAGGCCAGGAAAGCAGCCCACCTGTCACTCTGTCCCACAGTCTCATAGTCTCGCTCCAGGTAAGGAAAAGCTCCTCCTCTGGCTCTGTGTGCCACAGTCTGTAAATGCATGGGTCTCGTGGCCTCTGCCACTTCTGACAGAGATCTTGAACATGCTCTTCCCAGGTGCTCGGGTTTTCTGCTTCAAAGAATAGCTCATCCTTATAGCTAGGGCGGTAGTAAAGAAAACTGACTAATCCCCTCTATTAGTTTTATATGCACCCTATTTGCATAGCCCCACCCAACCGTGCGGTAGGAGTTAAGAGATTTGTGTTTGTTGTTGTCAGGTGTCATCGAGTTGGTTGTGACCCACGGGAACCCTATGCACAAAAGAGCAAAACCCTGCCCAGCCCTGCACCATTGTCACAAATGTTCCTTGTGCGTCAGCCCATTGTTGAAGCCACTGTGTTGTCAATCCATGCTGAGGAGGGCCTTCCTCTCTGTCGCTGCCCCTCTCCTTTACCAAGCAGGATGCGCTTCTCCAGGGACTGGTCTCCCCTGACTACGTGTCCAAAGGACATGAGACGAAGTCTCTCCATCCCTGCCTCTAAGGAGCATGCGGGTTGTACTTCTTCCAAGACAGATTTGTTTGCTCTTTTGGTGGTCCGTGGTCCTTTCAATCTATTTCACCAGCACCATCATATCAACGCTTTGATTCTTCTTCCGTCTTCCCCCTTCAATGCCCAACTTTCACGTGCTTAGGTTGAAGAGCCCAATTAAGAAATTTCACTCGCCCACGATGTGATCTTCGGCTTCGTTTGCATTACCAATGCCGTCAATTCCAACTACTGGTCCTTCCTCTGTGTCGCTCACCTCGGCTTTCCAGTCACCAACGATTATCACTGCGTGTTGATTTCACGTTTCAATTTCAGACTGAAGAAGCTGGTAAATTTCTTCATCACTTAGCGGCTGTCGTTGGTGTACAAATGTGAATAATGGTAGTATTAACTGGACTGCTTTGAATGGGGCAAGATACTGTCCTATCACAGACAGCATTATACTTCAGGATAGATCTTTTGATGGTAAATTTGACGTCACTCTTGGATTTGTCATCCTGCCATGGTAAATGCTATGACTGCTGTAGTCATTACACAATTTCATATCAGCTTGAAGATGTGTAAAAGTGTAGGGGTGGTATCCAACCTGCCAATCAGGTCCCGGCCTGATGGGGAATCCTTGTGGGGGTGGCCTTCTTATTAGGAGGGCCCTAGGAACCCCTCTCTCTCTCTCTGCCTTCACCCAGAGAGCTGCCCGAGCCCTGGCATGCTTCCACTGACTATGGACCCCTGGGACTTACACGCTCTGGTCTGTGATCTCCCCCCATTCTGCGTCATTGCATGTGGCCGCATGAGTCTGTAGAGGGACTTGTGGACTAGTAGTGGACTTATGGACTGGAGTTGGACTGGGCTGGGTCGCTTTTGTGATATAGTATTACTTCTTGACATAAAGTTCTCCCTTACGCATATGTGAGTATCACTGGCTTTGTTTCTCCAGTCAACTCGATCTAACACAATTGCCCGGTTTAACACGATAGAGGCCCCACTTTATTATTCTGTGTGTGGAAGCACCATTTGCTGAAGAGACTTTCATCCCCACCACCCATTAACTGCACTTGGCACCTGAGCTAGGCAGGACATCTCAGCGTTCCATTACTCTGTCCTCCACGGTGATGAGGCAGCAAATCCCGATTTGTGCTTCTTCGTTCAGTTCTGCCATCAGCTGACCAGCACTTCACGGACCCCAGCTCCTCGATGCTAAGTCAGATCGCAAGTTGAGAGAATATTGACCTTCAGTCTGTCAAATAAGCAGACACCAGCTGCAATTTGGGGGAGTCCACACCACCCCTCCTTCTGACCTGCTAGAGCCCATTACTCCTGTAAGCTTGTCACTGGACTGACTCACCGAACTTGCAGAAGGCACTGTACCGATGAGGGCAGTTGATTGTAGAATAAAAGCATCCAGATGAAGAGACACACAGGAAGAAGTGCAAGAGGGATCCCACTCCCCTAAGTCAACTGACGTCAGACCACACGGTGGTCTGGTTAGCCCTCTTCTACTTGTCCAACCCCCGCCCGTGGTCTAAAGGTAAAATCAAGGGTTTATAGTTATCTCTCAGGAACCAAGGACAAAGAGCACATTATTAAGGTCAAGTGATTCTTTAGACCAGTGGTTCTCAACCTTCCTAATGCTGCGACCCTTTCATACAGTTCCTCATGTGGTGGTGACCCGCCCCCCAACCATAATATTATTTTTGTTGCTACTTCATCACTGTCATTTTGCTACTGTTATGGGTCGGGCAACCCCTGTGAAAGTTGCTCAACCCCCAAAGTGGCTGCGACCCACAGGTTGAGAACCGCTGCTTTAGACTAGCATCCTTACAGAAAATCAACTGGTCACAGTCGTATGGAGTTTATAAGTGGATTTTCCTATTCTTTTGGTCGATATGGCTGTCCATCTACCAACACCACATTGTTTTGATTACTCTCGCCCTGGAATCAGGAAATGTGAGTCCTTCTATTTTGTTCTATTTCAAAAGTGCTCTGGTTATTTAGGACCCCAGAAATTTCATATGAAGTTGAAGATCAGATTTTTCCTTTCTCTGGGTTGGGAGTTTGGGGAAGGAATTTTGATAGGGATTGTGTTGAATCTGCAGGTGGCTTTGGGTAGTATTAACATAGCGAAATTAAATCTCTCCATTCATGAACACAATATATCGTTCCATTTATTTGGATCTCCTTTAATTTCATTCAGCAATCATTGGTAGGTTTCAGACACATGTATTTCATCTCTTTGTTAAAGTTATTCTTGGATGCTTTATTGACCCCTGGACGCTGATCTCAAACACGCCCTCTCCTTGTTCTCCACTGCAGCTCTTTCAAACCCTCTCCAGTCCCTTCAAAGTCCCACTTCATCTGGCCTCACCCTGAGTTACCCTCTCCTTGTTCACAGAGAAAGTAGAAGACCCAAAGATGGGGATTCCCTCAACTTCCTGGCATTCTGCTAACAAATTTCAACATTGCTCACATCTTCCTTTTCTTCCTTCCCCAGCGAGAGACAGACCTCTCTCCTCTGACTGTGATGCGGATCCCACTCCTCCCTCCTCACTGAGCACAGAACATTGTCTCTTAGCCTTTTCTCTTCGTCCTTGTCTTCTTCACCAATTCCTTCCATTACCATCGAAAGACATTCTATGCTCCTGTCATGGAAACCCGCTCTGCTCGGAGAGTCTGTCTGACCTCCAATTCATTCCCACCCATGTCTTTTGGCTTCTGCCATTCCCCAGAAGCTTCTCCTATCTGCCCTAGAAGCACCTTAAACTCAAAATATTCAGACTTTGTCTCATCATTTCTACTCCAGTGTGCTCCTCGTCCAGTGCTCCCGATAACGGCCTGAGCCACAAACCTGGGGTCATTCTGCCCTCCTCCAGTTCCGTCAGTCCCCACAGACAACCAACTGCCAAGTCCTCTTAAGGCTCCTCTTTAATCCCCCTAAAATCCCTGATTACGACGCTGCTACACACCAGGCATTTTACCCTGCAAGCTCTTGGCATGTGATTCGTCTGTGCATTCAAGCGTTCATTCCACAAGTATTTCTTGGAGAGCCCACTCGGTGCAGTATTGACCTCAACTCTTTAGTCACTTCAACCCCAAAGCAATATCCCACCTCGTACTTGATGTCCCTCAGCCTCGTCCCAAGAATCGATCTGAACATCGTCCTTGAACTCTGCCTCCCCTCCTAAACTGCCTGAGAGGTTGACTCCTCCCCCTCCTTTCCATGTTTGCCTTCCACGTTCTCATCCTGCACTGCCAGTGGGATCAGACCACTGTCAGTGGTGATGACCGGGAGGAGGCAAGGTGGTTATGAAAGTTCAGTGTTGGCAGGGGTGTGGACGGGAAACCATTGGAGGTGGAATTGGCAGGAGTGTGACTCTATTACAACTTCCTGTTCTTGTTGTTGTCCTTAAGTGCTCTCATGCTGGTTTGGATTCGCCACGAGCCGAGGGACAACAGAGCAAAACCCTGCACCGCCCTCACAGTTATTGCTACATTTGAACACATCAATCCATCACGTTTTCACTGATCCTTGACCAAATACGATGTCCTTCTCCGAGGACTGGTCCCTCTTGATCACATGCCCAAAGCACATCCTCGCTTCTAAAGCACAGCCTAGAGCCGCACCTCAGCCCTTCTAACAACCACAGTCACTGCTGGGCTTGCTGTGTGAGAGACACCAAGGAGTCCGTGCTATTGCTGAACTCCTTCAAGAGTTCTGTCCCAGGGGAGACATGCGAATCCGCCGCCAGATGACGAGCACAGGAAAACTTCCTCAGCAATGACCCGAGAGGGTCCACGGAGACAGAGGGATCTAAAATCTATGGAGAGGAGGGTTAGAATGCCTGGTGGGGTTTGATCAATTGCAGTGTAGCCAAGAGGAATTTCTGAGAGCCAAGTGAAGGGCGAACGTGATAGTGGGGTAGGAGGAAAGTAAACGGAAATAGAGGAAAGAATTAAGAGGGAAAATCTATATAAAGAGGTATAAATATAGGCATGTAGATATGTAAATATACTAATAATTGAGGAGAGGGGTATTGATCTAGGTACATATATTTATGTGTTAAAGTATTAAGGTAACAGATGGACTTTGGGTCTCTACTCAAGTCTTCCCTCAATACAAGAACACTGTTTTAATAACCTGGCATTGTGTGAGACTCACCTTTCAACATGATCACTGGAGACAAAATGAGTGCATAAACAAATATGGTGAAGAAAGCTGATGGTGCCCAGCTATTACAAGATGTAGCGTCTGGGGTCTTAAAGGTTTGAAGCTAAATAAGCGGCCATCTAGCAGGGAAGCAACAAAGCCCACATGGAAGAAGCACACCAGCCTGTGTGATCACGAGGTATCAACAGGATCAGGCATCAGATCAAAACCAAACAATTACATCGATGTGAAGGAGAGGGGTCAGAGTGGAGACCCAAAGCCCATCTGTAGACAATTGGACATTCCCTCACAGAAGGGTCACAAGGAACGATTCACCCAGGGTGGATGATAATAGCACTGAGGAAACAAATAATACTCATCTAATTCTTTGATGGTTCCTCCCCCACTATCATGACCCAAGTCATACCTCATATATCCAGCTAGACTGGAGTATATACACTGGTATAGATAAGAGCGCTCAACACACGGCATCCAGGACAGACAAATCCCTCAGAACCAGTAATGAGAGTGGTGATACCCTGAGGTCTCACATCAGGACCATATTTTCCAACAGCTGCTCCTTCTTCCCACTGTCCCTTCCTCTTTGTTTCCTACTTTTGCATCCCAATCCCCAATACTTATCAGTGCTTCTTGACTTCATGTCTGGTCACTTTCAGACTGAAGGTCTTGCTAGACTTCCTTAATTTCTTCATCACCAGCTTTTGTGTTTGGCGCATAAAATTGAACAACAGTTGCATTGACTGGATTTCCTTGAATGAGGACAGAGATAATCCTATCACAGACAGCGCTGTCCTTCAAGAGAGATCCTGACATGGCCTTTTGGGTGGTGGCTGAGGCCATTCATCTGGATGGTTTCATTCTCAACACAGCACGTCCTATGGCTTTCTGAGCCAAATAGCACATGCCAGATCATTTCAGCTCACCAATAGCTAGAGTGGTGATTTTATCAATCCATTTCATTTTCTACAACTGTCAGCTTTCCTAGATTCATACTTGGTACATTCCAGGTTCCAATTACTCATCGACGACGTCTGCAGCTCTTTCTTCACCCTTTGAGTTGGGCCCCATCCACAGGTGAAGGTCCCAGAGGCTTGACTCCATCTGCACCATATGGTCAACTCGACTTGCAGAAGGCTGCTCTTCCCCGGTCGTAGGTCGAGTACCTTCCGACCGGAAGGGACCATCTTCTGGCACGCTGTCTGACCATGTTCTCATTCTTGTCATGAGGCTTTCAGCATCTGACAGTGTTTTCCTTCTGTCCATCAGGGTTCCAGCGGCTAATTCCTCTGAGGGACAGCCTAGTCCTTCTTCGTAGTCTCTTCTAAGGCTGGAAGCTCTGCTGAAACCTGCTCACCTTGGGTGACCCTGCTGCCATTTGATATACTGCTGACACAGCTTCCAGCATCACAGCAACAACCACAGTAGGACAGACTCACAGACAAATGGTGTGTGGCAGCTTGGTACAGACACAATCATACCCAAGCTTCACTCCGCTCCGTTTTGTTTTCCCTTCGTCCTCCTTCCCTGCTTTGTTCTCCTGTGCCCTCCCCACCCCCAAGATGCCCACCTCGCCCACGCAGCAAACATACACACATGATAACACTACCAAAGGAGCAGAAATCTCCACCCACAAGGCAATTCTACTTTTTACTTATTTTAGTTTCTTTGTTTTTGTACTGTATTTTATTATATTACTGTTATTATTTTTTCTTGTTCTCTCCTTCTTATTACTCTAGTGTTGTCTTCCAGTACAGCCCCACCCTTCTGAGAATTCACATGTCCACCCACCCCACCCCACCCCCAGGCCAAAACAGACAGACCTGTAGATTCTAGCACAGCCACCCAAACCAGGACTTTCCTTCCCGGACACCCCACCCACACCCCACTTTGAGGGCGCACACACCTTTACGCTGTCCTAGCAACAGAACTTCAGCGTCTACACCCAAACCACACCCAAGGTTTCTTTTGCCCCTCCTTCTCGCTGAGCATCCACACATTATCTCTTTCTGCGCTCTCTCTTTTCCATCTGGATATGCAGTGTTACGGGACAGCACTGGTCCTAAACCATTGCTAAGCCACGGCTCCCGCCTGCTAGTACCACAAAGACAGTATGGGCGCCATTCCCTTCCTACTCAGCTTCAATCCTCAGAGTTTCATCTGGGCTCTTATGGGCAGCTGTTGCTTAAAGTTCACGTGGGATGTCAACATTCTCCTGAGCCTTCTCATTGTCTCACAGTGACGGAGGGCAGAGGTTGAGCCCATCAATACTCCATCAGTTCTACAACCTTGCACTGATTTTGTGATTTCAGAAGCAGCCCTACTCTTTCTGCAGCCCACTCAAAATTTGTCTTGACCTTCAGGAGTTACCTCTTTCGAGGTTATGATGTGACTTCTGTCCTGCTGTTGGCTTTCATCCCCTGATGGCCAGAGTCTCCAGGAATCATTATCAAGAACATCAGCAAGAACACCCTTTGGTGGTTACATCGACAGCAAATTCAATCTCCATGTCAACCGAAGCACGGTCCTGGAACAACCAGATTTCTCCAGCATTTCCAAAATGGCCTGTGGGACCTGAATCACGATATCCATTTCAGTTTGACCTAGCTCAAGCCCAGCAAAGCAAACTTTGGCAGCAATTCGTGGTTCCTCAGACCACGGTGGGTCATTATTGAAAAACATCTCCACTTTGGGTGGGTAAGACTTGCAGTCTTCCTTGATGCCAGGGTTCCTTTTGAAAAAGGAACAAGTGGTTGTTCTTCTACACATACACTCAATGGGAATCATTCCACTCTGGGGAGCAATGAAAGCTCCTCCCCCATGTTTTGGTGGAAGCAGTTTTGATGCCTGCTTCCTATAACAACTGAAAAATACAACTGATAATTTTATTGGAAAGCACAGCTTTGCCTTCCACGTGGTCCTTTCTAGCTGCATTCCCTGCTGTGATCTGGTCCCTGCACTGCAGGGGAATGTCCCTGGATTCTTCACCAGCTCAGAGACTTCTTTTGTTTTCCCCTCAAAAAGTTTTGGACTAATGAGCAGCACCTCCGAGGTCGCCGATATCTTGAGTAGGTTGGGGGCTGTGACCCCACTAAGTAGAGAAGCTGGGCTAATTAATAGTCTTAGCAGTTGAGCCTTGGGACAGCCTCAGAGGAGATTGGCTGTCCCTATTTCTCGACCTCCTGGCCTGCACCCTGAACGTATAGCCTTGATAAACATGTACGCATCCAATGAAAGAATCTCAAACTACAGCAATAAAATTCTCACAGGTATAACTACCTTGACAGTTGTGAGCAGCATGGCATAACCCAGGGGCTACACCAGAAGAACTTAGCATAGAAGCCTAGCAGAATGGACTGTGCCCTGCCTCAAAGGTGCCTGCACCCTTGGACTGAGGACTAGAGTACTTGGATGAGAGAGGAAGCAGAGAATGTCTGCCTCAGACCTGTGGAAGTAGCAGTCATTGGACCTTGGGTGGAACTCCCAGCTTGGTGGGTGTCCAACGGAAAAGGATGCAGAATCACCCTACATTTAGTACCTTGATGCCCCCTCAGTGACATGACAAGTTTTGATCTGTTGGGCAGGGATATGAACTTGGAAGACTTGATCCAGGAAGTTTTCCCCATCACCAATCCCCATGCTTAGGGTAAACAGAGCTCAGTGGAGCAACAACTGAAGGGTTGGGGCTCATGGTGGAGATGTACCTGCACAGACTCCTCACACCGACAGTGTCCAGAGTGCTGGGTCATTGGAATCTTGATGGTGTGTCCAGTGTAATCACCTTGACAATGTTTCACTTTTCTGTTTCTATAGGGTTTTGTTTCCCTGCCTTTAGTTTGTTTGTTTTTCTTTGTGTGTGTTGTTGTTGTCTGCTAGTTGGTTTGTTGCTGTTGTGGGGGTAGTTGGTCTTATAGGGTTTTGATTCTGTCATAATACAACCACCAAAGTAAACCTGAGTGCATGCATGTCCCAGGGACAAGCAGATGGATGCTGGGCTCCCACTGAACTCTAGCCCCAATTCAAGAACAGTTAGTTCTGATAACATGGCCCTGCTCCGTACTCACCTTCATGAAATGATCATGGAAGATAAGGTGCTAAATCAAAGTGTAGTGAAGAAAGTAGATGGTGCCCGGCTAGCAATCAGAATAGTACCCAGGGTCTTAAAGGCTTGTATTCAACCAAGCAGCCATCTAAACAAGGAGTCAACTAAGTCTACATGAAAGAAGCACACCAGCTTGTGTGATCCAAAGTGGACAATAACAAAATTCAAATATGACAAAGGGAAAAGTACCGGAGCCTAGATTTCAAACCACCAATGTGTAGAAGGCTATGGAGGACAGTGGGAGCCCAACATTGATCTGTAGAGTGTCTAGTCAGCTTTGAGTCTCGAACAGTTTTAGCATCAGATAGAGATCATTTTAATCATGATTATACTGGATTGAACTTGATACTGGTGCAGGTAGGGGTGGGGGTTTGGAGATAGAGTGGGTGAGGAGTTTGGGGGAGCAAACCATGAATGCAGGAGGGTGTGATTACCAATTCATTTTAAAAGTACTTTAACCATTAAAGAAAAAGAACAATGTTCTAAATTGTTTGACAATAATAGTAGGAGACGTCATTGCACCACTTTCAAGGAAAGACAGATCATCAGCAAAGAAACTGAATGAAGAAACTGAAGAGCTAAACAGCACAATCAACCAGCCAACCTCCTAGACATGTAACGAACACTCCACTAAAAACAGCACAGTATACATGCTTCTCTGGGATCTACAGTACGTACTCAAGAACAGAGCATGTGTTAGGTCACACAGCAAACCTCAACAAATTAAAGAAACACTGAGATCCTGCCAGCCATTTTCTCAGATCACAATGCTATAAAAGTGGAAATCAATAATAGAACAAGAACATAAAGATTTTAAGAGTTCAAGTAAATGACAGCCACTATAATATTTTGATAATTTAGAATAGTCTTTATTCAGTTATCATCAGGCTGCTAGAATCTAAAAGCAGCGATTCTTTGATTGCAGTCCAGAGTACACATTTTGGTCCACCTTTAAAGGCAAAAATTCATTTATCACCTGTCTAGGATTCAAGCAAGCATGGGCAGAAGCAGAAAGCAAAATTAATGGATTAATTGTAACTTCAAGAAGAGCAAGCATGCATTATAAGGTACCTTCCTTATCATAACAGAAACAATATTAAAATTGATGATAACATCCTGGTTACCATAACAAGATGATCATAACAGAAACAATACTAAAATTGATTATAACATCCTGGTTATCATGACAAGATTAACTACACCATTCAGATTACAATATCAAAAGGAACTATATTGAAAAATAATCAAAACAAATGATATAGTGAAAAATAGTGGAAACTAATTGTGGTGTCCAGAACCTGGGGACATGGGAGCACATTCTAAAATTAATCACCAGCAGAGACTTTCCCACAAGGGGAGGGAAAACAGGTAGGTCAACTAGCATTCAACTTTCTGAGATGGGAAGGAGGAACGGGCAAGTCATGTAGTAGCTAACAAAAGTGGAGTTCCTTTTGCTAGTCTGCCTCAAAGAAAAACACATGGAGACTGAGCAACATACTACTTTAAAAACCACTGGGTAATAGCTCCAATAAGGGATGAAATTTTTAAATTCCTTGGAACAAACAAAAATGATGACCTATATCAAGATTTGGGGAACACAGTAAAAAGTTATCTGAGGGCAATTTATAGCAATCAATGCACACATGAAAAAGAGGCAAAATCCAAAATCATTACCTTAGCACAACACCTTCAACAACTAGAACAAGGGAAACAACACAAACCATCCACCGTCAGAAGAAAAGAAATCCTACAGATTAGAGCAGAAATAAACAAACTGGAAAATAGAAAAACAATAGAAAATGTCAACCAGACAAGAAGTTGGTCTTTTTAAAGGATTAACAATGTCGACAAACCTCCCGCAAACTTAACAAAGTTAAAGAAAAAGAAGATGTAAATATCTGTGGTTAGAGTTGAAAAGAGGGACAGCAAACATCCAAATGAAATAAAAATAATAATAACACAGCACTACGAAAGCCTACTCCAACTAGTTTGATAATCTGGAAGAAATGGAGAAGTACCTGTAAACACGCCATCAACCCAAGTCAGCACAGGTGGATATCGAGAACCTGCACAGACCCATAACAAAGGAAGAAACAGACCCGAGTCACCACGACATTTCCAACCAGGAACAGATGACTTCACAGGTGAATTCTACCAAGAATTCAGGGAAGAGCTGTCACCATTCTACATGAACTATTCCACGACATAGAGAGGAGCAGCCTATGAAGCAAGCATAACCCTCCTGATATCCAAGCCAAGACCCTACAAAGACCCATATCCCTTATGAATATAGTTGCAAAAAAATCTCAGCAGCATTCTGGCCAATAGAATGCAACAACACATTAAAAAAAAAAAAGAAGAAGAATTCATAATGACCAAGTGGGATTCATACCAGGGATGCAAGCATGTTTCAACATTTGAAACCAATCGAGGTAATCCACCACATAAGCACTACGAAGAATAACCACATAATCGCAGCAATCAATGCAAAAGAAGCATTTGACAATATCCAACACCATTTTGATTTAAAAAAAAAAAAAAACACTCAATAAAATGGGAATACAAGGGAAATTCCTCCGGGGAGGAGATGAGTCAGTTAGGGTGCAGTATAGCAACAATGAAACATACAATTTCCCTGTAGTTCTTTAATGCTTCCCCCCCCCTCCCACTATCATGACCCCAATTCTACCTTACAAATCCGCCTAGACCAGAGGGTATACACTGGTACAGACAGGAACTGGAAACACAGGGAATCCAGGACAGATAAACCTCTCAGGACCAGTGGTGAGAGTGGTGATACCAGGAGGATAAGGGTAAGGTGGGGGAGAAAGGGGGAGCTGATCACAATGATCTACATATAACCCCCTCCCTGGGGATGGACAACAGAAAAGTGGGTGAAGGGAGACGTTGACAGGGCAAGATATGACAAAATAATAATTTATAAATTATCAAAGGTTCA
>NW_022103909.1:3590998-3592509 GCF_000313985.2 Echinops telfairi | reverse complement strand
GGGAGGGAGGGGAAAACTGAGGAGCTGATACCAAGGGCTCAAGTAGAGAACAAATGTTTTGAGAATGATGATGGCAACAAATGCACAAATGTGCTTGACACATGGATAGATGGATAGATTGTGGTAAGAGTTGTACGAGCCCCCAATAAAATGATTTTTTTAAAAAGAAAGGCCACGTATGAAAATGCAAAGGTCAATATCACACTGAATGTGGGAAAAGTGGAAACATTTCCCTTGAAAACAGAAACTAAGCCAGGGTGTCCTTATCACCACTTTTACTCCACATCATGCTGGAAGTCTGAGGCAGAATCATTAGACAACAAAGAGAGATCAAGGGACTACAACTGGGCAAATAGAAAATGAAACTCTCGCTATTTGAAGGCAATATGATTTTACACTCAGAGCACCCCAAGGATTCTACCAAAAGTGTTAGAAACAATTGTGCGATTTGGTAAAGTAACAGGCTAGAAGATTAACAAGCAGAAATCCATTGGGTTCCTGCATACCAGCTGAGAGAGCAACAAAAAACACAGCAAGGCAACGGTTAGGCGGCTCCCTCCCTGGCTGCAGGAGGAGCGGTGGGCACTTGCAGGAAGTGCGCCTTTCCATCACGAATGCTGAGGACTAAAAGGGTCCCAGGGTCAGGAACCCTGAGAGAAATGGAGACTGGACTGCCAGTTTACAACGTGTCCTTCTCTCATCTGCTCTGGGACAAGGCAACGGTTAGACTAGGAACTATTTCCATGGTCCTACTTTCTTTTTTCTACTTTTTTTGTCTTTCTCTTTTTTCTTTTGGTGTCTACCTATCTAAGATCGGCAGGATAAACAAGCCCAAGGAGACAACAATGGACAGACGGTTGAGTGGGGATACGGGGGGAGGGGAGCAGTGAGCCAATAACAACAGGCACAGGGGAATAGCAAAGGTTCTAAAATCAACAGGGAGGCGGGTGTAGTGTTCCTGGTTGTGTTGGACCAATTGAAACGTATCCAAGAGGAATCACTGGGAGGTAAAAAACGGGTAAGCATGATGGTGGGGCAGGAGAAAAGAAGAAAGAACAGAGTAAAAAATACATATATAGGTATAAATATAGATATGTATATATATAATGATAGGTGTACTTGTCCATATATATATGTAAATATAACAAGGAAACAGATGGACTTTGGGCCTCAACATAAATCTCACCTCAGTACAAGAACGGTTTGTTCTAATAATGTGGTGCTGTATAATAATAATAATGTGATGCTCACCTTCCCTACACTATCGCTGAAGACAAATGAGTGCATAAGCAAATGTGGTGAAAGAAAGCTGATGGTGCCCGGCTATTGAAAGATATGTGTCAGTGGGTGTGGGAGACCTGGTAGGGCATGATCAAGGGGAATGTAACAAAGAAGATGTGCTAAAATCCTGGTGGGGACTGAGCATGATAATGGGACAGGAGGAGAATCAAGGGAAATAGAGGAAAGAGCTGGGAGGCAAAGGGCATTTATAGAGGTCTAGATAAAGACAT
>NW_022103909.1:3583605-3588674 GCF_000313985.2 Echinops telfairi | reverse complement strand
GAACTGATGGCAATGAGGACAACCCCACTTGAGGGGAACACACAGCAGAAGTACAGGTGAAAGGACACATTGGCAGATGCAAGATAGGCGAAAATAACAATAGTAACAATAATATATAATATATTTAGGGCTGCTGGGGGGTAGAGCAGCGGAGGGAGGGGATAAATATGAGCTAATATCAAGGAGTTTAACAAGAAAGAAAATGTTATGAAACTGATGCTAGCAGCAATTATACAATTACATTTGATCTAATTGAAGTATGTATTGTTACAATATCTGTGAGTTCCCAATAAAATGATTAATTAAAAATAAAGAAAAGCAATACTGTTTACAACAGCCACACAAAAGAATTAAATACCTAGGAATAAACCTAACCAGAGAAACAAAAGACCTATACAAAGAACAGTCCAGACCATTATTACAAGAAACCAAAAGAGACCTACACAAATGGAAGAATATCCAAGTTCATGAATAGGACAACTTAATATTGTGAAGATGTCAATACTACCTAAAGCAATCTACAAATTCAGCCCAAATCCCAAGGTCATTCTTTAAAGAGGTGAAAAACCTAATTCCAACTTCATATGAAGAGGGAAGAGGGCCAGGATAAGCCCAGAAGTTCTTAAAGAGAGTAACAAAATAGGAGGTCTTGCACAACCTGACCTCAAAATCTGCTGCACAGACACAGTAATCAAAACAGCCTGGCACTGCTACAATGATGGATACCTAAACCAATGGAACAGGATATAAAATCCCAAAATAAGAACATCCACTTTCAGGCGGCTGATTTTCAACAAAGGACCCAAAAGCATTAAATAGGAAAGAGACACCCTCTTCAACAAACGCCACTAGAAAAATTGGATCTCCATCTGCAGAAGAATGAATCAGTACCCACACCTTGCCCTAGGCACAGAAACAAAACCAAGATGAATTAGAGACCTAAATGTAAACCCAGAGCCTTAAGGATCATCAATCAGAAAATCGGGACAAACTTAAGGGCCCTGCTGCAGGGCATGCACGTGCTACCAAATATAATAAGAGAAGTACGCACAGTGGCAGACAAAAGAGATGACAGACATCTATTAAAAATATAACATTTATGCACATCGAAAAGTTTCATCAAAAGAGCAAAACGAGAGCCCCCCGATTGGGAAAAAGGTTTAGCAATGACACAATGGACTGGGGACTAATTACTAAAATCCATAGAATTCTGCAACACCTCAGTGGAAAGAAACAACCAATCCAATTAAAAGGTGGGCAAAAGACGTGAATAGATCATTTACAAAGGACAGCCCTTGGATGGCTAGCAAACACTGAGAAAATGATCACAGTCACTAGCCATCCGGGAGATGCAAATCGAAACAATGATGAGATAGCACCTCACACCCACAATGATCGCCCAAGTTTGAAGGGAAAAAAAAAAGAATAACAAAAGCTGGAGAGGGTGCAGAAAGATTAGAACTTATAAATATGTATCACCATTGTAGAAACTCAGGTGGTGTTACCTAGAATAACTGGGAGTAGAAATACCATACAACACAGCAATGCCCTCTGGACATACAGCCCCAATGAAACGAGACAGAACCCGAACAGATGTATGCTCTCCTCTGTTCATCGCAGCACCGTTCACAATCACAAGAAGGTGGAAACAGCCCAAATGCCCATCGGTAGCAGAATGGATAAAGAAACTATGGTACATACGCACCATGGAGTACTATGCATCCCCCCCAAAGAGCAAGGAAACACCTCGTGTCATGGATAGCCTGAGAAACCGAGACGCTGAGTGAAGTCAGTCCGTCACAAAAGGGCAAGTCTTGCACGAGTCCACTACGATGAGAATAAACACCAAGCCGAAGGCAGGCATCTACTCTCAACTCACAAATCCTCTAATCTGCTCTCAACGAGCTAGGGAGCCTGCTAGTGCCCATGAACCTTAGATCACCTCCCTTATAGGGACACCTTAAAAACCGCTGTGACAAAGGAGACCTCACCTCTGCTGGGGGCAATCTTCTCAAGATTGGGGAAGAGGGCGAAGACCACCTGCTGGCGTCCAGCACTGTTCTGAGGTCACCCCAAATCAACAGACACTCCGACAAGAGTGATACACGAAACTTACTGGAACTTTAAGATGTGGGGAGAGGGATGTGCACAACTCAGAGAAGACGATTACCATGTAGACTCAAGGATAAGCCGACCCGAAATTTTCAAAATAAAAAATTTGAACATTTCCAGCCAGCTTATACTCGAGTATATCGGTACATTTCTGTTGGTGGGTAAACTGGGAGGAGCAATTCCCATTGGGAAAAATGCTTAGCCTTACTTACATCGGCCTGAGGGGCAAATACACACGGTACTCTGTTCTGAATTAGACACTTTGAACCTGGCTGTTATCCAGCCCTTGATGACCCAGGCCCTGTTAGACTAATGGGACTTTAGACTCTGTCCTTTTGAGGGACACGCCTCCCTCATAAGCCACACCAGAAGGGTTCTGTGGGGAAACCCCACGAAGAGAACTGGGCTTTACCTCAAGCTCCGCTGTAGCAGTTTTAAGGAACCAACAGACTTCCTGGACTTAAGATTGAAACTGTAGTGTAAGGAACAGACAACTGCTATCCTAAACTTATGGAATCAGCCGTCTTGGACTTTGGTTCAGATCTCTAGCTTTGCAGGTGCCCAATAAATAGTGGCCCAGGACTACGATATATTACTATTTCAATGCCCATCTTGCTTTATTATGACATGTATTAACCTGGTGGGCATGGTCCTGCCTTTGTGAATGAGTGTTATTGGAAGGTTTACCCTAGTGTTGGTGTAGTGTCCAGTCTGTACAAGGTAACGATTCATTTATTGTGGCCTGATGTTAGTCTATACTTGTATCACTTCCTTTTCTCAACGGTGTTTTAAATTCTGTACCATTGGCCAAATTAATGATGCTATCAATAGAATTACCTTAAGTCCCAGGGGAATGATATATAATGTTCTCTATCATAAAATGATAATGATGCCCCTAAAATGAACCAGACACATATAGAAATCCTAGCTTATATGAATGGATTTGGGGCTTGTACTTAATTCTAGCCCCAATCTAGGAACCGTTAGTTCTTATGATAGGAGCCTGCTTGATGCTCACCCTCATGAAGAGGTCACTGATGAAATGGGCGCTATAGCGAAGTGTGATGAAGAAGCTAGATGGCGCCCTGCTTTCAGAAAGAATCACTTCTGGGGTCTTAAAGGCTGCTTAAAGGCAAGCAGTCATGTCAGTGAGGTGTCAGCTAAGGGCACATGGAAGAAGCACACCAGCCGGTGTGATTCAAGAATGGTGAGTAATAAAATAGAAATCCAAAGAAGGGAATGGTATCAGAGCTTAAGTTGTGAACACCTGGTTTACAGAAAGCTATAGATGACAGTGGAAGCCCAACATCCATTTGCAGGGTCCCCACATGAAGCCTTGGGAGAATCCCTCTGACCATAGTCAAGGGGTGTGAATAGCCCGGCTATCAGAGAACATTGCAAGTCGATTATGGATTTGGGTTAAAATGTAATACCTTTAAAAAAAAAGTAATACCTTATTTGATCTCCCTTTTGATCCATTTTAAAGTTGTTTTGATGTTTAATATTTTCTGCTTTTTTATTGCGTTTTTTTTCTATGTGTTGTTCATTCTTGTTGGGTTTTATTTGTTTGCTTCTTATTGGTGTTTCGTAAGCTTTTCCGTATGTGAACTCCAGGATAGGTTGATCTCTAGACACGTAACTACATTGATAATTGCCTAAGGGCATGGCAGGGGAGGACCAGGAAAAATAGGGCGCAAACAGCAATGAGTACGAGAAGAAAATGTTCTAAAATTGATGGTGGTGATGATTGCACAATCTTCCTAATGTGTGTAATGATTAAATTATGTGATACGTGATGTATAAACCAATAAAACTTTCAAAAATAAACACCAATAAATCCTTTATCCAGGAAAAAAAAAGTGATATTCTCAACTTCTGACAAGATAGCAAACTAGACAGACATGCTACCCAGGGCCTCTGTAACAAAGACATGAACTATAACAAGAAACCCACTAAAACAAGAAAAGAAACCAAACGTGACCAATGGTTACCGTGGGTGGAGGAGGAAGAGTTGTTGCTTAGGGGGCGTCGGGTTCACATCAACCGTGGTGGAACAGTTTGGAGAGGGATAGCGATCCTGATTGTACAACACGCAGAGTATCGTCCACGGCGCTGAATTATGCATGTAGAAGTTGTTGAACCGGAGAATGTCTTCTTGTGTAGATTTTTGCCAAGTTAAAAATGAATAATTACAAAAATAATAATAATAATTTCATAAAATCCGGAGAGTCATGACCCCCTCCAAAATAAAAACCCACAAAGACACGAGAGACCAAATGAGATGATTCAGCTGCTAACCCTGCCACCCGGAGTCTCGGAGGAAAGGATACAGAAGTGGGCTGCGCACCAACTAGAGGAAGTTGAGCAAAAGCGGTGAGAGAGGAGCCAGGCGGGTGAATTATCGGCCAGCCTCCCACGGTGCGGTCATCCTGAACTTTTGCAAGCAGCGTCCCATCGAGACACTGGCCTGGCGTATCGGTGACCAGCAAAAAGAAAGGTGGGATCCTTCCTGGTTTCTCACTGGTCCCTGGTGATCGGGAAAAGAACCGGCCCCATTTTCACCCACCCAGCACTGGTGATGCTCCCCCCGCCCTGCACAGCCCCCTGATTTGCCTGAGGTCAGAGCGGTGCCTGGAGAATGTGACCCTGCCACCTCGTCAGACCACCAGAACACTCAGTGCCATGTCCCTGGCCACCCTTGGGTGCTCAGGAACTCCTTCCTCCAACATCTTCCCTGCCCCTAGCTAGCCTCTGACCCTAAAAGATTCTTTCTGGGTCCAAACGCCCTTTCCTCAGCCACCGTCCAAGCCAGCACAAACTGCTTGCGGCCAGTTGCCCTGACCCCAGACAACATTTGGACTGGCAGGAACTCAATCTAGGACGGACCATCCCTCACCCCAACCCCATGATCTCCGTGGCTGGCAGAGGGTGCCAACCCATAGCGGATGCCTGCCCCC
>NW_022103909.1:3580544-3582561 GCF_000313985.2 Echinops telfairi | reverse complement strand
TGTTCACACTAGCAGCCAAAAAAGGCCAGAAACCTTTCCTGAGGAAGACATGGCCTGAGAGCGGCCTGGTGAGGAATGCACACGAACAGTCTTTAGACTCTTCTAGAGACTGAGAGAGATCAGGAAAGGGGAAGATGAATTCACAGAAAATGGAGACGAAGAAGACGACTGTAGGTGAATCCAGGAAAAGAACAAACTCATCAAGGAAATGGAAGAGTAGACACCACATAAAACAGTCCATAGAAAGCCAGACGATCAATACTATTTTCAGAAACAGGTGATGCGTTGATTGGACAAAAGAGCACACGGGAATCGATGGGAGGCTTGTGAGCTTGAAGGCAAGGCTCTCCTTGCCCGTGTGCCCGAGTGTGCCAGGAGACACAAGAAAAGAGCCGGTCTGAAGAGAGCCCACGCACGATGGGAAGACCACCAAGCGGGATCCCTGCGTGTCATCAGAATTCCAGCGCAGGGAAAAAGAGAGAGGGAGACAAAGCAGAGAGAAAAGTGTTGGAAGAGAGTCCCTGTGAACTGATGATCTGCTGTGTGAATTTTCACCTAATCACAGTAAAAAGGTTGTTTGTCTAAGAGTTATATTCCAGGGAAAATAAATAGAGCAGTATGGCTGTACTTCCTCCAAATAGATGTTTCATTCTTCTGACAGCCCATGATTTACTCAATATTCTTTGCCAACACTGTAATTCAACCATATCCAATTCTTTGGTCTTCCTTATTGATTGTCTAGGTTTCCCATGCAGATGAGCTGATCGATAAGACTGTGGTTTGGGTCAGGGACTCTCATCCTCAAATTAAAATTTTTTTGGAACACTGAAGAAATCTTTGGTATCATTTTCACTCAAAACAATACATCCTTTGGTTTAATCAAATTAAATCCTTGACCACGTTAACATCTTCTCCCTTTATCAAGATGTGAGGTATTGGACTAGTTGTGAGGGTTTTGTCTTTCTCTATATCGAGGTGCAGTCCATACTGAAGGCAACAGTGTCTCATTTTCATCAGTAAGTGACTCCAATCGTCTTCACTTTCAGCGAGCAAGATTGTGTTCTCTAAACATTTCAAGTGATTAATGAGTCTTCCTCTGATCCTGGTGCCCCAGCTTTCCTCAGGTCGTGCAGTTTCTTGGATTATTTGCTCCGCATACAGACTGAGTAAGTATGATGAAAGGATAAAGCCCTGACACACCCTTTCCAGATTTTTAACCATTCAGTAACCCTTAGTTCTTTTTAAAAGACTGCCCCTTGGCCTGTGTACAGGTCTCATAGGAGTACAATTACCCTAAGTGTTCTGGGATTCCCATTCTTTGCAATGGTATCTATAAATACCCCAAGGGATATTTATTCGTTTATGCTTCTATAAATATGTATTGAGCACCTGTAATGTGCCAGGTAGTAAATTAAGCCCTGGAAATATATCGGGAAACAATTCTTTAAAGTTTTCACAAATTTCTTTTTTCTCTCCTGGAACTTACAGTTTAAGAGGGGAGATACCCATCATATAAATTCCATAAATGTGACCAAGACAAATGCTAGCCCACAATCATATGTAGTGCTCTGAGTGCACGCAATAGAGGGCTTTGGTCCTCCTTGAGAAAGTTGGGCTGAGTGCTGAAGGATAAATGTGTTAACTAAGAGAGGGGAGGGCATCCCATGGGCTGCATGTAGAAAGTCCTGTGGGTGTTGGGGGCTATGGGCAAAAGCTGAGCCAATACATAGGACAGGAAGCACGGTGTGTTCAAAGATGGCAGCATTCCGTCTTCTTTGTTTATTGTGTAAAATGTGCACGTCTTAGTCATCTAGCACTGCTATCACACAAATACTATTAATGGGTACCTTTAACAAACAGAAATTTATTTTTCCATCATTTAGGAGTCTGAAGTCCAAATTCAGGGTGACGGCTCTCAAGGAAGGTGCTCAACCCTTTGAGCTTCCATTTCTGAGGGTCCTCATGTGACGTGGCACGTCTCCTCCCCATCTCTGCTGGCTATGTAATCTCTTTTATA
>NW_022103909.1:3578766-3579927 GCF_000313985.2 Echinops telfairi | reverse complement strand
GGGCCCTTTTTTTGGTTTTGGTCTTTGATTTGTATGTTTTTCTGATTAAGGAATTCAGGATAGGGAAATCTATAGAGATGGCAACTGGACTAATCATTTCCCAGAGGCATGGAAGGGGAGGTCGGGGGCAGATGGGAGTCAACAGCAATGGTACGATAAAAAAGAAGATGTTCTAATGTTGATTGTGGTGAGGACACTCTTCATAATATGATTGAACTACTGAATTGCATGATATGCTCACTATAATCTCAATAGAACATTTTGTCAAGACAGATCGACTTGAGAATGCCCTACATTAATCCTGTTTTACTAACCTAACAATAAACAACTCATTCCCAAGTGGGATTATAATGACAGGCATAGACTTTAGGGTTTACAACACGCAATTCAATCCATAGCAACAGCTGATATCAAGCTTGTCACTCCAGCCACATCACAGCCACAGCGTGCCTTCTGGAGCACTGAGTAAATGCAGCTGGCTGCACCACCCAAGGGGCCCTGGGGAGGGGGAGAGGCAGCGATTGGGTGGGGGGCCCGGCTATCTAGAATTAGAAAATGTTTCATCACTCCAAAAGGAAGTTGGGGATCCCGGAAGCAGTTACATGTCCTTCTCCCCCACCCCCCACCCCCCACCTCGTCCCCAGGCAACAGGGAGTCTACTTTCTGTTTGCGTGGATCTACCCCTTCTGGACGCTTTACAACACGTTGTGTTTTGTGTCTCCGTTCTTTCACTTAATAAGTTTTCTTTCTTTTTTAATCATTTTATTAGGGGCTCATACAACTCTTATCACAATCCATCCATCTATCCATTGTGTAAAGCACATTTGTACATTCATTGCCCTCATCATTCTCAAAACATTTGCTCTCCACATAAGCCTCTGGCATCAGCAAGCCTCTGGCATCAGCTCCTCATTTTCCCCCTCCCTCCCTCCCAAGTCCCCCTCATTCACTCCCCACTCTCCCTCCCTCATGAACCCTTGATAATTTACAAATTATTATTTTGTCATATCTTACACTGTCCAACGTCTCCCTTCACCCACTTTTCTGTTGTCCATCCCCCAGGGAGGAGGTTGTATGTAGATCCTTGTAATCGGTTCCCTCTTTCTACCCCACCCTCCCTCCACCCTCTGGTATTGCCACTCTCACCACTGGTCCTGAAGG
>NW_022103909.1:3575326-3577339 GCF_000313985.2 Echinops telfairi | reverse complement strand
TCAAGGGCGCAAAGCACTTCCCAGAGCCAGGGCCCCCCACTCCCTGTGCCTGAGCTCCGCCCAGGTACTTGACACGGATTCCACTAAAGCTCCAGAGAGCCTGACGCACGCACACGCACGCATGCACACACACACACACCCCACCCCACCCCACTGGACTTCCAGGCCTGGCTCCCTTGAAGGGGTCAGTGGCCTCTCCACCCCAAGGCCAACATGCCTCCCAGAGCAGGTCTCAGGGTTTAGTCAGCCCCAGGGGTATCTGAGGGTCCTCAGAAGAGCCCCAGAAACTAAGCGGGCCTCCCTCTCCCCCCTCCCCTCCCCTCTCCCACAGGGGCAGGACAGTGGAGGCTGGCAGCAGAGCGTGAACATTCAAGACCGATATTGAATTGCAGCAAAATGAGCAGGGGATTAGGTGCCCCACCTGGACTCACCCCGGGGAATACCAGGGCCTGGGCTGGCCCTCATGAGAAGCTGGCAGGCCCAGTACCAGGCGGAACCATGGCCGGATGAGCAGGGGCAATGAGGTGAGGTGGGTGGGGGTGGGCCTGCCACCTTCCGCCTGGGCATGTGCATTACAGAGCTCGCTTCTCCTGGGTTCTGAGGGCAGGGGTGGGGTGTCAGAGCCACGCTGAGAGCTCGCCCCACGATTCTGCCCTCATGACCGTAGTGGGTGGGACAGGAACACATGCCAGAGCTCAAGGGTCTGGTGGACAGACTGCCCAAGAGGTTGGGAGTTGCCTTGGGCAGATCTTTGAGGGCAGCCTCCTTGGAAGAGCTTGAAGGGTGTGGTGTTGGGTTGGAATCCAGGAAGACCTGGGTTTGAGTTCTAGCGTGGGCACTTCCTAACTGTTTGACCTTGGGCAAACATTAGTTCCTTCATTCGTCAAACATCTTTTGAGCGTCTACTCCATGCCAATCATGTGTTAAGTGCTGCGACACAAAAGTGAATTAGATACAGTTCCCATCCTCAGAGCTTTCCGTGAAGAGGCGTGGCACCATTCAGCCGGGGCGGCTTGACCCACTGGCAGGTGGGAGGTGGAACAGGGTGCCACGGGGTGGGAGCCAACTTTATATCCTTGAACCTCCACTTCCCTAGACCATAAGACAGGGTTTGGATCCACTTCCTACCCAGCTGTGATGACGAGGTGAACAGGTTTCAGCCTGGTTCCAAGCCTGGCATGAGGAACATGGGCTGGGGCAGATCAAGCTGGGTGGGAGGCAGAGGTAAAGGCAGAAAGCCTTGGTGGGGAGAAGAGGGGTCCTGATGGTGTCAGCACACTGAGAACGGGCCCTGGGCCGCCCCACAGTGGGGGCGGGGGGAGGCTGCTGACCCTGGGGTGCTGGACGAGCCAGGGTGTGGTTCTGTTGCAGCTGCTCTGAGTTGAGAGTCAAACAGGTTTGGGTGACCTTTGCAAACAAGGTCATGGACGTCATCCACAACCAACCCTTGTAGCCGCTTCCCTCCTCCCCCTCTGGTAATGACCTGGGTACAGCCTGGACCTGACCTTCGCTGCTCCTCTCTCTCCCCAGCAGGGTGGAGACACCTGCTGCCTGGGTCAGCTGAGTGGATGCCCGGGATGGGTGGGCCAGGCCGGCCCCCCGCCAGTTGTGATGGGGGCTGGGAGCTGGGACGGAGAGGCCCCCAGTGCTCTGGAGAGGAGCTGTAGCAAGTGGGCCTGCCTGCAGCTTCCTCCTCTGAGTCACCCCCACCCATGCCCCCGCTCCTGCTAGTGTCCACAATGGCTCCCAGGTGCCCCCTATTAGCCTGCCTGCCAAATGGGCTTACATGCACCACAGAGCTGTACACAGCTGACCCTGTTAGTCAGCCTGCTTAACCCTCTCCTGACCAGAAACTCCTGCCGCTGCTGCCCCAGCGGTGGCTTGGCTTCCGCTCAGATCCCTCCACGCCACTGGGATGGCACTTCTTCGCAAGGTCACCAGCCCCAGGCCCCTTGGCCCGGCCTCGCACATGAGCATTGACTAAAGTGGCCACGCTTGGCCAAGGTGCACCCT
>NW_022103909.1:3572810-3574608 GCF_000313985.2 Echinops telfairi | reverse complement strand
TCTACCTGCCTGCCTTCTTACCTAACTCACCTGTCTACCTGCCTGCCTTCTTACCTAACTCACCTATCTGACTACCTGCCTGCCTTCTTACCTAATTCACCTATCTGTACCTGCCTGCCTTCTTACCTCCCAACCTATCAATCAGTCTCTCTAGGTCTCCATCTGTGAGAGACAATGGTTATGAGTTCAGACACAAAATGGATTTCTTACTGTAGGTCTCAGTCACAAGGGTTTACAAGTCAAGGGTTTTAGAAAGGGTTAAACTAACAAACAAACCTCACCTCCGTAAAGTAGATGCTGACTCATAGCCATTCTAAGGGACAGGATATAGAACTGCCCCTGTGAGTTTCTGAGACTGGGACTCTTTATGGGAGTAGAAACGCCATCTTTCTCCTACAGAGAGGCTAGTGGCTTTGAACTGCCAACCATGTGGATAGCAGCCCAATGTGTAACCACTACGTCACCAGGGCTCCTCAAGAAAAGGTTATCCAGGAGAAAGTGGTGGACAACCATACTGAGCCAAGGTAGCAGTAGGTCGCAAGGCCCAGAGACAAAGAGGTTGAAAGAGACCAGGCCAAGCCCAAGGCCCAGCCTTTCCTATGGGCCATAAAGAGAGGTGGGAGGTCAGGTAAGATCCATCTCTTCTATGTCCAGGCATCAGCCCATGAGCAGGAGGGAGACCAGCAACCTTCCTCACCTCCACCTGGCCATCAGCCCATCAGGACCTCCTGGCCCTCTGGCTGGAGTTTGGAGGCAAGAGCCTAAATGTCAGCATCGGACAGAACAGTATCCACAGCTTGTTTCTTCCACTTATTAGCCTTGTAATTCACGATTTGGATAACCTCTTGGTGCCTCAGTTTCCTCATTAATAAGACCCCATGACCCCAAAACTCACGTGAGCATGCAATTTGGAATCCAATGAGCTCAGACCTTTAGTACTCTGAGCTTACCCCGGGCTTGCTGCTTAGTGCATAGAAATGCAGAAGGCCCGATTAGGTGTGAAGTTTGTATAAACGTGGAACTATTTTTATAATAGAAATATGCTCCATGCAATACTTGGGGGGGCATACTTATGCTAATATACAGTCATTGTTGAACTGAAATTCAAATTTAAGTGGGTATCCTATATTTTACCCGGTAGCCCTCCATAGAAATCAATGGCAGAATTCCCTGTTCCAGAAGCTGCAGGAGCTGATGTCCTCTGATGCTTCTGTGGCTTCCTGAAGGTCTCAGGCCCACTCCCATCAGCTTGCTGCCAGGGGCCATTGACCTCATGCTGCCCAGCTTCGCCCACTGTGGACCTACCCTGTTCCTTCTCCCTCATCCCCACAGCACCAGCCACACAGGAAGTGGGGTGTGTGACCCACTTTCACTGAGCTCTGTGGCGAGGGGGAGGGTATTCACGGCCCAGGGCAGGAAGCACCCTTTGCCTCCGCTGTCAGCACCGTTTCTGGCCTGCAGGTACTGGTTTGCCCCATCATCCCTCTCTCCTTTCCCAGGGTCCCAGCCCCTCAAGTCACAGAGACCCTGTGTGTGTGTCATCCAGAGACCCAGAGCTCTCTTTCTCACTCCCTGCCCATCTCGATCGCTTCCAGGGTGACGCAGGGCTTCCCCTTCATGGTCAGAAGAGGCTCCCCGAAGCCAGGTGACAGGGGTGCCAATTCTGCTCCCCCACTTCATAGCCATGTGACCTCAGGAAAGTCACTGAGTCTCTGTCTGCTGCACGCTCCTCCTCTCCAAAAGATGGATGAGAGGAACACAAAAGGACAGACAGCATCTGATCCCACATCCACAGAGC
>NW_022103909.1:3553938-3570363 GCF_000313985.2 Echinops telfairi | reverse complement strand
AGGGAGGGAGGGTGGGGTGGGGAAATGAGCTGATACCATGGGCTCAGGTAGAAAGAAAATGTTTTGAAAATGATGATGGCAACATATGTAGAAATGTGCTTGATACAATGGATGATTAAAACAAACAAACAAAAAAGATCTCAACACATGAAATCTAGGGCAGATAAACCCCTCAGGAACAATAATGGAAGTATTAATACAATGAGGGTACAGGAAAGGTGCCTGCCTCCCCTCCCCACCCTTGCTGGTGATGAACAACAGAAACATGGGTGAAAGGAGACAGCAGATGGTGTAAGATATGAAAATAATAATTTATAATTTATCAAGGGGCTTACGAGGGTAGGAAGGGAGAGGAGGGAGGAAATAAAAGAAGAAATGATACCAAGGGCTCAAGTAGAAAGAAAATGTTTTGAAAAGGATGATGTCAACATATGTCAAATGTGCTTGATACAATGGATGTATGGATTGTTATAAGAGCCCCTAATAAAAATAAATAAATAAAAATTTAAAGAGCCCACAATAAAATGATTTATTTTTTTAAGAAAAAGTAGAAAGCCTCATCTTCCTCTCTGGTTGTGGCTGGTGGTTTCAAACTGCTGACTTGCAGTTCACAGCCCAATACATAACCCACTGTGGCAGTTATTATTTTTATGTTGTCATATCTTACACCGTCCAATGTCTCCCTTCACCCACTTCTCTGCTGTCCGTCCCCCAGGGAGGAGGTTACATGTAGATCCTTGTAATCTGTTCCCCCTTTCTCCCTCACCTTCCCTCCACCCTCCCATAAAGCTCTTTCTTATATGTATATGTCTCCCTGGATTTGTGGAGTCTAGACTGTCAATAATTCACATTTGGAGGTACAACAGAGATAAATAGCTCGCTGGAGGCCAGATACAGTCACTCCCTGCGAGACATTCCTGTTGACAAGCCACAGGGAGCTATGCTAATGGCAGCCAGAGCCTTGGAACCGGAGGAGCCGCGTGGAGACCCACGCCAGTGTTAAGATGCTTCCATCGCCACTGGGTCCACAGACTTTCCACCCACTGGCCTGTGATCTCCCTGCACCCGGCGTCATTGCATGTGCTGCGTGAATCTAAAGAAGAACGTATGGACTAGTATCAGACATAGGGGCTAATATCGGACTTAAGGACTTGATCTGGACTGGGCTGGGATGTTTTCTTAATATAAAAGATATAAAGCTTTTTTTTAAATTAAATCATTTTATTGGGGCTTGTACGGCTCTTAGCATACTCTACACATACATCCATTGTGTCAAGCACTTTTGTACATTTGTTTCCCTCATCATTCTCAAAACATTTGCTTTCTACTTGAGCCCTTGATATCAGCTCCTCACTTTTCCCCTCCCTCCCTGCTCCCCCCTCCCCCATGCACCCTTGATAATTTATAAATTATTTTTATGTTGTCATATCTTACACCGTCCAATGTCTCCCTTCACCCACTTCTCTGCTGTCCGTCCCCCAGGGAGGAGGTTACATGTAGATCCTTGTAATCTGTTCCCCCTTTCTCCCTCACCTTCCCTCCACCCTCCCATAAAGCTCTTTCTTATATGTATATGTCTCCCTGGATTTGTTTCTCTAGTCTACTCAGACTAACACACCCAGCATGCCTCCGGGCTCCCTTGGGGAGTTGTATAACTATCCAAGTAAAGGAAATCATGCTGCTAAATTGTGCACGTAAAACAGGAAAGGGGATTAAAATTCTTGAATTGTACTCTTAAAAATGGTTACACGGCCTACTCCTTGTCAGGTGCCTTATTTAATCTAATAAGACAATTTAATGGGATCAGGTGGTAGTGAAGAGGAAGACGGTTTACTGCATGTAAACACGCGCAGACGGGCACATTAAAGGGCCGGCACTGAAGACGGGTTCATTATTGTCACCTCGACATCCCTTCAACTCCAAGATGTGCCACTGTCACAACTTAACGTCTCTTACCTGCCGAGGGTGGGTAGGGCTTGAGCTCCCCTCGTAGGCTGGGTCAGGTGAGTGCCGTGCCGCCGCCTCCCTGCACCGGTCCGGGGCAATTGCTGTTGAAACTGTCATCACAAAGGTTACAGGGTGGTTTGGCCTTTAAACACAGTTCTTGTGTACACACACAGAGAAGTGGAAACAGAGGTGCAAGAATTCCACATCCGTGAAGCAAAATCGTTCCTGAAAAAGAACATCCAAGTGTTTATGGAGCCCAGGGAAGGAAGGGCCCCCCAAGTACATGAAATGGTGTGAGATTTTATTCCTGAGAAAGGGACAAAATGATGGCCGGTCAGGCGCGAAGCAAGAAAACGCCCACCGTGAAACGGACAGAATGCCCAGCTGGGCCTTGGGACGACGCTCTGGAAACAAGAGCGAACCATCTTTGAAGAAACCACGGAAGGCGCTGATGGCCCGGCGGTGACCTTGTGTAGAAAAGCATTCGAAAGCACTGAGCATCCGAATCAAACAGGGATTTGGGAAAGCCGGGCTCCGAAAGCCAAGAACTTTGAGGAATATAGGAACCTATTTGCTTTACCCGGGTTTTGTTTCCTTTTTCGCGCATGCACTAGAGTGATTTTGAGTCTAGAAACTGGTAACTAACTCTAAAAAATAAAATTATCTCAGTACTAACGTGTGCAGTGGCGAGAAGACATTTTGTCAGATTCTAATCGGCAGGGCGGCTAGAGCTGCTGTGATCGCAGCAGGCGGAGCACAGCCTCTGCTCGGAGGAGCTCTGCAGACACCTGGAACCAGTGGCGTCAGCCAGCAGGCCTTGACAGAGACACCTGCTTACACCTTTCTCACCAAGGGAAGTCGAGTGGCCGGCACACGTGGGAATGCAGCCGTGGTCGGGGTCCTTCTCACTCCCAAACTCGAGGCCAGCACGTGGCCAGAGTCCTGACAGCCGCTGGAAACTGGGTGAGCCAGCAATCGCACTCTCTCAGGAATTCACTTTCTGTCTGTAAAGTGAGCTCCGCAGACTGGCTGATCTCTAAGATCCCACTGTGTCTGAATCTGATGATTGCATGACAGAGTGAACACACACACACACACACACACACACACACACACACTGAGGTAGGGACTGAGGGGTCTACGAAGAAGAGCTGTGATGTTGTGGCTGGGTTTATTGGGGGTAAGAGCTCTCTACCTGACTAGACTAGCGTTGCGCTGCCCTGGTGGCTTTGTGGGTTAGGTGCCTGGCTGCTAACTGCAATATCAGCCGTTCAAAGCTGCTCCAAGGGAGGAAAATGAGGCTTTCTACTCCGTCAACAGTGAAACAAGCAAACGAAACTCACAGCCATCAAGTCAATTCTGACTCCAGGTGACCCGAAAGGGCAAGGTAGAACTGCCCCTGGGGTGGTTTCGAACTGCTGACCTCCCAGTTAGCAGCCCAATGCACATCCACTACGTTTCCAGGGCTGCTGTAAACAGGTACAGTCTCAGAAACACACACGGGCAGTTCTACCCTCTCCTATAGAGCCTATATGAGTTGGAATCAGCTTGACGGCAGCGAGTTTTTTGAGTTTAGATTAGGAGAGGTTTTGCTCAGCATCTAGGGTCAGTGAACTGCTTTTTAGGCCACCAATGCCTTCATCAAAGAAGAGACACCAGGATGGGTATGTGACTTGTCCAAGAGCACACAGCAGGCCGACGGGACATTTGGAAACCATCCTCTCAACTTCAGCTCATCTGAGGCCTGCTGTGAATGCTTCTGCCCCACCGCCCTCGGAGGCTCAGGCCTGAACTTTGTCCTCCCTGGATCTCAGTTTCCCCTGCTGAGACAACATGAGGGGGGACTGGTCACTCTCGGATCTCTGCTCCCGGGATGCCGGCATGCCCAGGGACCTGCTAGACAGGAGACATAGAAAAGGGCTCAGAATCCAGGCCTCCAGGCCCCAGTCTACGCACACCCTACTTTGGGGGTCCCTGGGAGAGAGACACAGGAGACATTTCCCCAGTAGCAGCGCTGGTGGGGTTCGGGACAAGCTGGAAAATAGCACTGGGAACTCCCAGACCCCAGCTTCTCCTGGTGTCCAACTGGCCTGAGGCTGAGTGGAGTGGGCACTCAGTCCAGGAGGTCACTTATCAGGCACTTCGGCCTTCTGAAGGCTTCAGGGCTCACTGCCCAGAGACATGTCCTGGTGGCTCCGCTCTCGGTGGGGGTCCTCCTCGGCCTACACAGCCTTACTACCAATACCGAGGCTCACGATGGGCTGCCGTGAGCCAGGGGCTGCCCTCGGCACTCCTAACCTTGAACCTGCTCCCAAGAGGTGAGTTTTGAAATTATCAGCCCCGTAGTAAGGGCAAGAAGGAGTAAAGACCAGAGCTGGCCTACACTGCAGTGGGACTAGAGGCCCTCAGCTTCCTCAGTCAGCCCCAGGTTGACTCCTCCATCCCCCAGCTCCTAGGTCCCTGGACCATCAAAGCCATCCCCCTGCCTCCAGGCTCTGGGAGCTGCCACCTGGCCATGGTTCCAGGGAGGAGGTAAGGCGAGCTTAATGGCTTATGGGTGATTAACTGCAAGAAAGCAAGCCCAGAAAGAGACACAACATCCCTTTATGCCCCAGAAGGTCTGTCACAGCAAGCAGTTGTTTTCCATCCCCACCAAAAGGAAGAGCCGCAGGTCAGCCAGCAGGTAGACACCCCAGCCATCCGAAGGAAGGAAGGGTCTTGCTTGCACATGTGTCACCGTCCTTCGGGGGAGAGGTTTGGGCGCTGCCACGGCCAACAAAGAGAGGGGCTTAGACACCACCCCTCCAGGGGTTCTCATTCACAGAACCTGATGGGGGCCAGAGTGGGGGAAGGGAGAGGCCACGGGGCAGCAGCCGGGGGTCGCTGAGGGAACAAACACGGAAACCCTGGGACGTCAGTCCTTATCTGGAGCTCACTAATGGGGAACATTAGTCAGCTGTGAAGGCCTAGATGGGGTGATAGGCATGTAGGGTGGGTGGGGAGGGGGGAGGTCAGTGGGGGTGGGGGAGGTGGCAGTCTTTGGAGAGAGGGGGCAGGTACTGGCCTCAGCTCCACCTCCACCCCACATGCGCACATGCAGGCTAGAAGGACCCTATAAAGTCATGTAGCTGGGCCTCCCCGGAGACCCTGAGAGAGAGAGAGAGAGAGAGAGCCAGAGGGCAAGGGTATCCTGCCACCGAGAGTGCTAGAGGCCCCCTCCTCCCAAGGCGCCACAGCATGTGGGAGCTCCGGTCCATAGCCTTCTCCAGGGCTGTGTTCTCCGAGTTCCTGGCCACCCTCCTCTTCGTCTTCTTTGGCCTGGGCTCGGCCCTCAACTGGCCGCAGGCCCTGCCCTCCGTGCTGCAGATCGCCCTGGCTTTCGGCCTGGCCATCGGCACCCTGGTGCAGACACTGGGCCACATCAGCGGGGCCCACATCAACCCTGCCGTGACCGTGGCCTGCCTGGTGGGCTGCCATGTCTCCTTTCTCCGCGCCACCTTCTACGTGGCTGCCCAGCTGCTGGGGGCTGTGGCCGGGGCCGCCATCCTCCATGAGCTCACGCCACCCGACATCCGAGGGGACCTGGCTGTCAATGCGGTGAGTTGCCTGCCAGAAGGTCACTGCTCCCACCCTGGGTGAACCCTGAGGTCTTCCTTGTGGGATGGCCAGGGCAGGCCAAAGGGTAAGGGTCTGTGAGGGAGAGGGAGGGAAGAGGAGAGAGGGAGGGAAATTGCCATCGGGAACACCTTGTAGCAGAGGCGGGATCGTAATGGGCCTGCAGGCCTGCTGGTCGCCCTGTCCTGAGCCTGATGGAGGAGCAGGTCTCAGTGATCCCCACACTCCGGCGGGGGCTCTGCTCCCGCTCACCCAGGGGCTGCGTCCTGGCACAGACGTGCTTTGGGGCTGGGCGGGTCCTGAGGGTGCTAGTCAGAGTGGACTTGATGGACAAGAACCACAAAAGTTCCTCGGCATTCACCATGCGCTGGGTGCCAAGGCAGGTGCCCCTCACAAGCCATGCGCAGACCCTTACCCTGCGAGGTTGGCGTGAGAAGACCGTCATCTCTCGAGGAGGTCAAAGCTGAGGCTCAGAAGGGGCGCATCAGAGACAGCCCTCAAGCCCAGGCTCCACTGCCAAGCCCACCCCCTTCCTGCCCCAGGCCATCTCCAAGGTCTCATTGTGCTAACAAGGAAACGGAGGCTCACAGAGGGGGCGTGGTGGGCTAACAGACCCATCATTTGTCAGGCACCCAGGGGAAAGGGGCCGGTGAGGGTCTCTCCAGACCCTGGGGAAGGTCCCTTGGCCGGTGAGCTAACTGGTGACGACATGGGACCATGGCTAACTGGGCCACTTTGGGAGGGGTGAGGATGCTGGACTCCTCCCTCTTCACCCCCTCCTTCTTCCACCTCCTCGCTGCCTGGGCCGCGTCTGGGACTCTGAGCCAAATGGGTGGGAAGGCGGTCTGTGCCTTCCGCACCACCAATCCCTGTGCCAGGGTCACGGGCAGTGCGCCCACTTCCTAGCCTGCTCCTCCCCAGGGACACCGGCTGCAGAAGCGCTCTGGGATCTCTCTAGAGTGTGCTCAGCGAAGGGGAGGCCTCTGCGCCATTCCCTCCTTTACACAGTGGCCCTTCCGCAGGCAAGGGGCAGAGGTCTTCCCATTGGGAACTTCACTCTTCTTCCAAAAGAGAACATGAGGCTGGGGGCCCGGGGCTGGGAGAGGCTAGAGTGGCCAAAGGGGTGGACAGACACAAGAGTGTGCCCTCTTCCAGTGGGGACAACAGTAAGTTCCGCTGTGGCTAGGAGAGGCCCAGTTAGACCATGCAAGGAACTTACCGAAAGCACCGTCAAAGCAAGCCTCAGGATGCAAGACTGGAGGTGCTCTGTCTCTGGGGAGAGAAGAGGCCATGGGGTTCACCAAGCCTGCTCCTCCCTCATTCCACAGGGACCCTCTGGGGGGAAGCCCCTAAGCTGTTTCTCTGCATTGACCCTCTGGAGGAAGGGAGGAGACCTCTGCCTGACTGGAATAGGACAGAGCAGGTCGCTTTACCCTGAGCCTTGGGATGACTTCCAAGGTGGCCCGGGTGTCCTTTGGAGATGCCGAGAAGGCCAGCCTGTCCCCTGGAAGAGCCACCTCTGTGCCCAAGTGGATGTTAACTTGGTCCCAGGTCCCGAACCAAACTTACTGCCATCGAGGTGATTCTGCCCCATCGGGACCATACAGAACAGGATAGGACTGCCTCGGGTGGGTTTCCAAAATTGTCACTCTTCACAAGAGCAGAAAACCTCATCTTTCTCCGGGAGATACTGGTGGTTCCCAACCGCTGACCTTGTGGTGAGCGGCTCAACATGTGACCGGAGACACCACCAGGGCTAGCCTCTGGGATCCCGCCACCTGAGTGGTAGATGGAGGTTTTCCGTTCCTGTGCACTGGATCACAAAAGCAGTCCCTGGCAACATGGCCCCAGGGTGGTGTGGCACCAAGCCTCTGTCCACCTGGCTCCCGAGGGCACTAGCCAAGGGCCGGGCTCTCCCTGCCCTTGTCTCCAGTCTGCACAGGACCCTCCGGAACCCTTGTGGTTTGTTTTGTGTTTTGCCTTTTGGGGGGTCTCCTAATCCCCATTTTGCGGGGGGAGAAGCTGAGGCTGTAAAGCAAAGTCTCCCAATGGGAAATCTCCAAAGAATCTGCCTCCAGAGTTCCTCCCACTGGCCCCCCACTCCCCTCTACCCCCACCCCCCTCTGCTGGCTCCTTCTTGGGATGACAGGCGAGAGAGCGTTAAGTCACACCCTAGAGACTCAAGGGCACTAGCTCAACAACTAAGACCCAAGGTGGGGATGTGTGGGAGCCTACGACTGTCATAGCTCCGCCCAGCGTGGTGCCCGGCCCCAGAGCACAGGGGTGTAGGGCCAGGATCCAGCGCTGGGCAAGGCCCAGTTATGAAACCGCCTGTCTGCGCTCTTCTCAGGTTCCCTCCAAAGCCACGGCAAGGGGATGACGGGGGTGGGGCATGGCAGGACAGGGCTCCCTTGCCCCCACCCTTCTCCACAGGCCACCAAGGGAGCAAACCCACCATGCGACACGGGCAACACTGTGGGGACCAGGCAGGGCTGTTTGCAGAACTCACGGTGGGGAGAAGGGCCACCCTCCGTACCCCAGGCCTCGGTGACCAGTTTCTAGACTCTGTCCCTGTTCCTTTGGCCACAGAGAGACTCCCGTCTTCTCATGACACTGGTATCTTTCGACCTCGCTAGAGAGGAAGTGCTTCCCGTTGCCTGACGGAAAGCCTTCCTCCCCGGCACCCACCCTCACGGAAGCCTCTTCCTTTCTTGTTCTTCAACATCCTTTGGGTCTCACACCTTGAGGGCATAGCTCAGCCCCCAAATCTAATGGGCCCTGGAGTCTAATTTCCCCCCTCGGCCTGGAGGACCCTGGGCTGCTCGGGGCTCTATCCCCCAGCCCTTGGACGAGGCCCAGAAAAAGGCTTCGGGAGTTGGGTGCTGAGGCAGGCGGTGAGGAGGCCCGGTGCTGGAGGGCAGGAGCGTGGAGCCAGGGGGGAGCAGCATGTGCTCAATGCTCCCGCCACTCCCTGTCTGTCCCCAGCTCAGCAACAACACAACGGCTGGCCAGGCGGTGACCGTGGAGCTCTTCCTGACCCTGCAGCTGGTGCTCTGCATCTTCGCCTCCACCGATGACCGCCGCGGAGACAACCTGGGCACCCCCGCCCTCTCCATTGGCTTCTCTGTGGCCCTGGGTCACCTTCTCGGGGTAGGTCATGCCCCCTGCTGGTTCCAGTCTTCCCCGAGGCACAGGCACAGAGACCACTGTAGAGACAGACCCAAAGACCCTCTGAAGCACAGGTATTCAGAACGCCCAAGGGAGACACAGGGACAGACCCTCGAGGGCCTGAAACCCAAAACCAATGGACAGGATCCCTCCAGCCTCGGAACACCACAAAACACTCACCCGCCCATCCCTGGCAGCCCTCTGGAGGGTTGACAAGACTGCATATCTTGCAGGGAGCAGACGACCTCCTCTTTGCTCTGTCTCGCATGGAGTGGCTTGTTGATTTGAACCTTGGACCTTGCGGCTAGCCGTCCAATGCTTAACCAGCAGCACCACCCAGGTCCCTTCAAATGAATGATAAATTTTTTTTTAAAAAGAAAATCAACAAGCCCACTGCCATCAAACGCTTCCAGCACATAGCACCCCAGCAGGACAGGATTATGCTGAGACTGTCCCTCTTCACTGCAGCAGGAAGCCTCCTCTTCCTCCCTCAGAGCTGGCTGGTGGTTTCCAACTGCTGACCTTGTGGTTCGTAGCCCAAGGTATAACCACTAGGCCACCACACACAGTTCCTCTGTGTGAAGGCAGAGCCCTGTATCTACAGCAGGGCCTTAACTGTCCACGGCATCGATTCCCCTCAGTTGGTCTCGTCTCCAACACTTAGGGCGATTTCACTCAAGCTCTGGAGAAGGGGACAAGGACTCCCTGCCCTGTCCTCACCTCCCTTCTCTCCCTAACCACCCCCCCTCCTTCCCTTGCAGATCCACTACACTGGCTGCTCCATGAATCCTGCCCGCTCCCTGGCCCCTGCAGTTGTCACCGGCAAGTTTGATGACCACTGGGTAATAGCAGAAATTTCCCCTCCCCAGAAATCTCCTCAGAGGGAAAGAGGACAGGGATGGTGGGAGGCTCAGCAGGTGTGTCCCGGACCATTCCCCGTCCACCAGCGGCCCTGTGGAGCCTTAGGCTCCACCTCCCAAGCCTGACACCAGAGACTCCGTCTCCACATCTGTAAAATGGGCACCATGCCTGTTTTTGCCGCACTGGCATTCTAGGAAGATGGAGTGAGTACATATACACCAGGTGCCAGGACCTTTGCACTAAAGAGATTTATTATGTATAATAGCTAGCAGTTAGATTTTTTTTTAAATTATTTAACTCTCATCTAGGTCTTAGCTATGCGTGAGCTCTTTAAGTGTTTTTATTAACAATTACTCAATCTTCATAACAGCCTTCAAACGCTCACTGCTCTCAAGTGGATTCTAACTCATAGCGAGCCTATAGGACAGAGTAGAACTGCCTCTGTGGATTTCTGAGACGGTAACTCTTCGTGGGAGTAGAAAGCCCTGTCTGTGGTTCCTAGTCCCATTAGGAAGTAGGTATTATCCCAGTGAAAAGAAAAGGAGGCACAGGGAGAGTGGAAACCTTGCCTGTGTTCACAGTCAATGGTGGATCAGGAGTAGTTCATAGTTCACACTAGCACATCTTCCCCAACAGCTCCAGCATTGCTTTTACAAACTGAAACCAAACTCATTGCCAGTCAGTCCGTGCCAACTCACAGCCACCCAATAGGACAGGGTAGAACTGCCCCTGTGGGTTTCCCAGACTCTTTGCAGGAGTTGAAAGCCTCATGGTTCTCCCTCAGAACTGCTAGGGGTTTCAAACTGAAGACCTTGCCATTAGCAATCCAAAGCATAACCCGCTACGCCACCCTCGGTATTGCCACTACTAGCTACCAAACCAGCTGCCACCACGGCAGCTCATCCTTGTAGCCATGCCACAGGTGTCGGCCAAACTGTGCTCCCAGGTTTTCTGTGACTGAGGCTTCTGTTTTCAACAATAGATCACTAGGCATGTCTTTGGACCCTTCTGAGTCCAAAGACTCAGTGTAAGGAATCCTGATGGCAGCCGGCTCTTTCTGGAGAAAGATGTTTGCATAAAGATTACAGCCTAGGGACCCTACAGGGGAGCCCTGGCTGGTGACTAGGTGGTTTCCAGTTACACTGTGATTGGCAAGGTAGGCAGTTCGAAACCACCAGCTGCTCCTCAGGAGAAAGACGAGGCTCTCCACTCCTGGCACACAGTTACAGTGTTGGAAACCCAGGGGGGCGGTTCTACGCTGTCCTATAGGGCCTCCGTTCAATGGCAGTGACTTTGAGGACGTCTATGGGGCACTGTTCCCTAAGACTTACAGGGCCACTAGGAGTCAGAATTGACCCCCACACCGTGAGCCGTTCCACCAGCGGGACCCCATCACTGAGGACATGATTCAGTATTTCAGGACAGTCTCTTAATCGCGTGTGAGGCCACCCCTTCCCGACGCCAGGGCGCCCATTAGTGGGAAAAGGAGAATGGCCCCGAGACCACCCTGGGCTTTGCAGGCTTGGAGGGCACCAGGAAGGTGCAGTGCCCACGTGCCCCCGCCGGGCACACCCACAGGAGCCACCCCTCGCCAAGGCGACCAGTGCCTCTTGGTGCGTGGCGTCCAGCCGCCCTCTCCTCTCGCCCCCCAGGTCTTCTGGATCGGACCCCTGGTCGGTGCCATCCTGGGCTCCCTCCTCTACAACTACGTCCTGTTCCCCCACTCCAAGAGCCTGTCGGAGCGCCTGGCCGTGCTGAAGGGGCTGGAGCCGGACACCGACTGGGAGGAGCGCGAGGTGCGGCGGCGGCAGTCGGTGGAGCTGCACTCGCCGCAGAGCCTGCCCCGCGGCAGCAAGGCCTGAGCGTGTCGCCGGCCGGCCACCCAGGCGCCGAGGAGCTGGGGTGACCGCCCGTGGGGCCCGGGACGAAAGGTCCTCCGTGCCCCTCCTCTGCCCCGGGTCCGGAATCGTCCCCAGTGGCGAGTGCAGTTGCTCTGGGACCGAAAGGCCGGCCAGTGAGCAGGGTGGGAGGGGGCGCCTGGGAGGCTCAGGAGACTGTAGGTGAGGGGCGGACCCTTGTGTGTGTGTGTGTGTGTGTGTGTGTGTGTGTGTGTGTGTGTGTCGGGGTGCTTTGAAAGGGCTGCCCCAGGCTGAGCGTTGCCGTTGTCTGGCCTGGGCCCAGGTTCTGCTAGTGCCCATGTGTGCATATTCTATATTCTAGCCCCACGTGCAGGGTTGTGTCTGCCCCTGAGCGTGAGCAGGTGCAGCTCTGGTGGTGTACATGTGCCAGGCTGGCTGTCTCCCCCCGCCCAGCTATGAGCCCGTTGACCCCTCTTTCCCCCACCTGCAATAAAACCAAACCACAGTGGGCAACCCAAGAGTCCTTGCTGCCTACCAGCCCTGTGGAAGTGCTTCAAGGAAGTGCCCCCAGGAGAAGGTGTGGGTCTGGAGGGCTCTGGTCTCCAACCCCTACTCTGGCTCTCCTGGAAAGCCATACCCTCACCACCTCCCACCCTAAACTTCAGCCCTGAACCCCAAGACTTGCCAGGATCCATTGCTGGAGCTGCCAAGCAGAGGGCAGCTTCCCCACAGTGGCCTCTGCAGAGTGGAGGGGTGGGTGGCCAAGACCTCCTCCCTTTTGGCCCTGAAAAGACCTCTCCCCAGGAGAAGCCTGGCCTGTATACTGATCTGTGTGCTCTCGTGTGTGAGTGTGAGTGTGAGTGTGAGTGTGTGTGTGTGTGTGTGTATGTGTACTAGAGACCCCAGGTCCCAGCCCCCCCACCACCTGAGATTAGCCTTGATTGCAGCAGGAAGAACAAAGAGCCTTTGTAGGCCCCAAGCCTTTGTCTCCAGAGAGGGGGAGATTTGCAACTAGACACTTCTTGAAAGGAAACACTCATTTCGCAAGTGAACCCTCTCGCCCAGCACACACCTACAGCCAAGTGGGCAAGGCACTCCGGCATGCAGCCACGGGCACCAGGCAACACCCCTCCAGCACCTGCCACATGGCTGCCCCCTCTGTAGGCAAGAGCCCTCCCCTCAGGAATCTGTTACCCTTCCTTCTCCCCACCCCCGAGCCTGCCACCCCAGCGCCTACCCCTGGGGCAGTTGGGGGGGAGAGGGGAGTGGGGAGGGCGGCAGGCTTCTAAACTCCCAGGCCCCTGCAGTGGTTCTCAGTTGAGATTAGTGCCATGATGCATGTAAAAGTTCCTGTGGAGGCTGTAATTCCTAATGCCATTATCGCTTGTTATTAGGATCATTTTCATTAGGTCTGCTTCCTGGGCGGGGAGCCACAGAAGGGCCTGACCCTCAGCCTCCTGTACCCAGGCTAGTGGACAGTCGAGGAGAGCCCTGAGAGCCCAAGGCTCAGGCAGAAGGGGACCTGTTTTGAGGGGGACCCACCTTGTCCAGCCTCTTGACCTCTCCTGACCCTGTGCTCATGCTGGTTCTTGTCCCACCCACTTCCCCAGCCCTCCCTCTCAGGCCTGCTGCATAACTAACCTAAGGTCAGACCTTGAATTCCCACCTCCCTGCTTTCTAGGCTTCTGCCTGTGTCTGTCCCCATGGGCAGTGCAGCAAAGCCTGCCTGGGCACCTGAGCTGGAGCAGGACTCAGGCCTCCAGCCACTGTCCCCTGCCAGAGATGGACCCTGTTTGGGCAGCATCTTTGTCATTCCCACCAGAGCTCCACTATCCCCAGCCCTCCCTTCCATGCCCTCCCCTGTTTTCTTTGACCAACATGGCTTCCTTGAGGGAAACAGAAGAGCTTCACTGGGCCATGGGTGCTACAGAGATGGCTCCCTAAACTGTCCACTGCTGGTGACATCGCCTGGCCCTACTGCAGAGCAAAGGGTCTAGCCAGAGGCCAAGGTGACCTCCAGGACTAGGCTCCTGGTAACCCAGAGTTTTTGCTCTAGAAGTTCAAAGGCAACAACCTCCTCCCCATCCCACTTCCTCCCAGCTGGGCTGGGCGCTGCAATCCTTCCCTAGCCTGCTCACGGGTTTAGGGTTAAATGAGCTCATGTGTGCAAAGCACCCAGCAGGGAGGCTGGTGCCCAGGAGATGCTCAGGGGGTGCCAGTTCTCCACTCCCAGCAGTTGGCATCTTGCCCTGACCTCAGACAGGTCTCTAGGTAGAATAGCACATTGTGCTCCTGATGGAAAGGTTGGTAGCTCCAACCCAAACCGTGGCGCCAAGAAGGAAAGGCCTGGTGCACTGGGTCCACCAAGATTACAGCAGGGCTTGACCATTCCCAAAGCCCTCCCTTATCCTCTCCTGGGATGATCCCCCACTCTGTCAGATAGGCAGAGCAAACAGTCTTCTTCCCATTTTATAGATCACAAAACTGAGGCTAAGAATCTGGCTGAAGGCCATACATACAGCTAACACACAGCGGAACCGAGATTTGAACACAGGTCCTTTTGTTTAAAAAAAAAAATTCTCATGATCGCTCAGAAGTCAAGGGGCACTGGGTCTGAGGAAAGTCCTAGGCTCCTCCTGGGAGTTGCGAGGCAAGCTGGAGCACCCAACGGGGCCTCCCAGCCTAGGCCATTGTCTTGGCCTGGGCACAGAACTCAGAGGGGAGGGGCGGCGGCAGGGTCAAGAGAAAATGACAAAAAGCCAAGCCCAGGGCTGGTTTCTGCCTTTGAAGAACTTCCAGGTTGGGGAAAATAGAGGTCTGACACCCCCCTACACCAGGCAGACAGGGCAGCATGGGAGGCCAGTGGATAGACCTCCAGGTTCCCAACCTGCAGACAAAGAAGGTTCTCAGGTGAGGGCAGGGGCTGACTGACCACGAGGCCCATTGCCTTTGGTTCCCGCTTTGTCCCGAAGACTTCACATCGGCACCTGCTGCTCTGATGTGGTTCTGTACCTTTAAGATGGGATTTTGTATAGACACCTTGCCTGCCTCCCAGCTAGATTGTAAGCCCACTGGGGGCAGGGATCCTGTTGGTTCTTCCACGTTCTGCTCTTATCTCCCCTTCCTCGTGTCTGCCCGACACGTGCTCTGCACATAGTGAGCATCAATAAATGCTGCTTGGATCAGAGAAATTGCCAGTGAAGTGCTGTTTCTTCCACAGCTTGGACACAGGCACTATGGCTAAAGAGGCCAGAAGACAGGCAGGCGCATCGTGAGTTTCCCAGCTCAGAGCTGCCGGTGGGAAAGGTACACGGGGCATTTCCACATTGAACTGAACAAGGAGGCCTGCGAGGACAAAGCCCACTGCCTTTGAAGGAAGGTTCCAATCCGGCCAAAATGGGCATCCCAGGCTTTCAGATACAGGTAGCATCCTGGCGAGGGCCCCAAGGGTCTTGAGCGATACCTGACACTCAACATGTCCCCAACTGACCTCCTGGTCTTCCCAAAAATCCGCTCTTCCCACAGTTGGTCCCCTCTGGGTTCACAGTAACTCTGCCTTCCCAGTTCCTGGAAGCAACAGACTCAGAGTCATGCTTGGCTGCTTCCTCGCTCACGCCCACTGGAGGTCCGTCAGGAAAGCCGGGCAGTTCTGCCTTCAGACTGGATCCTGGATGCACCGCCCACCGCCTTCCCTGCCTTCCTCATCTCTCCCAGGACCACCGCCATGGGCACCACCCCAGACCCTGCCGGCTGCTCTTGAGGCAGCAGCATGACGTGTCAACAACTTGGTCAGACCCCGAGTGGCTGATGCTCAGTGGTTTCCCGTTTCTCTCAAAGGAAAGCCCACCATTGCACCGTGGGGCCCTGGGTCCAACCCAGATCTGCCTAGGCCACTCTAGCTTCTCCTCCCGCAGGGCCTTCCCGATTTGTCCCTTCTGCTCCAGCAACATTAGCTGTTCCCTCCACCTGGAATGCTCTTCCCCTCGACATCAGCAGTCTCTCCTCCAGGGCTTTGCTCACATGTCACTTTCTCAATAAGATCCTGACCCCAAACCTCAGAACTCATGACCATTCATGAGTCGATGCTGACTCACCGTGACTCTGGGGCAGGGTAGAACTAACTGTCCCTGCAAGTTCCTGAGACTGGAACTCCTTATGGGAGTAGAAAGCCTCGTCTTTCTCCTGACACCTCATTTAAAAGTAGACAACCCCTACTCCAACCATAGCATGCCCGGTCTCCCTTCAAATGCATCATTAGTTCTACAGCACTCGGGGACCCCATTACATATAATATACGTGGAAGTGCTGATTACTCTGAGGAGCTCTGGTGACATAGTGGTCATGCATTGGGCTGCGATCCGAAAGGTCAGCAGTTCGAAACCACCAGCTGCTCTGTTCCTCCTCCCTTAGGAGAAAGATGGAACTTTCTACTCCTGCAAAGAGTTTTCGTCTCAAAAACTCACAGGGGCAGTTCTACCCTGTCCCATAGGGTCACTGAGTCATCATCAACTCAATGGCAGTGAATCTGGCTTTTTTTCATGGATTACTGACTGTCTCCTTTCACTAGAAGACAAGCTCTACAAAGGCAGAAGGTTTTGTCTGTTTCGCTCTGTTCTAGGGGAGAAAAATCACCGTCATCCAGTCAATTCCCATTCATTGCGATCCTGCAGGACACGGTAGAACTGCCCCTTTGGGTTTCCAAGGTTGTAAGCCTTTCCTGAAGCAGAAAGCCTCGTCTTTCTCCCTTGAAGCCATTAATGGGTTGAACTGTTGATCTTGTGGATTGCAACCTGAGTTAGTTAATTGTGCCAAACTGGCCGATAATCACATGTGGTGCTAATTGAAAGGCGGAGGGATAAATGGGTGGTGAGCCTCACCTTTCTAGTTCTCGGGTCTCTTGTTTTGTGATGGTTGCACCGGGTGCAGCAGCCTTAGCAGTTCCCTGCTTCAGCTTGCAAGATTGACTTCCTACAAG
>NW_022103909.1:3550651-3553614 GCF_000313985.2 Echinops telfairi | reverse complement strand
TGTGGATTTGTTTCTCCAAAGTACCCAGACTAATACACAACCCAACATGTAACCAGGGGTCCTAAGGGAGACAAGACTCCCAAATTCAAACATAACTGATAAAGACCCCATTACAAAGTCTTAATCAGGACAAAGTCAAGACAAAGATAAGTCATAGAGCCCATCAGAGGAGGGAGCCCGTCAGGCCATGAAAGTGTCCAAGGCTTCATAGTCACTCGGCCACTGAAAAAGGAAATGACCACCAAGGAAATTGACATCAAATCATTTCAGACTAGAAAGGTTGACAAGATTGGCTCTGGCTCAGAGTGTAACTCACTGTTCTTGAGTTGATGCCGACTCATAGTGACCCTATAGGACAGGGTAGAACTGCTTCTGTGAGTTCCGAGACAGTAACTCTTTGCGGGAACAGAAAACCCTGCCTTTCTCCCTCATCACAACTGTTGGCTTCAAACTGCTGACCTTGCGGATTGATCACAGCCCAATACACAACCACGATACCACCAGAACTCCTCAAGGGGACCCTAGGGCACCAAATTCCATCAACAGCAGGCCCCTAAAAGAGCAGGTTGCCCCTCCCTGGGTTGGCTAGAGGAGGAACAGGAACCCATTGGCAACACTCCACCTGGGGACCGAGCTTTTCACAGTATTGGTCAATGATCAGAAAGAACTCAATGGAGGCTCATTGGATGTGGAGACTCGAGATGGATTTGGGGCCCCCCCTGAAAACCACCGTCACAGCCTTCTGTAAGCATCCAGCTCAGAAGGTGAGATCTGACACAGCCCACCTTGGCAGCCTCAGTGCTAGGACAGTATTTGGTACACAGCCAGCATGTGCTCAATAATCTGAAATGAGGGACATGTGCAGCCCTGGAGGCATGACCTGCTTCGAGGGGCCCCATCATTTCTTTTTTTTAAACATTTTATTGGGGGCTCATATAACTCTTATCACAATCCATCCATCCATCCATTGTGACAAGCACATTTGTACCTTTGTTGCCATCATTTTCAAAACATTTTGTTTCTACTTGAGCCCTTGCTATCAGCGCCTCATTTTTCTATCCCTCCCCCATCCTCCCTCCCTCATGAACCCTTGATCATTTATAAATTATTATTTTTCATGTCTTACACTGACCGATGTCTCCCTTCACCAACTCTTCTGTTGTCTGTCCCCCAGAGAGGAGGTTATATGTAGATCATTGTGATCAGTTCCCCTTTCTTCCATCACCTTTCCCTTACTCTCTTGGTATCGCTACTCTCATTATGGTCCTGAGGGGTTTATCTGTCCTGGATTACCTGTTTTTCGAGCTCTCATCTGTACCAGTGTACGTGCTCTGGTTTAGCCAGATGTGTAAGGTAGAATTGGGATCATGATAGTGGAGGGGAGGAAGCATTAAAGAACTAGAGGAAAGTTGTGTTTCATCAGTGCTATACTACACCCTGACTGGCTCATCATCTCCCCAGCCCCTTCTGTAAGGGGATGTCCAGTTGCCTACAGATGGACTTTGGGTCTCCACTCTGCACTCACTCCCCTTCATTCACAATGATATGACTTTTTGTTCTTTGATGCCTGATACCTAATCCCTTCGACACCACATGGTGTGCTTCTTCCATGTGGGTTTTGTTGCTTCTCAGCTAGATGGCTGATTTTAATCTTTGAGTCTTTAAGACCCCAGATGCTATGTCTTTTGATAGCCGGGCACCATCTGCTTACTTCACCACATTTGCTTACACACCTGCTTTGTCTTCAGCGATCAAGTCAGCAAGATGAGCATCTCGGAATGCCACGTTAATAGAACAAAGTGTTCTTGCATTGAGGAAGGACTTTAGTAGAAAGGCCCAATGTCCATCTGCTACCTTATGACCCCGTCATTTCTACTCCCAGCCTAACCCTTCCATTTCTCCAGGGAATCCATGGGTCCTTCTATCCGGAAAGGTGCCCTCCTGGCACCTTGGTGAAAGCGCTCAGCCCCTCACTGACAAGTCTGTAGTTTGAACTGTTCTGTGGGAAGAAGATGAGACCATCCGCTTCCACAGAGATATCAGCTGTGGGACCGTTCCACTGTGTCCAGTGGGGGCCTTATGAGTCTGAACAGACTCCAGCAGCTAGGGGATTTTTGTGGTATCAGGAGAATCTGCTGAGAGCCTGGAATCCCCTGTCACATGTGGGGAGGGCCCTCCCCCCGCCCAGGAAAGTTGGAGGGAGGGATTGCTCAGAGACCGGTAGGGCAGGACAGAATGCTTGGGGCAAAGACAATTCTAGAGATAGCAGGTCTAGTACTTTCTTGTGATAAGCCTGGACCAAGTGACCCTAATGTTTAGAGGCCTCCCAGACACAGGCCTGGGAAACACAGGCAGCTGCTCCCTTGAATAACCTTGACAGATCGGGCTCCATTGCCTGTCCCAGGCCCACTCCTGTGACCAAGCCTGCAGCTGGCAGCCCAGTTCACATCTCACTGGGTGACCTTGGTCAAGGCACTTGGGTCTGGAGTTCCTCACAGGTAGCTCGCTCAGGATCACACTGCCCATTGGGGGCCAGAGCCCTTTGTTAGCTGTAAAGAAACTGAGTTCAAATCTTCAGGTGACGTTTCCCCCCAGTGACCGACCTCCTGGGAGCACTGCACTGTCCTTCCCACGCCAAGGTCATGCAGTGTGGCACCTGTGGATCCAGAGGGGGGCGGGATGAGGAAGGAGGTAGAAGGGGGCAGGGTGAAAGCAAGTTTAACGAGGAAAGTCCTGGTCCCAAGGGACCTGGGGACATAAGGTCATCACCCGGCAGGACCAGGCCCACCAGAAGTCCTGGGCCCCAGGCCAAGGAGCAAATAAGTCCTGGATTCAGCTGGCCTGCTGGGCTAGCAGCAAAGTCCCCAGGCCTTTCCAGAAGCCGGACCTCCAGCCGGAGAGGAGGGGAGGAGCTGCTTCAGCAGGAAATGCCAGCGCAGAGCTGGAACAATAGCGGGGGTGGG
>NW_022103909.1:3549022-3550373 GCF_000313985.2 Echinops telfairi | reverse complement strand
AGGCTGTGGTGGTGGAGATGATTCTGACCTTCCACAAGGCCTCCAGCCCCACTCCCCGCATGCCAAACCTGGAGGTGGGAGATGGGGTGTAGGAGAGAGTGTTCTGCGGTCGGGGTGTGGGAGACTTGGCTTGGGTGGGACTGAAAAAGGACCACGTGTAAGGCAGGCAGACATGGAAAATGAGGCAGAGGCAGGCGGGAACAGAGAAAAGTGCAGGAATTACAAGAGGCCAAGTAAAGCTGGCTGGAGCCAGAGTAGTGTAGTGGTTATGACCTGGGCTGCTAACAGCAAGGGCAGCACAGTTCGATACCACCAGCTGCTCCTCAGGAGAGAGATGAAGCTTTCTACTCTCAAAAAGAGTTACTGTTACCATCTCGGAAACCCACAGGGCCAGGGTCTACCCTGTCCTGCAAAGTCACTAGGAGTCAGCATTGACTCGATGGCAGTGAGTTTGCGTTTGGGCAGAGAGAGGAAGCAGAAAGGGGACCAAGAGCGAGATGAATTCAGAAGCCGAAGGCTGAGGCCAAGGAAGCGTGTGAGAGAGGCCTATCCCTAGAGGCCGAATGACAGGGGCGGCTGTGAAAGACAGAGAGACTGAGAAGACGGTGGGCAGCAGAGTGGGAGAGAGGCTGAAGGCAAGGCGTGGACTGTACGGGAGAGACTCAGGTGAGCGAGGGTTTGAAGGGTGAGGATAACGGATGAGAGAGCAAGGTGGGCTTCCCGCAGGGGCGTGGGAGGGGCCAAGATTGGGTCTGGGAGGTCCGTGGTGCGCCTGCACCCCACCCCCACCCCAATCTGGCACCTGCTCCCCGTTTGGGCGCCGGCATCCTCCCAGCACATCGCCCGGGAGAGGGGGTGGGGGCAACGTCGGAGAACCTCTTCCAGACCAGACTGCACAGCAAAACCGAGCCGGCTGTGCCCCTCCCCCGCTAGCTACAGGTGAACAGCCCCCTCCCCACCCCGTGGGGCCCCATCCGGAGGCCACGCCGCCGAGGGACCCCGTCTCCGCCGGCCACCCACTCCTCCCGGGGCCGTCTGGCGGCTGGGAGGCCAGTGTTAGCCAAGCGCCGGGCGGGCTCGCACGTTCGAACCCCGAGGCTGCCCAGCCGCAGAAACGCCCCCGCCAGCGCGGGCCGAGCGCTGAGTGACGGCGAGCGACTCAGAGGCGCAGAACCTGCCTGGCTGAAAGGCCGGGAGGATGAAACTCCGGCGCGGGACCCAAGGGCCCGGAGAGAAGGGGGAAAGTCGAGTGTGGACGCAGCCACGGGCCCCGAGGCCTCAGACGGCGGAGGTCGGACGGGCCAGCGCGGATCCAGCCCAGCCGCCCCGCAGAGGGTCGGAGGCGCGCGAG
>NW_022103909.1:3544864-3548579 GCF_000313985.2 Echinops telfairi | reverse complement strand
AAGAAGGAGGTGTGCTCGGTGGCCTTCCTCAAGGCCGTGTTCGCCGAGTTCCTGGCCACCCTCATCTTCGTCTTCTTGGGTCTCGGCTCAGCGCTCAACTGGCCGTCGGCCCTGCCCACCATCCTGCAGATCGCACTGGCCTTCGGGCTGGCCATTGGCACCCTGGCTCAGGCCCTGGGGCCCGTGAGTGGTGGCCACATCAACCCGGCCATCACCCTCGCCCTCTTGGTGGGCAACCAGATCTCGCTGCTCCGTGCCACCTTCTACGTGGTGGCCCAGCTGGTGGGCGCCATCGCAGGGGCCGGCGTCCTCTACTGGCTGGCACCACTCAATGCCCGGGGCAACCTGGCCATCAACGCTGTGAGTGCCGGGACCGGGCGTGGGTTCTGGGCCAGGCCTTCCCCAACTAGAGAATGGGTGGGACGAAGGGGGCCAGGGCACAGCCTGGCGAGAAAGATGAATCTGCTTGTCGCTGGGTGTATTGACCTTAAGCCTCCCTGTGCCTCTCTCTCCTGGTGCCCCCTCCTCCCCTGTCTGCATCCTCTCCTGTCCTGGCTTCTCTGTGCCTCCTTGTACCCACACAGCCCCATATTGTGTTCGTTGGGCACCCTCTGAGTGATAGAGTAGCACTGACTCTTGTGTGCAGCTACCTAGGCTGGAATCTTTACAGACACGGATTACCAATTCGATCTCCCTCAGAGGCCGCAGGTCGCAAGCTGGGTTCCAAGGGCCAATCCAGCGGAGAACCTGTCTGTCTGCACCAGCTGGGCATACCTGCTACTGCAGGTGTCCCGGGACTACATTTAGCACCCTGGTGGGGTGGGGGGTCGTCTCCATTGGTTATTGACTCCCCAAACCCCTGCTCGGCCTCCTTGCTGCCTCCGAAAACCCCAGATTCAGTCCTCCGCTCTGTGCATACCGGGTTCATTAGTGAAACACAGGAGGATTTTCTCGGTCATTGTCAATCTGTGAGCCAGCCACATCACAGAGGCAGGCTGGAGGTTGGCACTGGCAGCGGGGCAGCCAGGGGCGGGAGGCCCCCGTGAGGGTGCAGTAGGCAAATTGGGCCGCTGCCCACAGGGAAGGAGGCTACAGTGCCAGTTGTGGGGCCTGGGGATCAGGCAGAACCTTTGACAGAACTGTGTCCTGGAACTAGCTCCCTCCCCTTACCCCCCCACCCCCGCCACACACACACCACCCTCTGCTTTGGGCTCCAAGCCTGTGCTTTGTGAAAACTGTCAAGTGCTCAGCGCCTTCTGCAAACGGCTACTCTGAGGGGCCCAGCGCAGGGCTGACGCTGTGGGGTTTCCGGGCGTCCAAATTCCAGGTGCTTGGGCTCTGGGTCACCTTAGAGATCAAACTCGTCACCTAGCCCCTGGCCGCTGAGCCTGAAGGAGGCCCAGGGGCTCTGGGGTCCTAACCCACCTCCCCTCCCAGCTCAGCAACAACACGACGCCAGGCAAGGCTGTGGTGGTGGAGATGATTCTGACCTTCCAGCTGGCACTGTGCATCTTCTCCTCCACCGACGCCCGCCGCACCAGCCCTGTGGGGTCCCCAGCCCTGTCCATTGGCCTGTCCGTCACACTGGGCCACCTCATCGGGGTGAGCGGTTTATACCCCAGAAGGGCCTGGGGGAGACACTCGGGGCAAAGAGAGAGGACCCTAGCACAGCCCATGGGCCAGTGAGCACGGGAGATTTTTAAGGCTTAGGCTTGAGACCACTGGCCTCGGACCCCACTGGGCCAGGTTTGAGCCCACAAACAGAAACAAACCCTCCTTGGCTTAGGAGAGAGGTTGGGGGTGGGGTGGGAGTCAGAGCCAGGAGGAGAGGGGATTGGGTGGGGTTCACAGTTAACAAGACAGTTGGGAAGCCGTGGAGAAAGTAGTCCCCAGCCTAGGAAACAGGAGACTTGAGTGTGAGCCCTGGCTGAGCAGGGAGCTGCCCTATGACCTTGGGAGGGTCCTTCTGGGGCCAGGTGAGTGGATGAGGACCTGCCCCCTCCCCACCTCCCTTCCGTCCAGATCTACTTCACCGGCTGCTCCATGAACCCTGCCCGCTCCTTTGGACCTGCGGTTGTCATGAAACGCTTCAGCCCTTCGCACTGGGTGAGCCTGTCCCCACCACCCCCAGTGAGGGCGTGTGGGAGCCGGGGAGTGGGGTGCAGGGAGCAGTGATTGGAGAGGTCAGGGGCCTCGGGGGAGGCTCTGTGTGTGTGTCATCCCTCTGGGGCCGAGAGTTCAGGCCTCTGTGTCAGACTCTGAGGTTTCTGTGAGTTCCTCTGGAGTCTATCTGTGCACCCTGGTGCCGTCTGTCTTGGTCCCTGTCGGGGGAATTGGAGGAGGCTTCCTATGTGTGTGTCCCTCGGGATACCCTGTCATCTCCTTGGAGAGCTGCATCCTTTCTCTCCGTAGTCCCTGCCTGCCTGTCTCTCTGAGGAACTCTCGGGTGGGGGTGGGGGTGGGGGGCGGTGCTTGGAGGGGCTTCTGGCTGCCTGCCTCCTCAGGATTCCTGGCTCCTGGTGGTCCACATCTCTGTCAGGCTGGGGAGAGTGGTGGGGTGGGCATCAGCATATCTATCCTGAGGGGAGGGAGGTCTTTCTCTCTGGAGGTCTGTCTCCTCTGACAGGTCGTGGGCCTGGTCTCTGCTGTCAGGGGCCTGACCACAGCCTTGTCTCCCCCAGGTGTTCTGGGTGGGGCCCATTGTGGGGGCCATCCTGGCTGCTATCCTCTACTTCTACATACTCTTCCCCTACCCCCTGAGCCTGAGCGAACGCGTGGCCATGGTCAAGGGCACCTACCAGCCGGACGAGGACTGGGAGGAGCAGCGGGAGGAGCGGAAGAAGACCATGGAGCTGACGGCCCACTGACCAGTGTCAGACAGGCCAGCCCCTCGGCCCCTCAACTACAGGGGAAGAAAAGAGAAAAAAACAAAAACACCTCTGCCAACAAGGCTTCCTCCCCACCCGGGGCCAGGTCCGCATAGCTGGGGAAGAGCCGCTGGCTCCCCAGGCTGCACAGTTGGAGTGGGGAGCAGAATCCCATGGTAGGGCTCCTAGGGGAAGGGGCCTCTCTGGAGCCCAACAGATCGGATTGCTGTGAGGTCAACCCTCAGAGATGGTAACTGCATCCAGGAGCTCCCAGGCTGTCCCAAGGCTGGGCAAGGGAAAGGGGCAGGGGGCAAGGGCTACAGTCTGTTCTCCCCACCTCCCCAGCTCCAGAGAGATGACAGCCCTGGTGACAGCAGAGGCCAGCAGGCCTCCGCTACAGCTCCTAAGCCTCGCTTAACGGCACCTTATTTATTTCGGGTCAAAGTTGAGTGGGGCAGGGGCTGCTGGTGTTGGATGGAGGGGCTGGGGGTGGGGGGCAATAAATCACTGATATTCTCGTTCTGCTTTTATCTCGCCCCACCCTGGCCCATCACATCTCCTCTTCATCACCCCCACCCCCCACCCTGCCCCAGTTTCCACAGGGCACAGGGAACCCCAGGACAAGTGGGAAGACTGAGCAGGGAGGCCTAGAGAGTCAGAGGGGCAGAGAGGACAATGGGAACAGAGGAGGGGACTCCCCAGCCTTGTCTCCCACCCCTCCCACCTCAGCTATGTCAAGTCTCTGCCACTTGGGAGCCTGGCACCAGCACCACCAGGGTATGCCAGGCAGAGGAGACATGGAGACGTGGACCATTGATATGCCAGGAGCATGATCCGTCAGGCTGTGT
>NW_022103909.1:3541630-3543591 GCF_000313985.2 Echinops telfairi | reverse complement strand
CTGTCCGGCGTCTCCCTTCACCCACCCCCCTGCTGCCCGTCCCCCAGAGAGTAGGTTATACATAGCTCCCTGTAATAAGACAGTGTTTTATATTAATTTTTGCTCCCAAAGATGCGCTAGGTCTTATTTTCAGGGGACGTCTTATTTTTCCATGAACAGAATACGGTATACATTTATTGTTTTATTAAAAGACACCTTGCACTTCCTGTCTGCTCCAGCTGCGCTGCAGCCAACAGTGAGCTGCACGGCGGCGCCTGCCGCTGTGGTCCAGAGTCCAGAGTTACGGTAGCTTCGGGGGGACCTTATTTTCGGGGATGTCTTATTTCTGGGGGGAAGGCTTTATATTTCAGCGAGAGGCAAAACTGTAAGTAGGTCTTTTCAGGGGATGTCTTACTTTCGGGGAAACAGGGTAGTAGCTGAGCATGGAAATCACTTACTCCACCCAGAAAACAAGTCGAACCCACTGCCATGCAGTCTCCTCCAACCCAGAGTGACTGTAAGACAGATTAGACCTGCCCCACAGGAAGCACCCCACAGGGTGCCTGTACATCTGAGGGAGGTAGCCCGCCACCATCGTGCTCATAGCTGGTGGGTTGGAACCTGAGCACTTAACCGCTCTGCCACCAAGCTCTAAATAGATGTGGTCCCAGGACGTCTCGATGGGAGCTGCAGCTGCACCTGCCCTACCTCATAGGTTTGTGGCTCAGTGGGTTCCATCTCATAGTAAAATCGGCCCTTGGGGGTCTTCTAGACTTTTCTTTATGGGTGATCACCTCCTGGGGAGCAGCTGGTAGGCTTAACCCGCTGACGCTTAGCAGGCAAGCACTCAACCATTGCGCCACTAGGCCTCCTCCCCTCAAGTCAACACCATATAACTGTGTGTGTGTGTGTGCACCTCAGGGTCCTAGCAAAGGGCAGCCCCATCCCTGTGTCCCCCACACCCCTCCCAGGCTGGCGAGGATCTGGGCCGCAACTGCCAGCGCCCGCCAGCAGGGGGGGGCCTCGTCCGCCGAAATGCAACTCCAGACTTGCATTGGCCCGCGGTCCGGGTCTGGGGAAGGTGGGGTGGGGTGTGGGATGCAGGGCATCCCTCCGGCCTGGGTGCTCTGGGCCCACCAGGAAGCCGCCTATGCCAGGGGGCGCTTCGTCCTGTCTCCTGGAGGCCCAGGTACAGGCACAGCACGGCGGCGGGGCAACTGGTCGCCAACTTGCATTGACACTGCAAGCCTCAAACAAGGACCACAGCGCGCCCTGCCGGCCACACACCCAACTCATCAGCCCAAAGCGCACTGCGCTGGAGGGCGCCGCGGGCCTGGAAATGCTGCGGCCGAGACGGGCGGTGGGTGCACAGGCTCCTTCCTACTCGGGCTTTGGGCTGACGAGTTGGGTGTGTGGCCGGCAGGGCGCGCTGTGGTCCTTGTTTGAGGCTTGCAGTGTCTGCGTGGTCCGAGGCCTGTGAACCCAGCACGCACATCCTGCAGGCGTGGGCCCTGGCCTGCCTTCGGACCCAAGGGCTGGGTTTCTCTGCTCAGCCACACACGAGTACCTTCGTCCCTCACTGCCACAGGGCGACTCTCCGGCTGTTGTCAAAGAAGCACTTGTGAAGGCTGCCTGACACCACACACGAGCGTGCGCGCACACAGAGACACACACTCATATCCACACACCACAAACCAGACATGCACACACACACACATGCACATGCATGCACACACACATACATGCACGGCTGAGGGGCGGCCATCTCCCTGCCCAGCTTCAAGGCTGCAGGCTGCTCTTCCATTCCCCAGGGACTGCCAGTAACCATGGAGAGAGGAGGCCATGGGTGGGCAGGAAGAGGGGAAGTTTGGGGGACCAGGTCTCCCAGCTCCTCTCTGAGCCTCCCTTGCTCACCCTCCGTTCAGTCTTTCTTACCTTTCGCAGTGCAGGGGAGATCCGGGAGTGGGCAGGGGGAAGCCCCC
>NW_022103909.1:3537457-3541514 GCF_000313985.2 Echinops telfairi | reverse complement strand
CAGGAGCAGCACAGCTCCTGACAGGCCTCTGCCATAGGCAGCCAGGTCTGGGCCCCAGGGACATGGGTTTCTGAGCATGAGTGAGCCCCAGGCTCAGAGCCCAGGACTGGCTGGGTCTGGGAAGGCGCTGGCTGGGCCAGGTTAATCCAGGGCTGGAGCAAGACCTGGCTGATGCCCACCTGGCCTCTGGGCATGAAGGACCTTGTCCCAGGCCAGACAGGGCTCTAGGGGACTATGTTTCAGGCTGGCTGGGGACCAGGGGTGTAGAGGCTCCTTGTCCTGGAGCTGCCTCCTACCCCAGCTAGACCCCACAGCTGTCATCCGATAGAGAGGAGGCCAATTCTAATCCATGGCATTTGGACCCAGATGTGATTGACCTCCTGTGAACCAGTCCGGTTACCTCATACTCAAAACCTAACTCACACTCAATGCCAACCCACAGTGACCCTGTAGGACAGTTGAGAACTGTTCCTGTGTGCTCACAAAACTGCAAATCTTTACAAGAGCAGGAGAGGAGCCAGCAAGGAGACCGAGCAAAAGCCATCAAAGGCAGGCAGAGTACCAGGAAAAGAGATGCCCAAGTCTCCTCAGTCAGGAAAGAGGATCTTAGGGAAATTGGTCGGCAGTGCCCCCGCCACAGTTGGCTGCAGAGGTCACCATTTGCCTTGGCCACAGCAGTTCCATCAACTGGCCATGTGGGAAGGTAAGGTGACCAGATTTTAACATTGGTAAAGCAGGACAAAAGCAGGACGCCATTGATAAAACACATCCTGGCGAAATAGCCACATGGCAGCCGAAAACCGTATACTCTAGCTTGTCGTGCATTCTTTCCAAAAATCGGGACTTTTTAAAAATGTCGCGGGACGTGGGGAAAATTGTTAAAAATTGGGACTGTCCCGCCAAAAGCGGGACATCTGGTCACCTTAGGGAAGGCCAAGTGCAGGGGAACCTCAGCCCATAGGATGCCAAGCCCACCAGCTGATCTTTTTCCACTGGTGGCCCCAGGCATAGGAGCCCAGGCAGGGAAACTCACCACTGACACTGCTCACGGCCAAGGAAGTGTTCCGGCATTCCAGTGGCTCTCAGAGCACAAGGCAGGGCGGTGGTGAAGGCGGGAGTCCATACCTGGGAGGCAGCCGGGGAAGGAGCCTGGCCTACTGCCTTGGCTTTCTGGGTGGGATATGAGGCATGTTCGGCTGCGGAGAGAAAAGGCAGACATTTGATGAGAGAAAAGGCAGACATTTGACGAGGTACTTGGCAGGAAGGTTTGAAGTCGGGCTCAGAAGAAAGGGAGAGAGCTGATGGGGGAGGGACTGAGGACTGCTGAGCAGAGCCCAGGCCCCTGCTGAGGCCAGAGGTGGTGGCCCATCAGGGTGACAGTGTAGACTAGGTGGGAGTGGGATGTGGGGGAGGAGAGAGAAGAGTGGGGTGCTAGCAAGAGTGTGCTGAAGGGGGACACCAGAGGGTCTGGCTGGAGACGGGGGGTGTAGCCAGAAGGGCTGGAAGACCCCAAAGGGGATACGAGAGGGGCTTCCCTGAGATGGAGACAGGGGGCTGGGTGGATGGGCAGAGCCTGGGGATGAAGCCAGGGTGTTTCCCTTGGAGACATCAGAGGGCTCGGTGGGAGCTGTGTGTGAGTAGTCCACTACAGAGGCACCTCTGACAGTCACCTGACTCTGGCTCTCATTCCTCATCCACCTGTGCACCTACCACCCACTCATCCATCCACCCACTCATCCATCCACCCACCCACCTATCCACCCATTCATCTAACCACCCACCACCCACCCACTCATCCATCCACCCACCCACCCATCCATCCACTCACCCATCCATCCATCTACCCACCCACCCACTCATCCATCCATTCATCTTCCAATATACCCGTGTACCCACCTGGCAAACACTTACTGAGTACTTTGCTGCTGTTGTCAGTTGCTGACACCATGTAGGGCGAGCCCATGTGGCCCGTGGAGTTTGCAGGCTGTGAGCTTTCAGAAGCAGGTTGCCTGAAGTGCCTCTGGGTGGGATCAAGCCACCCCGGAGGGGGACACTTAATGACCAGTCCCTGTTGCCAGACTCTCCAGCTAGGCAGGAAGAGAAGTGGTTCCCTGCCCACTAAGGACCTCGCCCCTGGGCAGTGCCCTGAAGAGGCTGCAGCACAAAGCTGGGGCAGATGCAGTGAGAACATCAGAGAGGGCTCCCCCACTCACCCCCAGCCAAGGCAGTTGGTGCAGAAACTGAGCCTGAGGGACAGTGGGGAGCCACCAAGCAGCATCCCCCCAGGAAAGATGGGCATGGAGTATTCCTGAGCCACTGGCTAGAGGGGCAAGGTTGAGGCAAGGAGTGGGGGAGAAGTGAGGTGGGGGGATGGGGTCGGGTCACAGGGGGGCTGGGAGCTTACAACAGGCTTGGGAAGCTTTGAAGGGTTTTGGCAGGGGAGCAACATGATCAGATTTGCATTTTAGAAAGATCACGGAGGCTGCAGTGTGGAGAATTGATTGGAGCGGAGCAGGCAGAGATGCACGCGGAAGCTGCAGGGGCTGCGGGCGGGCACAGGCAAGACATTTTTAGGATTCAAAATCAGCAGGACTTGATGGCTGTATTGGATGGGGGTAGGAAGTGGGGAAGGGTCAAGGCTGCTCCCCATCTGCCACCAGCTGAGCTGGAGAAAGGAGGGGGTGTCAGGCAGAGGAGGGAGAGCCACATCTTATAACATGGGTGTTCGAGGAGCCCAAAGCCATCAGCGGACACCTACTGGCCACCCATAGATACAGCCAGCAGGGTGTTAGAAGGCGAAGACTTCAAGGGCAGTGTCTTGATGTGCTCTTGGGGGCTAGGGCATGGGTGACCCTGTAGGCCAGTGTGGCCACACGTGGTGAAGCTGCCCTGTGAGAAATGAAGGCTATCTTCTGGCTCCTGAGTGGGAGCAGGAGAGATGGGGAAGCTGGGCGAAGGACCAAGGATAAAGGACCGGCAGGGACTCCCGGGGGGATGGGGGCTTAGTCAGTTTAAGGACAGAGGTGCCCACCACCAGGCATGAGACTCAGAGTGGCCGAGGGGCTGTGGAATAAGACCCGCTTGCCCAGCAGTGCTTGTTCAGTCCACGGCTGCTTTCCGGGTGAGGGGTTGTAGGTGGGAAAGGCAAGCAAAAGCTTCCTCTCCGACCTGGGTTTATGCCCACGTAGACGGAGGCAGAGCTGGAAACAAGGGGGCTTCAGAGCAGAAAGCTGAGGCCCCTGGACTCTGAGGGTCTTGGGGTGGCCCCATCTGCTCCTTCACCTGCAACCCAGGACAGGGACTCAGCCCGAAGAGGCCGGTCCAGCCTGGGGATCCTAGAGGTTCCAGCTCACCTGTCAGGCATGTGAGTGCCACCCCACACCTGCCTCCACCCAGACACAGACCGATCTGCCAGCTCCCGGGGAGGCTGACCAGCACATTCCTCCTGGAGCAGCGGAGGACAGGGGCTGCAGGTGGAGGCCCAGCGTCAGCAGAGGGCAGGGACAAGCGGAGGAAGGCTGGGAGCCCGCGCACAGGGGGCCTGGGCCAGCATGCTGCTGTGCCGGCTCTGGACGGCCTTCATCAAGGCGCTGCTGGCTGAATTCCTGGCCACAGGGCTGTACGTGTTCTTCGGCGTGGGCTCGGTGCTGCACTGGCCCTCGGCACTGCCCTCCGTGCTGCAGGTGGCCATCACCTTCAACTTGGCCACCGCCATGGCTGTGCAGATCACGTGGAAGGCAAGCGGAGCCCACGTCAACCCTGCTGTGACCCTGGCTTTCCTCGTGGGCTCCCACATCTCCCTGCCCCGAGCTGTGGCCTATGTGGCTGCCCAACTGGCAGGGGCCACTGTGGGGGCTGCTCTGCTGTACGGGGTCACGCCTGGAGACATCCGGGGCACCCTGGGGATCAATGTGGTAGGTGCAGAGAGGGGCAGCCAAGGAGGAGGGCATCCCAACAGGCCAGGACCCAAGGAGGGGACAGCAGCAAAGGATTCACCAGGAGCTACACACCTGCTCTCTGTTGGGCTCTGGGCCCAGAGGAATCCAATATTGGCCTT
>NW_022103909.1:3526071-3536486 GCF_000313985.2 Echinops telfairi | reverse complement strand
CCTGCCCGCCCCCCATCACCTATCATCTCACCCACTTCCCCGAGTCCCCTCCCAGCTTCCCTGAGTCTCCTCTCCTAGACTCGGGAGTGGGACAGGGAGTGGGTTTAGGGCTGCCCTGAGCCCAGCCCTCACAGTTCAAGCGGGAGGTAGGAAGGGGTCTCATAGCAGGAGACACGGAGAGGGGTCACTGCCTGTGGGCGGAGCCTGCGTGGGCTCCAGAGTGGCCCTCTGCCCAGGTCCGGAACGACATCTCGATGGGCCAAGCGGTGGCCGTGGAGCTGGTCCTGACGCTGCAGCTGGTGCTGTGTGTGTTCGCCTCCACCGACACCCGCCAGTCCTCAGGCTCCCCCGCCGTCATCATCGGCATCTCCGTGGCTCTGGGCCATCTGGTTGGGGTAAGTGATCAAGGGGACACAGTTACTGTGCACACCCTGGCTCCCTCCCTGGAGAAGCTTGGGGGGAGGGGGCCTACAGGACTGGAGGTGTCCCTCCCTGAGCCCTGTGCCTTGGGGCCTGGCTGCGGAGGCCAAAGCGGGGGTCAGAGGTCTGAGCAGGGTATCAGGGCTGTCCCCTCCCAGGCCTGCCTTCAGCCTCCTCTCACCTACCACTTGTGCTTGCTCCTCAGATCTACTTCACAGGCTGTTCCATGAACCCCGCCCGCTCCTTTGGACCCGCGGTCATTGTTGGCCAGTTCACTGTGCACTGGGTGAGCTCCGAGCTGCAGGGAAGGGAACGGGCCAGGGGTGTTAGCCAGCAGACAGAGAGCCACAGAGGGTCTCCACAGCCTTGGGGGGACACCCCCACCCCTCACAGACCACCCTAGGGGAGGAAGGTTTCCCTAAACACAGAAGACCAGGAGGCTCATCTGGGTGGTAAGTCCTCTCTCCAGCTTCCCCAGGCCTCACCCCACCCCCACCCAGGGCTTCTCAGGGAACTGGCAAGGAATGGGCCAAAAAGGAGCAATCGCCCTGGCCCCGCCCTCAAGTCCTTGGCTGTCTTCTTATTCAATTCCTCCAGCTGGGCGGGTTTCCAAGTCTGGAAAAAGACAGAGGCCAACAGAAATTGACTCACACCAGCAAAGGCAGGCCGTCTGTGAGGCAGGGGAGGCGAGGAGTCCCCGGCCTGGCCCAGCCCCCAGGCTCAGTGCAGCAGCCCCTGGCTGCTCCTTTGAAGGCCAGGTCCAGGAGGCCGGCCATGGGGCTCTCAGACTTGCACCCTTGTAGATCGCTTGAGGTTTCCTGGGAGATAGGCAGGGGTTCCCGAGACACTCCCAGGGTCCTGACAGCTCACCACTGGTACACCTGTTTCTCCCACCCACCTCCTCAGATCTTCTGGGTGGGACCTCTGACGGGGGCAGTCCTGGCTTCACTGATCTACAACTTCATCCTATTCCCTGACGCCAAGACGTTGGCCCAGCGACTGGCCATCCTCACGGGCACCTTGGAGGTAGACACTGTGGTCGGGGAGGAGCCCCAGAAGAAAAATTCCCAGTCTGATTCAGGGACCACCGAAATGGAGAGCGTGTCTGATGGCATAGGCCTTGGGCCTGGCCCTTGGGCTCCAGAGAGGAGCCTTGGAGGTGAGCAGCAGGAGAGGGTGGGCAGAAGGTGATAGACCCCACCCCTGGCACACCATTTCTAGATGGAGACCCTGGGGAGCAAATCTATCCAGCCTCCTCCCCGGGCCTCCCATCTCTCAGGGGACAGAGCTGAGGGAGAGAAGAGGGGGTTTGTGGCTGCCTCCCCTGCTCTCTCTCATCTGGACCTCAGAGTCCTGGAGGAAGGGGGACCAGAGTCCAGCCACCCACTCTGCTTTGACTGAGGGCTGCAGGGGGCCTGGAGAGAAGAGCCAGAGCCCCTGCCGAGAAATCAGAGCCAGAGACAGCCTTCGGAGCCCCCTTGAGGTGGCTTCTGGGTGTGGTTTGGTGTCATGGGCCCACCTTTCTGAAGATAGGGAGTCACCCTCCCATCACTCCTCCCTCAGCCCTCCAAATGCCCTTGGGAAGAGCTGACCTAGACAGGGGGCTTCAGAGGGGCTGGCAGAGGAGCAAGGGCGGGCCAGGGGGGGTTGGACCCAGCCGCTCTTCCCAGGTAACTGCCTGCCTCCTCTCCACAGGCCCTCCTACGGGAACATTCCAGAGAAAGGAAGTCCCCATCCTACCCCTGGACCAGAAAGCTTCTTCCTATGCCCCAGATTCTCAAGTCAACTGGGATCCCCAAAAAACTGTTGAGTGAGTCCCCAGGGTGCTAAGAACCCTGGGGGTGACTCAGGAAACCAAGACGGCGGGGCCCAGTTTGCCCTGCTCATGATTTGGGCTCTTATCTGGATCTTGGCTCCCCCATCTGTAAAATGGGCACACCCTTCCCTCGCTGGGGAACTGCTGTGGAAATAAATGTGTTTATGGAAGTTAACATGCTGGGAAGAAGCACCCAATAAATAGACGATGATGCTTGTTGCTATTCCTGCAATTATGAGGCGTGGAAACAATTCCTGTGGCAAGGGGAGGGGAGGAGAAAGGAGATGGGGAGGGGGCGCACTGGGGGTGGGAGGTGGGGGAATGACCTGGCTTTCCCCTCATTTCATTGGCTTCTTTCCCTCCTCCCCTTCTGGGTCTGTGGACAGAGCTTGGTGGGGGTGGGCGTGGGGGCTGGGTAGGGGATCTGGAAGACAGCAACACGCCAATAAGTCAGTTCTTTCCATCTCTATGGTGCCCATCACCATGGCACCCTGAAACGCGGCAGCCCAATCCATAAAAGAGATAGGCCCCTTCCCAGGATGTCTCCCAAGGGGCTGGGGGGTGGGGAGGGGGGCAGGTCCCAAAGTCTTCCAAGAGCCAGCCAGCAGGTGACCAGTGCAGTAGCTGGGCGCCCCCCACCCCCTGCCCCACCAGGACTGGGCCAGAAGCCATGCTCCGCTTTCTACGGCATTGTCGCTACAGAGATGAGCTCCCAGCTCTCCAAGTCAGGCCCCACACCCCCACTCATCCATCTTCACAGCCTGCCAGAGGCAGGGGTTTGCGTGCCCTTTTCCAAGCGGGGGCGTGTGTGCGCGCGCGCGCACGTGCTCACGTGCATACATGGAAGATCTGATTGACTCACTGAAGGTCGCCGGGCTCCGAGCCACAGCCACCTCAGGTCTCCCCAGCTCCCTGCCAGAGAGAGCTCCAGGGGGCCGGACCCCCTGCAGGTGGTAGCAGGAAGGGAGCCCCGCCTGGGAGTGGAGCGCCTGCGGGGGGTGAGGGGGCGGGGGTGCCTCCAACTCCTTGACAAATTAGCCAGAGCTGGGCACGCGCACGGGGTGCTCAATACAAGTTTGATGAATGAATAAGCAGCACTGCGGAGAGGCTGGGGAGGGTGAGGACAGGAAGGCGGTCATTGATCAAGAGGAGGAAAGTTCAGGAGGTGCTGGCTCCCAAGGACAGCAGCCAGTGCCGCCAGGGAGGGGCGCCATCACCCTCCACCCCACCCCACCCCCAATAGGGCACAGTGGCTTCTGCCCCAGGAAATGTGGAACCCTGAGGCCCAGAGTGACGGCCCAGGGAGCCATCACTTCCCTTCTTACAGCTGTTTGTCCCTGTGCTGCCCAAAGGGCCCTGTCCCTGGGAAAGGAGGAATTGGGGTCAGGTCGTCTGAAGAGCACTAAGGTCAGCCGCAGGAAGGAGTGACCCAAGGCAGCTGCTTGGGCTGGTTTCCTAGGACAATCGGCCTTTTGTGAGCTGAGGGAAGGGCCACCCTGTGAGGAACCTCAGGAAGGGGCTTCATCCTTCTTCTCCTCCTCCTCGGCCTCACAGCACCTGGGGGTGAGGGCAGGACAGAGACCCAACTGGGCCAACCCCGGGTGCCAGCCCTGCCTCCCCTTAACTGGGGGAAGTTTTTAATTAACGGTGTGTAATCTGATCTGGGCTTTCTCCCTGCTGGGCACTGCCTTCAATCAGCGGAGCCATCTGCAATTGCAATTCATAATTCTCCAGAAAAGGAGGGGGACTCAGGCCGGGTGCCCTGGTGATTAATACAATTAGCCTTTTATGTTGATGATTGTCTTAGCGGGAGCAGATGAGGCTGAGCCTGGGCTCTGGCCTCCCAGTTGGCTGGCATGGAGCCCCTCTCCGCCCCACGCCCAGACTTCCTTTAACCTGCTACCCCCAGGCAGGAGGAGGTCAGGCCTGCTGTCCCATGGCTCAACGGGAGAGAGCAGGGTCAAGACCAGGAGCCAGAGACCCTCACTTCCCAAAGGCGATCACATGGGCCCAAAGGATTCTGTGCACCCACAAGAGAGAGACGACAGGGGCCTAAGGTGAGTTAGAAGGGTCGAAGGAGCTTAAATGCAGGCTTACGCATGTATGAGCTGTGTGAACTTGGGCGATTTAGTCTAGCAGTCTGAGCTTCATGTGCCTCACCTGGAGCTCGGGGCTATGCAGGCACACTCCCCATGGGCATGCGCGCTGCCATCAGTGGTAGCTATTTCCGCCATCACGGAGGTAGACTGCCATCCCTCTGCCAAGGAGGCAGCTGCTCCCCCTGCCATTTCCAATGAGGCTCAGGCTATTTCTAAAGAAGTGATCCCATCCTTCCTAAGGTTTGGGAGGGAGGGGTCCCAGAGGAAAAGAGGCGTTAAGGCTCAGACACAAAGAGAAAGGGGGGCTTCTCAGAACACAGGAAGTGGGGCGCTGCAGGAGTAATCACAGTAGGGAGAGATTCGGGAAATGAGGGCAGGGGTGTGGGGCGCAGAGAGGCAAAGGGATGGAGAGGATCAGGACTTTGAGGACTCGGACTTGTCTGGCTTTCCCAGGAGGCTGAAGCCATTAGCAGAACTGAAGGTTTTACGAGGTAACGCTGAACACTGACATCGTCCAGGGACTAGTGAGGGCAGGTCTGCTTCAACAAGCTGTTGGGGGGGGGGCGTTAATGGGGGGCCGGGATTCACTCTTTATAGTGAGTCTACAGTCCCTTCACAACCTGGAGCAGTTCCTGACCATTCCGGGTACAGGCCGTGGGAGAAAAGAGGTCCATTATCAAGAGAGACTACCCTACAGTGAAGGAACACCAGGCCCCAGCAATGCTGGAGAAGGCAGGCAGGGAGACAGGGAGACAGGGAGGGAGGAGGGAGGAAAGAAGTTAAGAGCTAACCAAGATGAAGCTTACGGCCAAGCTTCGGCCACTTTGGGTAGCTGTGGCAGGGGGTCAGCAAAGCCAAGATGTGTAATCACTTCTCAGGGAGAGGCCACACAGAGCATGGGCCCCCGCTGCAGAGGGGAGGCAAGGAAGGTGGGGGTGGAGGCGGCAGGGCATTAATGAACAGGCTGCAGTGAAAGGACAGAAAGGGGAGGAGATAGAAAACAAAGCTGCAGAGCTCAGATCAACTAGAAACAGCTATTGGCAGTGCAGAGTGGGAAAGGGCAGAGCCCGAGGCCGGGACAAATGATTTGCACCTACCCCCATGGGCAGATGGAACAAGGCCCAGACTGGCAGGCGGGAGCCCAGCCTGGGGTCAGAGAAGAGCCAGGACAGCAGTCAGGCGGCTTCAGCTCTAGAACAGGCTGGGCTCCTCAACCCCCAAGATTCCGAGTCCTCTGACCGCCTCGCTCACCCTTGGGGGCCAGTTCAAATGTCACCGCTGCCCGAGGAGAGGCTCCCGAAGGCTCCTCAGAGCTCACACAGCACGCTGCACCCAACCCCGTCCTGGCACTGAGCTCAGGACTTCACTCTGAGCGCTTCTCTCCACCACAGCCCGGGACAAAGCCAACTTCTCGGGACAGAAGCTTCCTTAACTTTACTACCTGTCCTGTGAGCCGACGCCTTCCTTTGTCCCCAAGCCATGAGCTTCTATCTGCAAGGGAGAACTTGCCAGTATCTCTGGTATTCTGGATCTGGTGAGTCAATGGGACAAAGGAAAGCCCTAAACTCTCCCAGCTGCCTGTCCAGAGGGACCGTCTGCACCTCCGTCTTCTGGTCTTCTGTGGTGTTCCAGCAAGCACCCTGACGGCTTCCCTCCTAGACTGTCATTCGGAAATGACACTGGGACCTTTCTGTTAGTGGGAGCACCACTGATTTACAAGGCTTTGTCCTTCTTTGCTTTAGAGGTTCAAGGTCACGGCTCTTGGAGTCAAGCCTGGGGCGTTTTGAGCCCATTACATACACATGGCTTGGGCAGAGCGTTGGTCTGAGCCTTGGTTCCCTATTCTGCCTGTATTGCAGTTTCCCCAGGACCTGCGGGCGGGGGTGCATGTGGCGCCGGGACTCCCTGACCCCTGCGGGCTTTGGGACAGCCACATCTGGTCTAACCCAGTCTCTCTGACACGGACAGCAGACGCTCTCGGCGTTGATGTGCAGACACACACTCACCACTGCTTTATGAGAAAGGCACCTCGTTATATTTGAGACACTACTGATACGATGCCCCAATTCTCAAATGCTGAGAAATAGACAGCAGCGTCTGCGGGCGGGCGCCATGGATCCTGTCTCATGCTTCCGGGCCTTGCGGTTTTCTGCCTCGGGCAGCGTGCAGCTTTTCTATCGCACACTGGTCACTAGTCACGACAACAGCTGGCTTCCTTCTCTGACAGGTTCCTGCCTCACGCAGGTCCTCGCTTAGGCTAGGTTGCATTTTTTTTTCCTTCTCCAAAGTGTTTCTTACAATCAATCAAGGGTTGCATTTTTTTTTTCCTTCTCCAAAGTGTTTCTTACAATCAATCAAATGACCTTCACATCTTAGACGTTCTGGATTGAGCTTTCACACTGGGGGCTCTCCAGTCTTCTTACAACCGGAGGAGGATCCCCTGGCCGAGTGCACTCCACGTTGTTTGCAGCTACGCCTGCTTCCAAGTGTCCAGGTCACCCCTCCCCTCCTGGTGGTGCACACCTCCTGGCCCCCAAATCAGAGATATAGCCTACTGGTGGAGGGCCGTCCCGGACGGGAACCCCACTTCCTCTCGTGTGTGTGTGTGTGTGTGTGTGTGTGTGTGTGTGTGTGTGTGTGTGTGTGTGTGTGTGTGTGTTGGGGATTTTGAGGAGATAACTGCCTAGTCCTCCAGTATCATTTATCCAGCCACTTCCCAGCCCACCAGGCTATTGTCCCCAGAACCTCCAGGGCAGTGTCAGAAGATGCAGAGATTAGTCATTTCCTCCTAATCTGGCTAAGACAGCTCCTCTTGTTAAACTGCCGACTGCAGGCAGTTCCTGTTCAAGCAAAGCAGCTGGAAAAGGCTTAGCCCTTTAATGCCAGCAGCTGCATCTCCACAGTGCGGCTGCTCACTGCTCGGGTGAGGGGCTGGAGTCTGTCCAGAAGTATCAGACGTTTAGCCCCAGTCAATGTGTATTAACCTGGGAGGAGAGCAGTCAGCTCTCGGGGAAGCGGGGAGGAGGTTCATTTAAGCACCTCCACCCCCAGGCTTTGCTCTCCCCTAAAGAAGAAAAGTCCCAGCCCCTTCGCTCCCCTAACCTCTGAACTGTGGCACCTCAGAGGCAGTAAACCATTTCCCTGTGGCAGACGCGACTCCGTCTTCAAGACTGGCCTACGGAAAGATGCACTTGTTTAAGTTTTGACAACAAAGAGGCTGGCGACTAACCTACCAGTCCTCCTCCTCTTCCATGAGCTGACTCCTCCCTGCGCCCCCACCGCACCCAAGGTCTAAAGCGAGGGACACCAGCTCCTTCTGGAGAGCGCTAAGCCCCAGGGTTGATGAGGGAGAAGGGTGCACAGCTCTCGGAGAGCGCTGGCATGGAGCAGGCTGCTGAAGAGAGATCACTCAAAGACTTCTTACTCAGAGCCAGATGGTGAGCATGAGACAGGGCGAGAGCTAATGCCACTCAGGGGGAAAGCCAATAAACTAATCCGCTGACACGTTTCTAGGAGCAGGCTGATGGCCTTGGCTCAGACTCGTCTGTTCTTGGCTTTGGGCTTCGGTGCACTCAGGATGCACACGGGTGGCCCAGGAACACACTAGGACCTCCTGGGACGTGCACACGGGAAACAGCCCACGCTGTCTCCACAGGACAATAACCCCGGCCATTCTGAAGCCCCCCTGTCCCAAATGCCTTCCCCAGCTGGCTGGGCCTCCCTGCTCTTTCTGGATTATCTGTTTAGGGAATGATTTCAATTAGTAGCTCCTGGAGGAGGGAAATACTGACTTTCTTAGCCCACATAATGTAAGTGTTGACTTAGTCTGATACACGAAGATTCCATGGTGTATGGCAGAGCCCAAGTAAAGCAGATCACTGTATTGCTTACTGCCAGTTCTAGAAACGCCTGGGAGGTGTCTTCAATGCCCTTTCTCCCCTTCAAAGTGGTGTCTAAGGTAAGGTGACCAGATTTTAACATTGGTAAAGCGAGACACCATTGATTAAACTCATATCCTGGCGAAATAGCCACATGGCAGCCGAAAACCCTAGCTTGTCGTGCATTCTTTCAAAAAACTGGGGCTTTTTTAAAACGCTCCGGGACGCGGGAAAAATTGTTAAAAAGTGGGATGTCTGGTCACCTTAGCCTACGGACACCTCAGCCAGCACTCTGTGGCAGCGTGCACTAGGCAGGACTGACCAAGACAGCCTTACAGTAGTAGGGAGAACATGTGACTCGTAAATAGTCCTCTCTCTCTCAACAACTTTACTCACTTTGTAGTTGGTCACTGCAAAAGAACAATGGTCCTTTCTTGTGTGGGACTCGGACAACGCTGGCTCAAGGCTGTGTGCCAGGTGGCATTTAGATCCCGAACGACACATTAACGCCGAAGACACGGGGATAGCAAAGCACTGGGGTTGAGCTTCAATACTAGGAGCTGTAATTCCCAGGTTTGAATCCCAGCGAAACTACCTACCCTACCTGTGTGTGGGAGTTTGAGTCGAAATCACATCATCTGTCCCGAACATCTCACGTGGCTGTGGTGAGATCAAATAAGATGATGAATGAAGACAACACACATTGAAAATCACCTGTTACACTGCCTCGGGGCTTTGGTTCCTCATTCCTTCTGAACTGACAGACGTTACCAGGTACGTGCTTCGCAAGAAGCCTGTGTCTGTTTACATGGTGTCCAACTTTGTGGGATGGGGGCAGAATGCTGTAGGAGACAATGTCCCTAAAAGCAGGCGGGCTAAGCGAGGGAAAACTCAGGGAGATGAAAGGGAAAGTGCCTGCACAGCGGTCTTCTTTCCCAGCCCACCCGGCTGCAGAGGACAAAGCTCCCTCCACAAGGTCATTCCTGGCTTCCACAAGGTCCAGCTGCCTTCTGACTTCACGAACAGTAACCATCAACAAACAAAGCTCTGAGAACCAGTATAAATTGCACTACTTTGGGGACTTCTGGCCTGGTTCCTTCACTTATTTACAAAATATGCATTACAGGGAACGGATTTAAAAGAAAAAAGTCCGAGGTTAAGTGGCCATTTTCCACACCCTGTTTACATTGAAAGCACATGCCGAGCATGCCCCAGCTCTGCCCGCTTCAAAGCGTTTTGCACCAGTGGCTGAAACCCAAGTCCTCCCCGAATCTATCATCGGAAAACGGATGGTGTGAGCAGAGGCTGAACTTACGGTCAGTCTTGCTTCTCAGACGGAGACTTCCACAACTGCTCCGACTGATTAAGGAAACCAGGCACAGCAGAGGGTCTTGCAAGTGCTCTCTTCCACAGAAAATGATATAGCTCATAGGCATACACAAGGGTGCCTTGGTGGCACCATGGGTTAAGCATTTGGCCTGCAAACTTGGAGAAAGATGAGATACTCTCCCTCATAAAGACGTATGCTCTCAGAAATCCCAAGAGCCAGCGCTACTGTCCTACAGGGTTACTGTTAGAATCAACTTGAAGACAGTGTTGTTTTAATGTGTATGTATGTGTGCATATCCAAGGGACTTGAAAAAGCTCTTGGAAAAAGTCATTTTCCCATGAACTTTTGAAGGTCCCATCATGTGAGATAAAGTATATATGGATGCATACACACACACACAATCTGAAGCTTGCCACCTTAAAAAGCAAAACAAGAAGCCTGCTATCTGTTCTTCCACATTCTTAGGCAGCTCAACAACTTAAGCACACGTCTAAGGATGTAAACCCGTGATCTGAAATGTAAACCCCCCTAATGCACAAGTTAAAAAAAATACACAACCCCTTTTAACGCCATAAATAGGATCATACTTAAAACTATGCCTAAACTCAAATACCTTTTTACCTAAGCTACAAAAATCTCACAGCCACTTCCTGAAGATATACTCTCCCCTTTCTCTGTCTCTCTCTCTGCAAGCAATGAATTCTGCTTCCTGAGGAAGGGGAGAGAGATCGGTAAACACCTAGCAATAAACACAAGTTGTTGCTGCTGAATCAAACCATGAAATGCTCGCTGTTCATTGGAGACAGGGCATGGTGCCCCAACAGATTGGAAAACACAAGCTTTTCTTGCTTGGTATATTTTAATTTGTTCTT
>NW_022103909.1:3515463-3524488 GCF_000313985.2 Echinops telfairi | reverse complement strand
AAAAAATGCTCGCTGTTACGTAAAATAAACCTCAAACTCGAGTCTTCCTCAGATTTGATGGAGAATAAGAAAGACAAAGACAATGGAAAGGTTCAGGTTATCACCAACTGCTATAGGAGAGTTAAAACATGGTATGGATGTGGGGCAGAGGCAGCATCCACAAGGGTCAGGAGCTGATGGGGCAACAGCCACTCCAAAGCCTTGGACCCTTTTCCACAGATTTCACGTCAAGTAAGCATAATTTAATCAAGAAAGCCCCCGAAAGTCAAGCTGTTCCACATGAAGTACCATTAGAGAAGCTGAAGGTGGGTACATATTTCCCTTAGCTAATCTCAGAATTGTTTCCAGGGCTAAGGTCTCTTGGCCTAGCCCAAAAGCTGCGCAAACGCCTGCCAACATTTGACACATAGGACCATCTCCGATTTTTGTTAATCGGCCATCAGTTCCTGCACAGGGTAGGCTTGCCCTCACTAGCGTTACACAATCCATTTACTTCCTCTACATTAGTGACTTCAAATGCACCTTGGGGACATGCTACAGAACAGCAAGTGTGGAGCCAGTCCAACACTAGGCTTCCAAAGACATGAGAGAGCATCTAGACAGTTTTAAAAAGAAGACCCCAAAATCCGAGGCAGTGTGTGTGTGTGTGTGTGTGTGTGGTTGGGGGAGGGCAGGGAGTGATGAGGGGTGATGGGACCCATTTGCTGTCCATTTGCTGAGGCAGCTGGGACCTGCTGCGAGAGCTGCCACCTTCTGGGAAAAAAGCCAATAGGTTGCCTCCTCTCCACAGTTACATATTAAGGCTGCAACTGTTTATGTTCAATCTCAAGATACATTCTGTTCCCCAGCTTCAGAGTTGCAAGTACAGGTGCCCTCGGTTAATTATCCCAGTTCTCTCCAGAGTTGCTTCCAGCAGTGAAGAATCTTCCAGGAGGGCTTCAGATTGTCCGGTCCACAGCCCTGCTGAGAACGTCCCTTTCTACCCCAGATATACTGAATCAAAGCTACGCTTTAACAACATCCCCAGGTAAGATTTCCGTGTACACAAGACTATAGATTCTCGGGCATTCATATTCCCTTTCCAAGCGGTCAGCTAGCCAGAGTTCATTTTTTAATCAATCTGGACCATTTGGGCTCCAAGACTTGTTTAAGAAGTTTGGCTTCACTTGTTCAAACAAAAGGGTAGGTCATAAGACAAAGCTGTCCTCCCCTTTAGATCATGAGAGAGACTGAATAAGAAATGAAACCGACAATCTCTCTGGGTGGTAGTAAGGTTAGGTGGGTGCAAGCAAACCCAACCCACTGCCACCAAGTCAGTTCCAACTCATGGGGACCCTACAGAATGGAGCAGAATGCCCCCTAGGGTTTCAGGGGCCATAAATCTTTACAGGAGCCGACTGCCACATCTTTCTCCCAAGGAGGAGCTGGTAGGTTTGAACTACTGACCTTTCCAGCCAAAGGATGAGAAAGAGAGCGATTTACTTGGAACACCTGATGAAGGAAAACATTTTCTAAAAGGCCTAGTCGGTTACTTCTCAAGACAAGAAAAACAACCTCACACTCATTTTGAAAAAGCTATTTATTTTTTTCCCAAATATGTGTTTTACAGACAAAAGTCAATAATGGGTCAGAAACGTTCTATAGAAGAAATCATCTTTACAGACATAACGGGAATAAGCAGCAGCTCACATAGATCTACATGTCTGTGGCTCTGTGCCGGGGGAAGAATTCCAAAACCAAAGTGCACGACAGGATGGCTGTGGCTTTCCGTGCCACCTTCCCTTACAGCCTACTTTTCATGGTTGAGATGCCACAATGACCTTGAAAAGTAGAGCTCCACTGGACAAGGTAAGGGTGAAATGGGGTCAAGCATCGGAATGAATTCAAGTTTAGAACAAACTAGATTCAACCTCATCCAAACCCAATGTGCAGTCTGAGACTCAGCAGAGATAAATACAGGTTTTGGTATCCCATTTACAAGGCCTGTGGCTACTACAACTATGAAGAGCTAAAGTAAAGCCAAGCAGACTCCCATCAACAGTTCCGCCTGGCCTTCTTTGTGAAGCCTCCACTCAAAGTGCGAGAAGGGGAACTGGTGAGTCCTCAGAGAGCCGCCCTTCATCCTGCCCATCCCTTTCTCTCCGCTGCCCGCCCTCCGCCCACCGAGACAGCAAATCGCTTACCAAAGAGGTGGGGTTTGTGTCACAGCCTCGTGGAAATTAGTTCGAAATGACATTCCATGAGCAGCGATTGACTTTAAGTCAAGAGACATTTCCCACCACCCCTCTGGCTCCTCCAGGAAGAATCACAATGAATTCCACACTACCCCTCTCACTCCTGCAACTATCTCCCACCTAAAAGCTCGAAACAACCAGCATAGGTGTTGATATGTTGTTACTTGAGGAGGAGAGGAAGATATATATAGTTTTAATAAAACCCCCATGCACAATTAAACTTGATTAAAAGCTCGGAGAATGCTAAAAGTAGTAATAAGTACAGGAGGCTGCAGAGCAGAGAGTACAGGTGCGCCCTGTCTTGCAGTCAGTAAACGCTGTGGAAGTGACAGGCAGACATGACTTCACTTAAGCATTGGAGAAGCAAAGAAGTTGCCTTGTCGTCCAAGATTGGTGGCAGACTTGCTTTTGGTCCCGAATCTAAAGAAAAAGAGCATCACGTGGACAAGTCTCTATACAAACTGGTGAGCAGTCAACAGCAATTACAACATGACATGCTATAGTCAACCCAAAGAAGAAAACCACATTGTTCTGCAATGTGCAAGGGTCACTTGAAATGAAGAAGGGGAAATAGTAAAGACCTTTTAGATCAGTGGTTCTCAACCTGTGGGTCGCGACCCCTTTGTGGGAGGGGGGTCAAGCAACCTTTCATAGGAGTCGCCCGATTCGTAACAGTAGCAAAATTACAGTTATGAAATAGCAACGGAAATAATTTTACGGTTGGGGTTCACCGCGGCATGAGGAAGATGGAGAACCACTGTTTTAGGTCTTTTTTTTTTTTTAAAGGATCCTTAAGGTTCTAGGTTACCTTTTCCAGTGTGGGTTCTAGCTAAGATCTACACCAACTTTTCTTTCAGGAAGTGTGCGGGTGGTGGGGGTTGAGTCTGATTCCCTAAAGAGGACTTCTCCATACCTGGGAGTGTTCTTGGTCAGGGTGGAGCGGACTCTCTGTGACAGGGAGCTCGAGGACGGCGTCTTGAGGAGCTGGTGCTCGGGAGTGGTCACAGGCCCCAGTAGACTCACTTCAATCCCCGTTTAGAAATATGTTTAAAAGGAGAAAGGAGAGAGAAGAAATGTATTTAGTAGGGACGCAGGAAATGTGGCCAGCTTTAAGCTGGGTCCCTGTGAGGCACCCAGAGGCCGTGCAGAGAGCCCAGAGCATTTCTGTGCCATCGTTTGTAACAGCCCAGGATAATATTTGAACCACACAGGTGACCCAGCAACAAATAGCTGAGATTTAGCTATCAGCTAAATATGCTCCAGGCCATCCTCCAACCAGTACAAAGTGGCATCCCAATATTTGATTTTGACCTGTGCTAGAATAAACAATATGCCCCTCAGAAAAGTAACTTTCAACAATGAACAGGCTTCAGTGCCACTGAGACTAAAATGAAAACAAGCTGGTCATGCATTACTGGTGGTAACATAAACTGGCAAAAGCCTTGGGGAAAAAATCATGCGACATTAAAAATATTCAAGTCCTTTCTAATTCAGCCATTCACTTTTAGAAGTTAATTATTAAGGGGGGGAAAAAAAGCTATATACGTATAATGTTGACTACAGCATTATTTATATAAAAAGGGGGGGGGCTGATAGTAAATTAAATTCCAGCTTGCAGCCATAAAAATGCTAACATTATACAGTAACATAGAAAACATTCTCAGAATATACTAAGTGAAACCAAAACAAATTGTATCTAAACTATTATTACATCTGTATAAAATCACATAGGCAAAAAGAGAACTTGTAAGGGGAAAAGTCAAAAACTTCCTTTCTGTTAGGACTTTCCAAATAAGTTCACTTTTCAATCAAAGAATATGAATTTCAAACAGTCGTACAAAGGCAGGGCGAGGGCACATGCCTGAAACTAGAGGGCATTTGTAACCTATGAAGCACCCCAAGGCCTTACCTTTAACGTCTGGTGTCTGTGGGGTCGAGAAGGCATTTGAGTTTTCAATGACGTGCATGGGGTCGATGTTCTCTTGCTCTACCATCATGAACTGACTCCAATATTCCAGTGGCAGTGCAAGCAGGCGCTCTATCACCTGAAAGCCACCAGATCTGTTAGCTTATCTTCCAAGGAAGGCTCAGCTCAGGCTTACTTCCCAGCATTCCTTCCACATGATCCCATCGACAGATAAATCTTAGCCCCAACTTACCTTATTACTAAGGGGCTTTAAAAAATGCATGGGAAAGTTCCAATAAGTTTGAATTTCATTATCCCAAGAGATTTTTGAAGCCCCTTTGAATGTAAACCACATATATTCATTCATCCTTGCCTACCTTGGGTTGACGCTTGATGTCCTGTAACATTGTCACTGGGTCTGGGTTGGGCACAGCATGGGCAACTATTGTAGGGCCGAAGACTTTAGCCAGATTGGCAATATCCATTTTAGTGGTTGGGCTCTGAGCCACTCTAAGCAAAGAGCATTAAATTAGAAGGCTCCTCTCCAGCTTAAATATTTCTACAAGAAAGCCAGTCTCTCGTGCTTCCACCTTACACCCAGCCCACCAAGCTCTTCTCCTTACAAAACCCTCTACTCCCAGAAACAAGTTTCTGCTGCACTTACCTCTGCAAGTGAATCATGAGGAAAGCCAACGTGTCCCTGTTGGCTTGGGGAAGTTCACTCACAGCCTGGTACATGGCAGCCACACTGTTGTCCTCATCTGTGATTTCTGTAAATGAAAAGAAACACCAAGAGGCCTAGACTTCTTTCCCTTAACAGCAGGCTTCCAGCTATCGACCACAAAGCCTCATCTATACAGTAAGCTTCTGAAACTTCTGATTAGGTTCATGTCTCCATCAGACTCTACTTTCATTAACACTCAGGATACTGGCCAACAGCTCAATATTTAAAAAAACAAACCCAGCTCTGCAGCTAGGAAACAGCTGACACAATACATGTGTTTGGAAGCAACATACAACTACAGTGACTACGATTATCCAGAAGGTATTCATTCATTTGCAAAACATATGTGAGGGCCTACTGTGTGCCGAGTATTATTCTAAATGCTGGGAATAAAGCAAAACTAACCCCAGTCTGCCTCATGGAACACACATTCTACTGGAAGAAGGAGTGAACACTAGCAAATACCTCTCAGATGGTGCCATGTATGAAAAGGGAACCAGGTGGCCAGGAGAGATATTTTAAGGTCAAGATTCTTGCAGAGACATGTGAAAAGTAAAGCAGAAGACCACACAAGTCTCTACACGTACTCCTGAGTGAGTCCAGGCTAGTGCGAAAACAGCGCGGTAGGGCAGGCCTGCCAAGTTCTAGGACCTGCAGTCTTATGGGTCAACTGGAGAGGGAGGAAGAAGGGAAGGCTGCGGACTGAAATTATGTTGGTGATGTTACCAGGAGCACCGTCACGGAGGGTCTTTCGGGTCACCTTATAAAACATGCCTTCTACTCTGAAGTGACGAGAAGCCACTGGAGGATACTAAGGAGAGAAGGAACATTTCTAATTTAAAAGGATCGTGCCAGAGCGTCTTTATGAGGAACATACTGTAGAAGGCCAGAATCAAAGTCAGAAATCAGTTAGTAGGTTCTTACAATACTTCGGTGTGAGAGGCAGTAAAAGTGGTAGAAAGTGTGATAAATAGCAAATTTGAAGATACACATTAGAAGACTGCTGACGAGATTTGTCAATGGATTAGAAATGGGGTGTGAAGAAAAGGAGCAAAGGACGCAGCTAAATTCAAAACAACTTAAGAATTCACCAAACAACCAAAAAACTTAATGAGAAATCAGTTTAGATGAAGAGAGAAAGCAGGGGGAACACTGTATACCATTTTGAGCACAGCTATGTTTCAGGCACTGTACTAACACAGGAATAAGCCAGTGAAGAGCCGAGTGAAACAGTGCAGCGCCCATGGGACTTGCGCTCCCTCATTACCTGCTGCTTCCATAAAGGTCTTGTTTAGCCGAAAGGTCAGCAAGGGTTCTCTGAGGTTCCGCAGGAAGTCTTTCAGGAGGCTGCAGATGGCATGGATGTCATCCACTTTGCTGAGGAGGGGGACGGTTTTCACCCGCAAGAATTTCTCTTTCAGCTCTTTAACTGTCCGATCACAGCCAGAGATCCTGTACAGACCTGTCTATTATCAAGAGGGCATTTTTATTTAAAAACCTCCGGATTATGAACACAAATAATAGATCCTCCTCCTGGGACTGACTCTTACCTCGGTCAGTCCTCTCTGCTCAATCTCATTTACGCAATGGACAACAATGGAAGGGATCATTGGAGAAGTCTGGGACACAAAATCTGCCAGCATTCCCTGAGTGGGAAGAATTTAAAAGTATTATTAATACCACTTTACACCAACTAAGCTCTCAAGATTGGGTTAGTTATTCCTGAAAATCGAAAAACTCCACTAAAAGTTCGACAAAGTAACCCCAATGGCACTGTGGGTTAGGCGCTAGGCTGTGAACCACAAGGTTAACCACCAGCTGAACCACAGATGCTCCTCAGGAGAAAGAGCGGTCTGCGCCTGTACACATTTGCATCTCAAACCCCGAGTCAGACTGTCAACTCTGTGACACTGGGCTCTTCTCTAAAGGAGACCATGAGGACATGTAGAGAAACCAATCTACACCAGGGGTCCTCAAACTTGTCCCTCAGACCCGTTGGACTATAGTTTAAAAAAAAAACTATGAACAAATTCCTATGCACACTGCACATATCTTATTTTGAAACAAAAATCAAACGGGGCAAAAACACCCGGTGGGCTGGATAAATGTCCTCGGTGGGCCGCATGTGGCCTGTGGGCCGCAGTGTGAGGACGCCTGCTCTAGACTAACGTGAGGGCTGGGACATTGTGGATGCATTTAAACGCCCATTCTCAAAGCATGTACATGAGAGCTTCCAAAGTTCATAGGGAGATGGAATTAAAAGATAATGGCATTTCCCCACAATCTTTCTGAAGCTCCTCTTGTATAACAGAGACTCTCAACTTGTTTTTCCTATACACCAGGTCTGATTTATGGTCACATATACCACACTTTCATGAACAAGTACTAAGACCACCAGCTATAACTCTACTTCCCTTCTCAAGAAAAAGCATCATCATAGAGCAAGCAATAATGAGATTACACGTATCACCTTTAATACAACTTATTACTCTAAAAAAGGAAACCTTTTCACTTTAATTACTCTTAGTAAGAAAAATTATTTAACACACTTCACAGTTGATCATGAAACAAACCAACCTATAGGGGAGAACTCCATGGTACAGAAAGTTCATTTTACACACACACACACACACACACACACACAATTGGAGAAAAGAATGTATTTTTTATTGTTTGCTGAGGGTTGGTATCAGCAGTCATTTTATTTTGAATAATACCAATGTAATTTGTGAAACCAAATAGTCCTTAAAGGAGTTAAATGATTTTCAGGAATAACCAATCTAATCTTAATAGCTAAGTATAGAATAACTTTAACATTATTTTAAAAAGGAATATTCACAGGCAAAATTATATGGTGATTGGACTCTGTATCACAGTTATCCAATAGTTGAGGCTAGGCGAGAAGATGGGTATCAAGACTGGGCAGGAGTTAGTACTTGTTGAAGGTGGGTGACAGGAACTAGTAGTTAATTACACTCCTCACTGCATTTCTGTATATGTCTTGAATTCTCCAAGAGAGCACGTTGGGACAGTAAAGGAAGGGAGGGTGCGGAGTTAAATCCAGATAGCACACAGTGAGAGGGTTAAGCCTCGGTCAGCAACTGAAACACACCCGCTGTTCTGTGGAGAAGCTGAGGCTTGCTGCTGCTCCAGTAGAGCGCTAGCCCTGGCAACCAGAGGTCACATTTATTCCACTCTGTCTCACAGAGGCTATGAGTTGAAATCGACTCAGTGCCAGTGGGCTTTTCTTTGGGTCACCTATGTGACATCATTGATTTTAGAGCAAAACGGACATGGAGCCTTTGAAAGCTTAAAGAAGCCACAGTACGAGGAGGCTCCTCCAAGTCCTACCTCTCCGATCTTGACAGGTGTTCCCATCAGGGTAGGAATGCAGGGAAGGGGACAGCGGTCCCGACATTCTGGATGAGACACCACTCGACAGTCTCGACACTTCAGGGATAACTTGCCAAATTTTATCCGCTTTCCACAGGGAACACACGATTCTGGTTTGATAACCTAAGGATAAAACAGGGCCAAAGGAAGAGAGTGGTGGGAATTTATGATGGTCACAACTGTCATCCCAATGACTCCACAAGATGATTCTGATGGAAGTTGAATACCTTAACTGCTTGAATTTTTATTATCATTGCCTTTCCTCATTATTATCAGCAAAGCCAGCATCATTGCCCGAACAATAAAGATGAAGCCATTCACAATAACTATCGAGCATATGCACAGTTCAGTTATAGTAAGAGTTCAATACTGTCCAACTTTCTGTTTTGCTTCCTGACTGATCTGATTGCTGCACAGCATCACGCTTGACAATTTGAACAGTAAGTTGCAAAATCACGTGTCTGTGAGTGAACATCTGTGAATGATAGCATCAGCAAATCACACACAGCAACCCTGTGTACAGTGCACATTAGGGACAGTAAGATGTTTAAAAAGTAAAGGAGGAGCCATGTCCAAGTGTAGTTTGCCACTACTCAACTATATCATTTTCTTCATTTAAGATAAAGAAATGGATGTACAAACAGATGAAATAGCATGCCTAAAATCCTCTGAGTTAGTTAATTGTGCCAGCCTGGCCGATAATCACATGTGGGGCTAATTGAAAGGCGGAGGGATAAATGGGTGGTAAGCCTTGCCTTTCTAGTTCTC
>NW_022103909.1:3511350-3513119 GCF_000313985.2 Echinops telfairi | reverse complement strand
ATTATCAAGGGTTCATGAAAGAGGGGGAGGGGGAGGGAGGGGGGGAAATGAGGAGATGAAGCCAGGGGCTTACATGGAGAACAAATGTTTTGAGAATGTACAATGAATGTACAAATGTGCTTTACACAATGGATGTATGTATGGATTGTGATAAGAGTTGTATGAGCCCCCAATAAAATGATTAAAAAAGAAAAAGAAGAAAAAGGAGCCTTCCTAAATTTACCGTCTTGGAGACAAAGTCATGCAAGCGCATTCCTCCATTACTCTGGGGCGTGCTGGCACTGTCTGTCTCAGTTCTGGGCTCCGGCGGCCGGCTGCTCAGGGTGGAGTCACTATTCCAAGGTTGTAAAGCACCTACAAATCAAGGAGCCTTAAGCTTTGTGTCTCAAGTATTGGGTTCCTTCTGAACCCTAACCCATATTTTAATCAGTAGATAAGCAATATTTGTATGACCATAACCAAAGGTAAGTAGCAACAACCATGCAAACCCCCCCGCCCCCCCAAAACCCAGGAGTTTCATACTAAGTTACTACATAGGTAAAGCCAAGGATATCAATTCCAAGGTAAAGCATGACACAAATAGTTCCCCGGTCCTTACTAAACAGGTGAAAGAAACTACTTAATACATAGAATCCCTGGATCCTTCTTTCTAAGAAACCAATCCCCCCACATTTCAGCAATTGTTGTACACAAACAATTACCACAAAGCCAACAGACCTGTTTTCCTTCGGCTCCTGGTCCAATAGGGCACAGTCTCTATAGTGGACACAGCTTCAATAGGCCCACCATCATTGGGAACAGTTACTGTAGTCTTTGCAACTATGGATTCATTCCCCTGAAACAAAAGTAGCCATGAAGGGCAAGCAAACATCAAGAATCAAACTTCTTCCTCGATTACCAGGTATGTTGGAATGGTTGAAAAATTCCTGGGTCATGGTCAGGACTTAGGACACACAGGGGTAATTTTTACTTAAACGACTGACAAAAATTCATATAGACCTTTATTAAACAAAATGATCACAATGTGATGCTATTGTTTCTCAGCATAGCCTTCATCTAGGTCTATACACTTCTGAACACAGTGTTTCCACCTCCCTAGTTCTTCCCAGAAGAATTCTGTGTTTTTCAAAATGGCAATTGTGGCATCCTTGGAGGGGACTCAAATCGTGTTCCTTTTCGTTGTTGAGTTTAGAGGCCAAAAAGAAGTCTACAAGGAACAAGATTAAGACAACAGGAGGCTGGGCTAGGATTTCCCAGGGAAATTCTCCTAGGACAGCCCTTCTAGTCATGATGCCATGTGTGACGTATTATAGTTCTGGGCTGTAGTCCCATTCTGGAGGGCATGCTCTACTATACTAGTGGACAAGATCACAGGGGGATAAAACTCCACCTTAGCAGAGGGTGTCACTTAACACACCGTCCCTTCTTTTCCTTGGATGGGGACTATACACTGGTGCCCCATACAGCTCTAACACACCTCACCTCACCTGGAAAGCCAGACCTCTATTTCCTGACTGAGCTGTGGGAGAAGCAAGAATACCGGCTCTGACTTTGGGGCATTTTTTGGTTGCTGGCTCTGGACCATTTGGGTCCATTTGGCTTGCCTCCACCTGAGTTTCAGAGTTGGGATTGCAGAACAACAACACCCCACCACCACCACCACCCCACCCCTGTGAGCTATTGCCTTAGTTTCCTGTTTCTGTGGGATGCTGCAGCAAACACAAAACCCAGGGGTGTGAGGAGCTACACACACTTAAGGGAGTGGGGAG
>NW_022103909.1:3508029-3510315 GCF_000313985.2 Echinops telfairi | reverse complement strand
CACTTTCTGTCTTACCCTTGTACATACAAACAACGCAATAACCAAACATAAAGCTGACAGACGTTTATATGGTCAGAGTAATTTCATTCACTATAAATGATGAGGATACTACTACAAAGAAAACTCTCACCAAAGTGCTCTCCCAAAAGAATGCTGTGAGGCTTGCTCACAAGGGGTTTCAATGCTTGAGGCCACTAATCTCGGCTGTGTGCAAGAGCTGACTTCTCTCCCCAGGTGTCTGACTCGTCTCACCTGGTCTACAGTGGAACCAATGGAACGAGTTTTCTTTACAGGTCCAGGTGGGCCGTCAACAAACTGTCGGCTATTAGAGCGCTAGAAAGGGGACACAACCAAACATTTTAGTGCCAAGTAGAAGACATGAGGAACATAAGACAAAACTATTCCATCAGGCAATTTAGTATGCAAGTCCCAGTGTGGTACCAGGACAACAATACATAGCAATGGGCTCTCTTTTGTACTGCCTATTTCTGTAGAAAGTTTAAGTTATGCCAACCCAAAAATGCCCTCAGTGCCCAAAAGGAATGAAGCAGCTTTGGAGAAATGTAGATGACAGCACTAGGAAAGTAGAGCTGTAATCCTATCTGAGGACATGAAACCTTTGGAAACACATTATGCACCCTCAACATGCACACACAGCCCCTTGTAAATCCCATTATGCATACATTTCATCTGAAACTTACATTAGAACACAAAAGTTTTGCATAAAAATTCCTATGACAACTCAAAAAAAACTTAAATATATCCTTTCCTGCTGTAAGAATGAATTGAGATGCAGCCCAGAGCAGTAAAATAGGGTAGACTCCTAGGACCCTGTATCAAGTTACTACCTCAAGGAATACCAATATCTTCCCACCACGCAGCATTAATTCATCTGAAATATGTCAAACGATAATGGCTAAAATAACACGTCAGGAACATGGTATCCTGGCAACATTTCCAGAGAAAAGTCTTTTATTGTTACTTTGTAAATAAATGATCAAAACCAACCTACCCTCTTTTGTCTTTTCTTCAGTTTGAAAGTCTTCACCAAAGAAGAATCCCAATCCTGTTGACAATTACATTGTATTAATTTCTCTCTTTGTCTAAACCTGTCCTAAATGTTGTATAAATTTACAACTAACTTTCAGGGCACCTAGTTACCTAATTCACAATTTGGGGGAAGTGGGGGTAGATCTCAAATGTTGTAGCTATAAAGCTATAAAAAAGTCAACATGCTTTCTTTCAAAAATTGAAGCTATTATAATAGAATCATGAATCAATACTACAGAGGCAAGGAAAGGTTAAAGAATCAACTTGTGGCGTGATTAGATCTAGTGCCTGGTCCCTTATTTCTGATTATTTTTGCAATTAGCTTTAGAACTTACAGAATGTTAGGTGTGATTCCTGCCCTCAAGGGATTGCTACCATCTAATAAGATGGTCTGGTGCAATGCTACCACATAAACAGCTCTATTTTAAAGTTTTATGTCTCTCAACCATTCCTCTTCTCTAGGCCCTGAAAAAAAGATGTTCACTACTGAAGAATTGTCTTGTCCCTTGCAAGTGGGAACCAGGAAAGAATACCCTCCTTTATCATTGCACTTATTCAATATTCTACCGTAAGTCTTAGCTAGAGCTAAACAGAAGAAAAAAAGAAAAGAAAGCAAAGTTATCCATATTGACAAAAAGAAGCAGAACTCTACTTGCAAATAAATGATTCTACACCTCGAAAACCCCAAAGACTCAGCAAGAAAACTGTTGGAACTAATTGAAAGATTCAGCAACACCGCACAGTATAAGATAAACATATAAAAGTCAATCAGATTCCTGTATAATAAAGAGCTCTGAGGCAATCCACACAGAAAACCATATGGCCGGCCCCACTATGAGACATGACATCCCTCACTGACCCATCCCTACAGGGGACAACACTGGAGACCCAATGTGGGAATTCCACCTGATGTGATCCTACCACACGGAGGCAAAAACACTAAGGGCGTGCAACAGAACAGCAAGGGAAGCAGAGCAACAAAGTCCCCAGGAAATACCAAAAATAGACTTTGGGACCAGGGTTTGGCACCCCATCAGACCCGACCAGAAAAGGGCAACAAACAGTCCTTGAACTAACTACAAGCTTTTCTTTTTTGTTGTTGTTCTGTTGTGTGTTTTCGTTCTGTTTTTTTTTGTCATTGGCTTTTTGTTGTTGTTTTGTTTTCTTTTGTTGCTTGGTTTTGCTCTGTCTTGTTTTTGTGCATGTTATTATCTCTGCAGGTCTGTCTAAATAAGA
>NW_022103909.1:3504901-3506218 GCF_000313985.2 Echinops telfairi | reverse complement strand
AAAAAAACTTCAACAAGAAAAAGATAAATAGCCTAATTTTAAAATGTGCAGAAGATATGAACAGGCAGTTCACTAAAAAAGACATCCAGGTAGGTGACCAACAAACATGGAGAAATGCTCATGATCACTAGTCATATGAGAGAGACAAATCAAAACAATGATGAGAAACCATCTCACCCCAGAATTGATAGCAAAGTTCAAGAAAGCAGTAACAACAAATGCTGGACTGGGTATGGAGAGACTGGAACCCCACCTGCTGGTGGGGCTGTAAAACAATACAACCACTGTGGAAAGTGGTATCGTGCTTCCTCACACAATTGATAATAACTGAGCAATGGTTGTACTTGGTATATATCTGGAACCCCACCTGCTGGTGGGGCTGTAAAACAATACAACCACTGTGGAAAGTGGTATCGTGCTTCCTCACACAGTTGATAATAACTGAGCAATGGTTGTACTTGGTATATATCCTACAGAAGTGCTAAAAAATATAACATAGATATATGCAAACTCATGTTCATAGCAGCACTATTCACAAATAGCAAAAAGATGGAAACCACTTAAATGCTTACTGGTGGAAGAATGAATAAACAAACGTTGGTACATACACACGATAATATACTACAGACCATTGAGGAATAAGATGAAACTCTGAAGCACCTCATAGCATGAATGGATTTGGAGGACATTATGTAGAGTGAAGTTAGTTAAACCCAAAAGAGCAAATATTTATGAGAACCACTGTTATAATTTTTTTTTTTTAAGAAAATTTTCATAGACTTTGATGGTTCATCGTGGATGGGACTGGAAGGGAAGGGAAGAGGGAGTAATAAGCCAGAGAATAGGTATTAACTTGGGTGAAGGGTAATATATTTACTACAAGGGGGTAGAGAGCACAGGCAAGCCATTGGGTGGTTTGATAAGCTGCTTAAATTGCTGGATGGAAAAATGGTGCTCTGATAAACTCGCCCTAATTCACAATAAAAAGTTTTGGGAGAAAACAGGTCTTTTACTGTGGTCTGGTTTCACCTCACTTATTTTAACCATTTGCAAACAGTTATAACAGCTTTCTGTGGTTCTATATGTTTGATAATTCCTGTGAACAGAATATTCAGAAACAGAAGTAGTATAGTTAGTAGGTAGTTCTGCTAAATAAAGCATAACCACCTAAATTCCTTCTGGTTGGGCAATCTGGATACTGATTGTCTGATTCGACTTCAATTATAAAAGATTTAGTTCCAAATCAGCTACTAATCCTATGTTCTATTTGATACCCCAAGCCTGTTCCATATCATTCTTTATTAAAAACAAACTCAC
>NW_022103909.1:3496678-3503663 GCF_000313985.2 Echinops telfairi | reverse complement strand
CTCTTATTACAAAAAGGTGCTGTCTCATTTTTATGCTTATGAAATAGCAATTATTTCTCTAAGTCAAACATTGAATTTGGACAGAAAAAAACCCTAGTCACACATAACAAGTAGTTGCCACTTGTTTTGCCATCATTAGAAAACTCACCAAAAACCTCTACTAACCTACTGGTTTATTCGTTACACCAAGCAATGAACCACCAATGTCTTCAATATCTAGAAATACCACACCACAAATGGGTGGCTTCAGCAAAGAAAAATTTAATGTTTCACAGGTTAGAAGGCTAGAAGTCCAAATTCAGGGTTCCTACTCAAACGTAAAGGTAAAAGTCTTCTCTCTGATCAGCTGATTGCATCAGATCCTATCATGGGAGGTAGATTACAGCATTATTTAACAGCCAAATTAGACCATTATACACGTCTCAAGCCAGTGAAAATCACGGCCCCACTGAATAGATACATATTTTGGGAGGAAACAAATCAATCCATGACAACCAGTCCCTTAAATATCAAAGGTTGAAATATCAGATGTCCCTTGTGTGGAGATCTCACCTTTAGTTAAGAGAAATGTACTGCCCCATAAATGTAGAGTAACACGGTAATCATTATCAATTAAAGCAACATATACGCCTAAAACTCTCATCACAGTCTTCTGGTTAAAGTCACAGGGCAAACTTCTCATTGTGAATTACGGCTAAGTTCCAAAGGACCAAACTAAATCAGAAATAAGGCACAAGTCCATTCACCCAAGCCGAAAATAAGCTGCCTAGATCCGGTCTTGCTAATTCTTTGGTTGCTGGCTGTGCTTTTTGTCAAGTCAAGATGTAATCAATTAGTACATGCAGCTTAGAAATACTTTAAAGTAACCTCATGACAAATATAGGGTTCTACGTTCATACTTCTAGAAAAGAAATAGATTGGCCAGTCTCATATAGCTTTTATACTTATTTTTTTAAATACTAGGCCAAAATCTACACTATATTGAGTATTAAAAACAACAACAACAGAGAAAGAAAACAACAACAACAACAACAACATGTTCAGAAGAAATGTTCCTAAGAGAGCAGGGGTGAAAATAGTAGATAATTCTCAGAGATCAAATGTCCATTACCAGTGATTCATCAGTCTTGTCAAAGCTGATATCTGATAAAATGGAACCAGATTCATCAATGGTCGACAGTCTAGATGAATGAAACAATATAGTATTAGACACAGCAGAAAGTTTTAAGACCCACCAACAGTCAAAATAAGTGCTGCCAGTCAGGTAACCAGTAACTTCAGAACAGTATTTTCTCTATGAGAACTACCCACGCAAACCCCAGCTGTGAAGAGCTGCTTTTTATCGCTTCCATGGGGGAAAGTGTGCGTGTGCCCTGGCACACATGCAGCACAGTTGCTGTATAACGAAAGCCTTCTAACAGGAGCTGACAGTTACGGTTGGGTACAGGTGCAAATCTCTGCTGAGTCTGTGCAATAGGCTACTAAAAATTCACAAGACAGAGTACAGTTCCACTTGATCCCACTGGGGAGGCTGTTTGCGACAGAGTATCAGCAAGCATTGGCTTTTCCGAAATTACATGCGCTTGTACATCTTCTTAGGTATAAAGACTCCCCATAAAACAACCAGGTGACAAAATAAATTGCTCTAAGAGTGCTGACCTTTCCCTACTTATTGTATTGGGGGTGTTAAATTCAAAGGCTGATTGAGGCTGTTTTAAAAATTGATGCAGTGGAACCAAAATTATTGTCTGGTCCTAGCTTACAGAAGCTTTTCTCAACTAGAAGAAGCTACAAGAGCTCTCTGGAGAATAAACATGGGAAGTATTGCTGAACTGCCACTTTCACCTTCAGGTTTCCTAGCAATATGCGGGCTTACTTAGTAATGTGCAAGGTAGCACTCACAACCAAATCTTACCCCGGGTGAAACAACTTCCTACGGGGGGAATAAAAATTAAAATAAGGAGGTCTCTGTGCCTTTATTCCCAACCCTTCCCCCAAAGTCTTTCTGCCTTATTCAGCACACATTCCAGAAGCAGTATATTTCAGAGTTCAGATAACACAAACTTCTGACAGCTGTGTTGCTCACAAGATCAGATAACAACAGATGCAGTTCCCCCACCTTTTGTTCCCGGCATTGCCACTGGATGGTTGGCCCCTGTTGAGAAAAGCCAGAGCTGATTTTTGCTCCTCACTTAGTTGAATGCTGCCAGATGTGTCACACATGAGCATCTCTCGAATCAGCTGAATCTGTCGTTCCTATGGACCACAACAGAGTAAAACATCATAACTAGCCAGGGAAGAGAGCTTCACCTCAAATTTATGGGACAGGCAGACCAGAAGACATTAAAATACAGCATTATGCAAATGGGCCTTCAAGAAGACTGCTACACCAATAGCATATTAATTCACATCCAGCCCAGATTGTGCCTCTGATTTCTGACTGGTAAAAATGAACTCCAATTAGAATAGTGGGGGTTCTGCCATAAGATTTCTAAATTGATCTGCTAGCCCAAGAGGCAAGTAATGCAAAATGAGAGCGTCAAAATAGATTCTGTGTAGCAAAAAACACGTTAGGGTCATTTTATCAGAACAATTATTGGCTTCTCCTATGGATCAAAGCAGCCACCCACCTTTCTAAATGGTGGTGCAAAATGCATTAAAATGGATACAAAGCTGTAACATACTAGAACCAGACCATATGCTTTTACTGAGGCATCTTACACTGTACCAAGATGGATTAGAGTCTCCTAGCAAAGGCTTTCCTTTGCACCATGACCCACACCGGTATATCAAAGTGATAGTGTTCTATGTCAGTCATTGTGTTCCACTGGTGGAATACATCTAGCCCTTTACACTGAATTAGAGGACTGAGGCAAACTTTTTTGTCAAGCCTGTATCAATAACAAACTACTAGCTATTGACAAAAAGATGAGGATATTCTGAGTAGCACTTATAATCAGCAATGGGGAATGGGGAATATCTGGGACAGGTCAAGTACACTGGATTTCTCTGCCTTTCCCTCTAATTTTAATTTTTAAAATTCTCATTTGAAATCTTGCCTATTAAGTATTATTTTTAAGCTTAAGGAAAAGAAAAGGAATTTTACACTCTGAAGAACAGGATTCCTAGGTTACAATTTCAATGTCAATAAGTTGTCAATGGGTAAATAGATTTCAGTTCTTCAATGTGAGAGAAGAGACCCAGACAGATCTGGCTTCTCCCTCCTCCACTATCACAGTTCTAGTAAGCCCTCACACAGAAAACAGTACACACCAGCTTCTCACAGTCAGCCTCAGCTCGCTGTCTCCTTTTGATCTCCACATCCACCTGATTGCGTGCGTGCTTCAGCTTAACATCCAGAGCGCTACGCTCAGTCTCCGCTTTCATCAAAAGATCCTTGTATTTCCCCAGCTCTTGGTCTGTTCTCTGCCATTTCTTACGAAAATCCTCAAAGTCCTTTGCCAATTGGATGAATTCTGAGGAGAGAAGGCATCTTTAAAATAAATTCAAGTCCCAAACTGAGTATAAATACTCTAATTATTGAGTCCTATGGTTAGCTTTACTCCAAAGACAGAAAACTGGCTGAACGATAGGCAAATTCAACTGAAAATAACAAGGAGCAGACCCTGGGACCCTGGATATATACTCATCACTCCAGATGAGAGTTTTATAGAGAAGAATTGCAGTTTCAATGGGCCACTTATTTTTGGCTTAGCCAGTGGCATCTGCAATGAAATAAGTAACTCATTAGTCACCTGGCTCCAGATGTAACACCAACACTGAAAGCTCCTGAACAGAAGGCAATCAAAGGGGGATACCTTTGGGGCAGCTGTCATGCACCAGGACAGTTACAGCTATAAAACAAACCAGCCTGCTTCACAGTCACGCATTGCTGCGCCAGAGAGATGTTGAACAGCAAATTCAAATGTAACTGCTGTAATATGCTCCAGTAGACGTAGATTAATATTATAGATGTCTAGGCTTGCAATTCCATCCAGCTATATAATTATACAAACATTGATTTGAAAGTAAAGAACCAATTTGCTTTTGCTGTTTAACACTGCCCTGAAGGGTATGTAAACATTCCAGTTGGAAAGACACAGAAAGAGAAGATACCAGCTTTGGGTGAATCACTGATGACAGAGTTTGAACTCTTTTCAAATGTCTGCAAGAGAAACCATGGCTTCCCAGACAGCACTTTCTTATTACTTGCTATTGGTTAAGACTGCTTTTCTATAACATATTTGCAAAAGCACCTCACAATTTTTCTATATAACCTCAATCTATCTCTAAGCATCACTCCCCACCAGCATCATGGAAAAGGTTCCAACGTGTACATCTGCTGTTGGTCAAACTAACCCAATTCACAGCTGCAACTAGGCCAACTTCATACAAAGCTAGCAAAGTCTTAGGTATTAAGGGCATTTCCCCACTTGAATTTAACCTAAGAATATGGAAAATAATTAATACAGTGTGCTTATTAAGACTTTTTTCAATTTGACTAAATTTTAAACTTGTAAATTAGGATACAAATTCATTCTTGATTTCTTGAGAAATCAAGTCTTATATAAAATACAAGTTTTTAGCAAGGAAGGACATTGTGACCTAGTTACTTTGTATCTCACATCTCAAACAAAATGTTATTATAATTCAAATATGCTTAAGTGATATGCTGGTTTATTTAATAGTTTGGAACACATTATCAGATTTTTTTGCTTTGCTTTAAAAGAAATACACAAGCAATATATCCCTTTATGACTTAACACTTTCAGTATGAAACATTCACTAGGGGAAATGTAAAGTGCCCAGTCACAAGAGCTGGTTAAGTTTCATTGGTACTTCATCAAAGTATTCTTCAGATATTTGAATATGTCATTTCAAAACATAAAGAACACATACGAAATACATTTTCAACTAACCCAACCTTAAAAACGTTCTAGCTCCACACTGTGGTCAATTAAGAGCTATTTCTAACTAAAGTGTTGCATACACTCAAATATTTTCTGAATTGACAAACAGTAAAATCATCTAATCTAATTTTGTTGCTTGTTTTTTAGAAAGAGATACTCCTTTGGGGGAAGTCTTAATTTGTTACCATTCCTATTCATTGTTAACTGGCACACAGTAGACACAAACTATTCCAATTTGAGACGCAAAACTAATTGATCCATTTCAAAGAGAAAATTCCTATTTTAATAAACAAATGATTAAATTACTGGTTAAGTTTATGTTAGACCAAAACCAGGCATCTGCATATCTGCATAAGGTATTATTTTTACATATTACTCTATTATAAACAAGTTGGTAGTACTGGGTCATTTTTACATCAGTTTGTAGCTAACAATCCAGCATAGTATGCTCAAAAGACTTATTAAATCCAAGTAAAATACATTAATATGCATACATGGCAGGGTTTCAAAAAGTTGGTGGGAAAACTCCATTCTCTTTTTATTCTATTCTTTCACATACTTTTTGAAGCCAATTCATAAGCTATTAGACCCAAAAGTAAAAGATGTCTATAAAAAAATAAGGGGCTCATTCACTCACTCTCTCACTCATTCACTTACTCTCTCACTCACTCACTCACTCTCTCACTCACTCACTCACTCTCTCACTCACTCACTCACTCACTCACCCACTCACTCTCTAATTCACTCACTCTCACACTCTCTCACTCATTCACTCACTCACTCACTCTCATTCACTCACTCACTCACTCTCTCACTCACTCTCACACTCTCATTCACTCACTCACTCATGCATTCTCATTCACGCATTCTCATTCACTGATTCACTCACTCACTCTCTAATTCACTCATTCTCACTCTCACTCACTGACTCACTCTCTCACTCTCTAATTCACTCACTCCCATTCACTCACTCACTCTCTAACTCACTCACTCAATCACTCTCTCACTCACTCACTGACTCACCCTCTCACTCATTCTCTCATACTCTCACTCACTCACTCACACTCCAAAAAAAATAATAAGGGAAATTTCCCTGAAGCAAATAGAGAAAAACATTTTTTTTATTCATTTAAATCCTAAATAGATTAATGCAGAACCCTCTTTTGTTCAGTTTACTCCCCCTAGGGCCTTTGCACAGGCTCTCTCCCAAACCTCTGTCTTCCCCACTACCCTCTATCTAATATTCATAAAGGCAGAGAACATTTTTGCTCTTTTCTCTCAAGTACCCTGCATTCAACCTAGCATGTAACAGCCACTCAAATATTTGAATGAGTGAGTCCCATTCAAATTTAAACTCCATGTATCAAAGCCCATCTCACCAATCTAATCTCAGCTCCCTTGACTATACAGTAAGTACCCTCTCTCTGGTTATACCAGTTGGTCCCTGAGATCATTTTTGCCTTCTGACTTGAGATCAAGGTATGCATTCTAATTGGAATACCTTATACCTTACCTATTCTTTATGTATCCATTTTTCAAGTTCTATATGCTCCAAGTCCTTTCCTAATTAGTTTGGACCACATTCTCTCTAGACTTCACAAAAGCACATACTTTGAAATTAGTATTATTTTATGTTTCATGACAGCGAAGTCTGTCTCCAAAGCTTAAATATTATATAGCCTTCCTGAAACAAGTGGCACACCACATATACTTTAATATTTCTCGCTATACGTAGCATAGCACAAACCTAGAATGGTGTTGATACACAAAAGGCATCTGATAAATATTATTCCTAACTTATATATCATAAAAAAGTTTAAGTAACTTAAGAAATATAGACAATAAATATCATGTAGATTGAAGAAAACAAATTTAACAAAATAGTTCTATTAAAGTAATTTTGTTTTATAACATTAAATTTCACTCTGACATTTCAGTAAGCCTAGACTTAATTAAAAAACAAAGCAAGACACTATCGCTGAAGACAAATGGATGCATAAGCAAACTGGTGAAGACAGCTGATGGTGCCCGACTATTAAAAGATATAGCATCTGGGGGCTTGAAGGTAAACAAGT
>NW_022103909.1:3493209-3494853 GCF_000313985.2 Echinops telfairi | reverse complement strand
ATGGGAAGGAATCTTTCTAAGGGGAGGACAGACAATGGAGTCTAGAAGTTCCAAAACATTGAGCGGTTTTATTTCTTAAATGCAAGCATTTCAAGTTAGAAACTAGGGGGAAGAGTAATACAGCTCTAATTTTATAACAGCGTTTGCTTAATAGAAGTTTGTTTTAAAATACAGATCTCTACAAAATAAGAATCTTGTCTTTTTATACATCACGACTTTCAAAAGACAACTAATATTTTGTTTTATCCCTAAATCCTCATAGCGCACCCACAAAGAGACTTATAAATTCCTATTTTACAGGTGGAGAAATAGGCACAGAAATAGTAGTTAAAAGCCAGCATTCTTACTGAGACATCAAACCTCCGATGCCTCCCATATCTATTAGCTGCCTCCTCCTAGTGATCTTACCACAATCTCTTCCACCTATTTTCCATAATTCCAATTAGGGTTCTTCCTGTTTCTTCCTTGAGCTACAGGAACTATGCTCCAGTTGTCCAGTCTCTACCTCTAATGCAGCCTACACTTTTGCCAAGTTAATCTTCCAAAAACCCAGCTCTGGTTATACGTCACTCCACGATGGTTGATTTGTGTCCCCACACATTCAAGTCCTAACCACCAGTGTGAATGTGACTGTGAACTGTGGATGTGACCTTTATATGGAAATAGAACTTTGCAGATGTAGTCAATTTAACATGATATTTATATATATGATATTATATAGGGGAGTAACGTGGGCCTTAAGTCAGTCTGACTGGTAGAAAGGAAAAGACAGAGAGAAGAAAGTCATGTGAAAACAGAGGCAGAGATTAAGGAAACTACCAGAAGCTAGGAGAGAGGCCAGCTAGGAGGAGCCTCCAGAAAGACCTAACCTGGTCAACAGATTGATTTTAGACTTCTAGTCTTCAGAATTATGACAGGATACATTTGTTACAATACTTTGTTACAATAGCCCTGGGAAACTAATATACCTCCCTCCCCTTATTTCCTACTACCCTCAAACAAACTCTTGTCTCCACTCCTAGTCTTTCCCAGATCTGAACTGTCCTCTCATCTCTGCCTGTCTGGATCCTACCCTTCAGTCTAAGGTTCAATGCAAGCCCAACTTTTCTCCACAAAGCCACTGATTTATCCTGTTCCCTCAACTCAGCTTCAGCTACTCACTGCTACCGAGTCGATTGCTGCTCATAGCAACCCTGTAAGACAGGGTACAACTGTCCCTGTGGGTTTCTGAGACTGTAACTCTTTACCCCTGTAAAGAAAATCTCATTTTTCTCTCTCAGAACAGCTGGTGGTTTTGAACTGCTAACATTGAAGCCCAATGCTTAACCACTATGCCACTACGACCCCTCCAGCATGTGCTAGAAGCTGATATGTTCTCACTAAATATTTGCTAAAAGAACCTGAGTTTTAAGATCTCTAATCCAATACCCTCCCCACTGGACTCTGGAGTAATTCATCTTCTGAAATGATATGACCTCAAAAGAGAAGTCTAATTAGTATGTCAGGATGGCTACTGAGATGATAGGGTCACGCAGCAGCTATTAGAGAGAGAAAATAGAATATTGTTTTGAAAGGCCTGCAAATGGATAAGGGCTATTAAAAACATCAATCAAACTAAAGAAAATATTGAACAATGTAAGACAC
>NW_022103909.1:3490598-3492215 GCF_000313985.2 Echinops telfairi | reverse complement strand
CATGAGTCTCAAGCCAACAATTGAGGTTTGGTGTGATACTTACTATAACAACAAATTTACAACGTTGAGGGCTTATTTGAAAAGTCTTTCACAGATCTCTGAATATACTACTTGTCCTCCACTGCAATCACCCTGGGGCTGAGAAGCAAACACCCAGGAACATGCATATCAGTTGATTACTAGATGATCAACTACAAAATATGGTTCTTAGTCGAGCCTCTTCACTAATAAAAGACTTCTGCCACTTTAACCCTGGACTTTGAAGACTTTCAATGCAACTTAAAAGCTTTATTTTTATTTCATTTTTAGCTAGTGCCCCTGTTGCAACTCCCTTTTAAAACGCAGGACATGGTCAGCACATTTTCTATCAATGGCACAGATGACGTCACACAAGTGATTAAGTGGGGAACTCGCCAGCTCAGCAGCACAAGAATTATTTCCGTAATGCAGGGCTCTCTGCTGGACTGCGTGCAGGGGCTATGTCTAATAAATTTATACTAAGTATAGGCAAAGGATTATGTTGTACCACACTCTGGCACCAGAGAGACAATACGCCACCTTCACAGTTAGAAGGGCAACGGAAAAATCATTTGCTGCTGTGTTCTGTATAGTGAATTTCAGGCTTCATCTTTTCCCCAAAGACCTGCTGATATTACATTAAAAACGGTCTCCTTACAGGCAATTCGGTTCCAAATGAGACTTTAACTGGGAACATTTTGAGGAAATAGGATCTTCGTTTAACAGTCAAGAAAAAAACAGCATCAATTGTACAGTATAAAAATTATCTCAAGGAAATAAAATTAAAAACCAACTTTCATTTGAATATTGAATGTCCTCAGAATACCATTAAAGGGTTCTTCTTAAGTTCCTCCTAAACGTCCTTTCAACATTCCAGTCCAGGTCTTTATTTTCTGCACCTAAATACATTTTAAGAATTCTTTTATGAAGGTTCTGTGATCTCACAATGTTTATAAGATTATATCCTAAGTTGGGAGGGCATGAAAGGGATTGGGGAGGACGGGGACAACAAAGCACAAAGAAATATATATGAACATAGAGCTATTTTGCATTAAATGCTATATAATTACTCATTTGTACGTCTCTGATGATCACTCTTTTAAGAGCAAAAATGGTTCCAATTCCAAGTCTGGATGCAATATATACCTGAATCAGGGCCGGAAACCAAGATTTCCAAATGGTAATGTATCTGTTCCAAGCTACATAATCACAGCAAGCTGCTAAGCAACCAGACCAACAAATGTATTACAAGGCTCTTTCTCTAAACTAAGAACCAAAATAAAAGAATTGCATTAAAACCAAGAGGAAGGAATCTGAAATCATGGAGAGGCCTATGGACTTATGAATGTAAAACAAGACCAGCAAACATACCGAAGCGCTACCTGGCAGAAGCCGGAGCAGGGCCTTCAGTAGCAGAGCCAAATGATTTCCTTTGGATTTCATTAGAAATGGTAGCCACTTCATTTATAAAGGTCTAGATAAAGACATGTACATATGCAAACATATTTATATGAGGATGGGGAAATAGATCTATGAGCCTATATTTATAGGTTTAGTATTAAGGTAGCAGAAGGACATTGGGCCTCCACTCAAGTACTC
>NW_022103909.1:3487867-3489513 GCF_000313985.2 Echinops telfairi | reverse complement strand
AAATGTTTTTAAAAAAACCCACACATTCACATTCCAATAACTTAAAAAAATAAAAAAATAAATGGTAGCCACTTATCAGTAATTTTAACCTGAGGTAGTTATGCCTATCATTTTAGCACTTATCTGAATATTCTAAAACTATACAACAGTGAGCTGATTAAAAGGAAAGTTGTCTAAAAAAAAAAAAGGAAAGTGTCTATTCCCAGAAAAGGCACTTTTCATTATGCAATTAAAATATTGAAAACTAGTGGCTAAAAAGAGAGATTTTCTAGAGGGTTTTCATGTCTTAAATGATAAAACTACCTGATCCTTTGTCTCCTTAGCAACCCTCATGTATTTTCTCAAGTTCCTCTTATTCTTTTCATTTTTCCTTTGTGTACATCATTCCTTGAGTTGGTAAAAGGGAGAGGTATTCTCCTGAAAAGGCTAACACGGAGAACCTACACTGGGGAGATGAACGGGAGAGAGGAGGGGAGGAGCGACTCTTTACCATGGTAACTAGTATTTCAAACAACCGCCATCTATACCGTTCTTCTAACATAGTACTACTTAATACCCAGGAGACAGCTGTTCAGCTGAACTCCTAAGGGATTGATTAACAAAGAGGCAACCCTTCATTCTGTCAGATCTTCAGTCTCCACATTTGGAGTTTTATAAATAGTTTATTGTTTTTCTTTATTCTTGCCTCTCCACACCAGACATTCCTCAAAGTTCCACCCTCTATTCTCCAAAGACCATATCACTTTAGCCCAGTGGTTCTCAACTTTCCTAATGCCACGACCCTTTCACACATACAGTTCCTCATGCTGTGGTGATCCCCAACCATAAAATCATTTTCATTGCTACTTCACAACTGTAAATTTGCTACTGTTATGAATTGGGCTACCCCTGTGAGAGGGTCATTCAATCCCCAAAAGGGTGGCGCCCACAGGTTGAGAACCCCTGCTTTAGTCCATTATCTCTCCAGCTCTACCTCTAAGCCTATAGCTCTGGCTCTCAACTTGTTGACTTCCTTAGATGTTGTGCTTGGTTTTGAAACATTTCTCTACACTTGTCCCTAAATCAACCACGCCCACAAACTGATTTGATTTCCCTATTTCTATCATTGTCTCAGTCACTCAGTTCCAGATCTCAGAGTTATCTTTGGTTCCTCCCTTTCCTACAAGCACAGTCATCAAATCGGTAGGTGCGGCTCTCTTTGTATATTACACCCTCTCATCACTTGCAGGTTTGTCATCCCAACAGTTTGTCCCCGACTGCTTTACTCAGTTGGCCCTCAGGTGCATACACATAGCACTCTCATTTCATTTCACCCTATGCCCTAGGCTGACTGTAAATTCTTGAGAGAAACCTTACATTTAGCACTACTTAAGACAATGCGTAAATATACATCACGGAAAAATACATATTTGATAAATGAAGAAAAACACGAATACACACAAACCCATGATGTTTATAGTCAAAAGAATTTCCATTCTACTATGAATGCCCATGTGTAGTATGGTGTTTGGAAAAAAAAAGAAAAGTGGGGAGTACAAAGAGGGCGAGTGGAGAACAAAAGTCCTAGATAAAGCTTTAGCCCTTCTATTTCCCAAAAGTACAAACAAGCAAATTACTTATATTCAGAAATCTATAAAATGTTAACA
>NW_022103909.1:3478748-3486571 GCF_000313985.2 Echinops telfairi | reverse complement strand
GAGCCCCTAATAAAATGATTAAAAAAAAAAAAAGAAATACAAACCACACTCAAGTAGAAATAAATTGTTTTGGAAATATTGATGGCAAAAAAAAAAAAAATAGGGCCCGCTCCCTTCTGCTATTGTTTCCTTGAAGGAGTGCTAGAAGGCAAGCCCCTGACCACTCAAGGATGACTAAGGTTAAGCTACTATATTGAGTCTAGAGTCTGCCCATTTTGCCACATATGCACCCCCGTTTTCTCCCTTTACTGTTACGCGTACACCCCTAAGTGACCCCCCTCCTATTGCTTGTATTGCCTATGTTACAACCCCTTCCTATGATGTAGATCGTTATCTGTAATCAGGGGCTTGCACCCCCCATCCCAAGATATGTAAGCTTTGGTTAGAAATAAAACCTGACGAGAGCTCTCTCCTGCCCTCGTCTCCCACCTCCACGTGTACCACAAAGAGGAGCTGAGGTGAGCGTGTTACCATGAAATATGTCTGACTTTTTTATTTTACTCTCTCTCCCTCTCCCATCTCTCCCATTTCTCTATGACCTTACTATGATCTTTATATATCTTTTTTTTTCCATTGTGAGTATACCTTTTATTTTTATTTTTTTATTTTTTAACATTTTATTAGGGGCTCATACAACTGTTATCAATCTTTATATATCTTAACCATACAGTTGCGCCTACTGAACCCATGATTAGTTGTGGGGGGCTGGCTACCTCCACAGGGAACCTTGGTGGTGCTGTCGGATAAGCATTAGACTTCTAAGTCCAAGATCAGTGCTTCAAATCCACCAGTCACTCTAAGGGAGAAAGATGGGGCTCTATACACAACCGCAGAAACCCTATATAAAGTCGCTGTGAGTTGGAATGACTCAATAGCAGTGGTTTTGGGGTTTTTTTAATGAGCCCTGGTGACTCGGTCAGGTAAGCATTGGACTGCTAAACAAAAGTTCAAATCCACCAGCTGCATCATAGAAGATGAGGCAATCTTCTGCTGTCTACTCCAGTGAATAGTCTTGGAAACTCACAGAGGCATGTCTACTCTGTCCTATAGAATCACTAAGAGTCGGCATCAACTTGATGGCAGTGAGTTTGATTTTGTTTGTTTGGTTATTATTAGAGTGGGGAGAAAGTGTGGAGATTTGGGGGTAACTATTATTTACATTTAGAACTCTTACTGGGTGTTGTCAATTGTGACTCAGAGCCACCCATGCGACAGAGTAGAAATGCCCCAGAGGGAATTCTTGGCTGTCATCTTTAGGAAGGCACATCACCAGGTCTCTCTCTCTCTCTTAGTTACTTAGCCATTACACCACCAGGACTCCCGTACATCCTAGAACCAACCAGACCAACCGGACCCAACCAAGCCCAACCTACTGCTATCAAGTCAGTTCTACCTCAGAGCAAGCTGTCAGGCCGGACTAGAACTGCTCCTTTGGGTTTCCAAGACTGTAAATCTTTACCAGAGCAGACAGCCTACCTTTCTCCCACTATTTTGAACCACTGACCATGCAGTAGCAGGCCAACAATTAACCTATTATATCAGGATTCTTTGCATCCTAAAACAGTGATTCTCAAATTCAGTTTTTCCCCTTAGGCTGTCTAGTCTGTTTCCATATAAGATTAACACTATATTCAAATTTTAGATTTTTTTAAACAACACTATTTATGTTAGAAATATTTACCAGCTATCTTCAAAAGAATTCAGGCAATAAATTAGAAACTTCACATATATTTCTTCTTTAAATAAATTTGAATGACTTATACATCTTCATTTTACAAACAAAAGAGAACAAAGGACGGGTCAGAGGCTTCAAATGACTAACAAATGCTGAGCTCACATACACACCCCGGTCTGAATGCATGGCCTATGTTCTTTCCACTCCAACACACTGAAGAGATCATATATATAAATTAATCAAGAAGATAAAAATCAACCGTCAACTTTAAAGGACAAAAAAGCGACCCTAGATACACAAAGCACTACTGAAGGAGGACAAAGCAGGAGGCTTCACACTTGCTGATCTCAGCCATGAAAGCCAAAGAAGTACAAGGTTGGTACAGTAATAGACACATAGACCAGTGGAACAGAATTGAGAATTCAGAAGTAATTTCATTTACCTATGAACAGCTTATCTTCCATGAAATCCATTAAAGGTGGAAGTGATCTTTTTTTTATTTTATTTTATTGGAAGCTAGCTCTTACAGCTCTTTATAATCCATACATCCATTATGTAAAGCACATTTGTACATACGTTACTAAAACATTTTCTTTCTACTTGAGCCCTTGGTATCAGCACCTCTTTTTACCCTCCCACCCCCCACCTTCCTACCCTCGTGACCCCTTGATAAATTATAAATTATTATTATATCCATCTGCAGAAAAATGAAACCTAATCCATACCTCACACCATCAAGGTCAAGGTGGCTCAAAGGTCTAAATGTGAAACTTACAACTATGAAGGGGCATCAAAAAGAGATATTATATGATCCAGCAATCCCATTACTACACATATACCCCAGAAAAACAAGAGTCATGACACAAATAGATATATGCACATTTGTGTTCACCATCGTACTAGTCACAATAGAAAAATTATAGAAACAATCTAAGCATCCAGCAGTGGAGGAATGTATAAACAAACTATGGTACATAAATACAATGGAGTACTACTAAACACTTCCCAATATGGATGAACCTGGAGGACACTATGCTGATTGAAATAAGACATTCACAAAAGGACCAATAATGAGAGCACTACTAAAAAAAGTCAAAAGACTATTAGAGAAAGTAATATTCTTTGATGGTTACCAGGGATAGGAGGGAGAAAAAGTAAAATCACTAACCAGATGCAAATATGCATAACTTGGGTAAAGGGAAAGGCAATATACAACAAAGGGAGGTCAGCCAAGGTAAGGGAAGACCCTGGGAGGTATGCAAGAGTAAAAGGCAACAACTATAAATACTATTTATTACATATATAATCCTACAGTAACAGAAACAACAAGCAATAGTTTACAAGTGGATACACAGGTAGATACATAAACTGGGCATGTGTGGGATGGCATGTGGAAGTGTATACCCAGGAACATATACAGATTTGCAAAGGGCTATTTCCACACCTACTTGTATGAGTTGCAAGTATGCCCAAATATAGTAGACCATACAGAAGCAAAGTTATGCAAACTTCTTAGCCTTAACCAAATACCAAGAGGGACTGAGTCACTAGGATTGACAGCTTAGGACCATAGTCTTGGGGCACATCTAAATCAACTTGCATAACGAAATCTATAAAGACAATGTTCTACATCCTACTTTGCTAAGTAATAACTGGGATCTTAAAAACTTGTGAGTGGCCCCATGTAAGATACAATTATTGGTTGGTCCTTTCCCATTCTGTGCAAAGAAAATAAAAGGCTCAATGAAACAATCCAAAGGGCTAATGAACCCCAAGAACCACAGCCTCCACTAGCCTAATGCCAGAAGAACTAAATGGTGCCCAGCGACAATGACCTCACCTCTTTGACCAGAGTCCTGGACAAAGTGGGCAAAAATATAGAACAGAATTCAAGAATCATTAAAAAAAGACTAGACTTACTGGTATGGAATAAGCTGGTGGAGCCCCCAAGATTACAGCCCTTAGATACCTACCCTTCAAGGATAGAATTGACCAAAGACCACCTTTTGGTCAACAGTAGACAGGACTATACAGTGAACACTAGCAGCTGTGAGGAATGTGTTCCTCAGGATAAATCAACCATAAAAGACCAAGAGCGCAGCATTTGCCCAAATACAAAGGTGAGAGGCAGGAAAAGCCAGAAAAGATGAGTGAATAGAAACAAGGAACCTACAGAGGAAGTGGGAAGAGTGCTGTCACATTAAGGGGATTGCAACTAATGTCATGAAACATGTGAATCGACAAATGGGAGACGAATGGGAAACTAATCTGCTCTGTGAACTTTCACCCACAGCACAAAGTCCATAATAACACACTGAACAATCTCAGACCCCTTCTCCAAATAACCCAAAGAGCAATGCACATAAAATTCGGGCAAGAATCAAGAAAATAGCAAAATTTGAACAGATCTTGGCTATTAAACAGGCCCCTACGTAGTACAGTTTGTTCTCAGCTGTCTAATGGTTCACAGCCACCTAGAAGTACACAGAAAAAAGATCTGGCAATCTGCCTGTTAAAATTACAGCAAAGATACAATGGATGTATGTGTGGACTGTGTTAAGAGTTATAGAAGCCCCCAATAAAATGATTTTTTTTAAATTACAGCAAGGAAAACCCAGTGGAGCAGTTTGTAACACATGAGATTGTCAAGAGTCAGAATCTACTTGACAGCAGTTAATAACAAGCTCTGAAACAGGGAGTTCTAGATGTGGCTGGTTGATTCTGAAAAAGGCATTCTCTCTGACATAGGTTTGCTTAGAGCCACACTAGCTAAATATAACCATCTTCTCTATATGGAGGACCATATATTTTTATTAACACTCTACAAAATTGACTCTCAGGAATTATTTATGGATGACTATCTTTCAGCACCAGTACCAATGCTGCCATCTCAGCCAAATTATAACTCAAAATGCTAAGATTTACTCATCCTATTCAATGTCAATTGAAAATAGTCTTAATATTACTGGTGGGTCATGTTTTCATCCTCATGAATACTGTTATTTCTCTCCCCACCCCCACCCCCCGTTTTTTTAGCTCCATAGCTGGGAGATACACTAATGTGAAAGGAAACAAAAAACAAAGTCATATTGTAGTACATTGCTTTGCAGCTGTAGAACAGCTGTCACTTCTCACTATAGAGGCTGCTGCCTTTCAGGGAAGCCAGAATGATCCCTGCGTGCAGCAATGAAATCCGTTTGTGAAGCCCTTCAAACAAAAAGGTGCTAGGAAATCTCAGCAGTTATTGATGGGGAGCCCTAGAGGTGGAGAAGTCACTATGTTACAGATTCCCAATCTGTGAGTAAGTTTCCCTAAGGGAGCAATTTGGCACCACGACAAAAGCATCTCAGCTTGATGTGATTGCTTTGAGCCCCCAATTTAATTTCAATCACCCAGCCAAGAGACAGACATCGTCCTTCAGAATAACAGACTATTACAGCTCTTACAGCAGGGTATCCTGGGAAAAGTCTCTAACCCTTCTCCCTCCCTCTACAAACAACATTATTAAGAGACCTACACAGGTTTTTTAAGCTGCATCAAGGGTGTTAAATATTGTAAGAGAAACCAATAGAAGGGCTTGTTGGGGTTTTTCAGGAAAGAGCTTTAATGAAAAACATTCTCACAAACATTGCTAAATCTGAAGATTCCTAAGAAGTCAACAATATGGGTTCTCTGCTGCCAAGGAAAACCATTCCCAATGACAATCCCAATACAACGTTCTTTCATATGAAAGCACTGCAGGACAATTATTCTCCCCAAATGTCCGGCTTCTGCTTCACCATATCGAAAGCTTCTATGCAACTGGCAGGCAGAAGAATCTCTTGAAACCAAATGTTCTTATGAGCATATCAATTACAGTAAAGAGTAAACAGAGCATCCTCAGTCCAACATGAATGATTAAAATTAGGGAAGAGCAGATTTTTCAGAAAATGATTACCAGTTCCCATACTAAACTCTCTCTTCCCTCTATGAATTCTGAAGTCTCCCATCCTCCAAACCCCAAAACCAAACTAATCCATTCCAACTCAGAGTGACCTAATATAGGGTTTTCAAGATTGTCAATCTTTAGGGGAGCAGGCAGCCTCATCTTTCTCCCACGGAGAAAGGTGGGTTTGCACTGGCAACCGTGCAGTTAACAGCACAATGCCTAACCCAAAGGGCCACTAGGGCTCCTTCCCAAGGTTTACTATAAATCCAACCAATTCACTGATGCCTTCCCTACCGATTCAGCCCAAATGAACTCTTATGACCTACAACACTCATTTGGCAAATAAAACACTACCTTCTATGCTTTCCATGTCAAAAAACCCTTTTTTAGAGTGTAAGTAAACCTACCTGCACACCTCTCCTTAATCCTCTAATGCCCGTGGTGTTCTCATATTTTATCAGGTTGCAATCATATTATATAGCTTTATGTTTTATTATTTTTCTAATCATGCTTCCATTAAAACCCCAAAATGATTTGCTTAGCCATTCTCATCTTCAGACAGTAAGGTCACTTCCAATTGTTTAGTTCCTCTTCCTGGAAGCTTGTGCATGATCGCTGCCTCATCTCCTTAAGGCTACTTGCCCAGTGTGGTCTTTCCTAACCACTCTTACTGCAGCCGTTCCTCAAACACTTCTCTGCTTTATTTTGCTCCAAAGCACTTTTCTCCATCTAACACTTGAAGAGAGCTTCAAAAAGCTCATGGAAAAATGAAGTTAAAAGACAACAGAATGTTCCCATGGAATTGTTCCCTCATATTACATGGGTATTTACCTATTTTCTGTCTTCTCACTTGAGTTTCTGTTGCAAAAAGACAAAGATTTGTGTGTTATGTTCATTGCTGAGCCCTCATTGTCTGGTATAGTGCCTGATACTTGGTAGATATTTAGTATTTAAGCAATCAATTGAAAATTCCTGCAGCGGGTTTTTATAGGAAGGCACCTATTTTTCATCAGCTGACTGCTTTATAATAAATTTCCACCCACATCAAGTATCCCCACCCATAGCAACCAAATTTAGGGTTTCCACATATTTACAGGTGCAGACAGCCTCATCTCTCTCCCCTTGAGCAGATGGTGGGTTTGAACCTGCCACCTTCAAGTTAGCAATCCAACACCTAACCCACAGTGCCACCAGAACTCCTCAGTATTATTAGTGGAGGCTAAAAACTTCATGGCTCTTAATAAATATTAACATATTTTCTCAACCTTATCTAAGCCTACAAGATTCATCACATTCAACTAATTTCTCTCACCCCCCATATACTGCAAACTCCTTTGCCCCCCACCCCCGAGGAAAAAAAAGGTTGTCCTAGATCAATGCTTTGCACGTTATTAAATACCTGTTGAGTGATTCACTATAGGAAAGACGCTTTCCCAAATATCTCAATAATTCCAAAGACTTATTTACCCACACGCATTAAAGAGAACGAAAATGCCATTCTTTTTTTTGTTTTGTTTTAAAGGCTTATCTATCCAGCCTACTGGACTCTTCTACTACAGAAACCCAGGGGCGAGGAGCGCACGTGAAAATGTGCTGGCAATTCTAAAGACCCAAAGTTAAGGCTGGGACCTGCGGCTTACACTGAGGATGAAGACAAACTGTCACTGCCACGGCCATCGGCCAGCCCACCTAGACACTCACAGCCCACAGAGGGGAGTCCCCGGGAGGTCGCCGCGGCCCCTCACCGACCAGACTCCGACATTTCGAGAAAGCCCCCTGCCTCCGAAAAGGCTAAGGTTGTTAGCCTACTCCTCCCGCCAACTCGTTATCTAAGCGAGAGCCACCTTTGAGGGGTGGCTTCGGTCCTGGTCCCGCGCACCACCTCAAAAAGCAGCCCCGGCTTCCCAGGAAACACGGCGGCCGAGGACGAAGCCCCCGGCCCTCCCCGCCGCCATCCCAGGCCGCCCCGGCTCCAGCAAAGCCCCCGCGGAGAGATGGGAACTGCCGGCCTTTTGACCCGGCCCCCGCAATGGGCAAGGGTTACCCTCTCGGAACTCGCCCTCCTACCACAAAGCCAGTGTGAAACGTACCTGTTCTCCGCAGTCCCCAGCAGGCCCTTCGCCGGGGTCCGCCGGGCCGCACCTGGGCGGCCTTCCACTTTGCCGCGCCTCACCCAACGGCAAAGCAGGACCGCGCCGCCAGCCCCGGTTTGAAATCCTG
>NW_022103909.1:3477623-3478640 GCF_000313985.2 Echinops telfairi | reverse complement strand
CCTATAAGGTCGCTATGAGTGGGAATGGGCTCTGGTTCCCACTCCGGGTCAGAGTGGGCATACAACAACTCGAAGAACTCTTTTAGGCACCCACGGTGTCCTCCTTATTGCCACCAACACCCCCCCACCAAAAAGCAATGTCTAACCCACCGCACCCCAGGGCTCCTCATTACCACCACCTCAGTCCCATTCAATAGTCTAAGCCACAAGTAAAATTGTTCACCTCTCCCACACATTCTTTCCACCTTGAGCAATCCTTTAAAGGTGCAAGTCTAATCATGTCTTGTCCTGGCTGAAAATCCCATGACTTCAACCTGCCTTTGGGATCAGAACCTACATTCTTAGCAAAACTCTTCCTGGTGCTTGTTGGTCTCCCCCATTCATGGAAATATGGCTTTTGGAAAGAGTGTGAAAAGAATTCCAAGGGATAAAACCGCGGTCACTCAGCGGGGGCCATATTTACTGAACTGATTTGGAATGAGTGGGTTTTGGAGTTTTTCTTACCCTAGTGAATTTCCTCTTCAATAAGGTTTGAAAACATGACTAGGGCATCCAAAAGCCCTGGTGGGCACACCACTTAAGTGCTTGGTTGCTGTCAAACAGTTGATGGTTTGCACCCCACCCAGCGACTCTGCTGCAAAAAGACCTGGCTATCTAGCTCCTAAAGATGACAGCCTCAAACACTCTAAGGGGCCGTTCTCTGTGATACGGGGTCAGTCAGTGCTAGGAGTCGGAATTGACTCAATGAGCACCCAACAATAAGAGCATACAAGCAACAGTGGGGTTTAACGGAATGATCAGAGCTTTTATTATCAGAAAACGACTCCATTTTTACAAATACTGACTGAGAACTTCTTGTCTGACAGGCAGACCCCAGGACCAGATGCATGTTCACTTTTTAACGCTCCGCACCAACCTCCTTCAGCTACAAATCAGAAATAACATCATCCCCATCTCACAGGTTGACTCTGAGATCCAACTAGATAGTATGGCTGACAGTATTCTGTAAACTGTAAC
>NW_022103909.1:3474889-3475899 GCF_000313985.2 Echinops telfairi | reverse complement strand
CCACGTGGAGACCCATGCCAGCACTAAGATGCTTCCACTGCCACTGGATCCACAAGACTTTCCACCCACTGGCCTGTGATCTTCCCGCACTCAATGTCTTTGCATTCATTGCATGAGTCTGAAGAGAAATTTACAGACTAGTTTTGGACCTATGGGCTAATACTGGTTTTATGAACTTGATCTGGACTGGGCTGGAATGCTTTCTTAATATACAATTGCTCTTGGATATAAAGTTCTCTCTTACACACATAGGAATCTGCCTGGGTTTGTTTCTCTAGTCAACCCATACTAACACAGCCTGCCTGCGCTTTTCTCAGAGGTCACTTGGGGTTCAAGGTGTTTGGGACTCTGGGGAGACAAACTTCAAAGAGGAAGGGAAAGTGGCTGGTTCTGAAAACTAGCACGCCAGCCATCCACTGGCTGCTCAGTCCTCAGAGTCTGCCAAAGAGGAGTGAGCAGACAGACTGGCGTGAACGCTCAGCTTCCTCCCTCTCCGCTCAGGCTCGCCTGGGCTTCTGATCCCCGAGTGCTCAGCCAGAGTAATGGAACTTACTGCAGAGAATTAAAAGGAAGATTGTGGATACAAAGTTCTCTTCCTCGCTCACTTTGCTATTATCCCAGACGTTCATAAACATCCTCTCGCTGGATTCTCCCAACCACCGTGTAGGATAGGAAAGGCATCCTTTTTTCTATTCCCCCAGGAAAGAGTAGGTTCATCTGTGGCTTCCCTTCTAATTGATGGATGAGGAAGCTGCTCTCAGAGAAGAAAAATGACTTGTCTAAAGGGAGTCCTTCTGGCGTAGTGGGTCACCAGCTGGTCTAACTTCAAGGTTGGCGGTTAGAAACCACCAGCTACTCCACGGGAGAAAGGTGAGGCTTTCTACTCCTGTCAACAGTTATTGTGTCAGAAGCCCTGTCCTATAAGGTCGCTATGAGTGGGAATGGGCTCTGGACAGCGCGTGGGGAAAGTCTGGGTGTGGGGCAGGGGCTTGAAGGGGAGCTGGGTGCTC
>NW_022103909.1:3471522-3473075 GCF_000313985.2 Echinops telfairi | reverse complement strand
TTGGACGGGGCTGTCATCCTACACACTCACCAAGATCCAGCTGCTGTCGAGTCCATGCCAACTCGAGTTGGCCCCATTTGGGCGCCAGAGAAGTGGGCGCCACGGGACCTCCAGTGGCTGATGTTTTAGAGGTCAGGTCTTCCCGGCCTTTCTTCCTAGCTGCCTTTGAGAGGCGGCAAATGCAAAACTCACTGCCATCGAGTGCATTCTGACTCAGAGCGCCCTTATAGGACAGGGTCGAATTGCCCCCTGCGAGTTTCCAAGACTGTAACTCTTGATGGGCGTAAAAAGCCCCGTCTTTCTCCCATGGGTAGTGGGATGGACTAAAATTTCTTAATATGGCTCCTCTGTTCATATCCACCAAGCTGCTTCATGGGAGCAAGATCAGGCTTTCTACTCCCATAAAGAGTTACAGTCTCTGAAACCCACAGGGACAGTCCTACCCTGCCTAATGGCAGGGAGTTAGACCCAGGTCTTTGTAACTCCCACCAAATGATTGGGAGGGATTATGCAAATAAGGCACGTATAACACTAAACACTAATAGGGTTGTGTCGCCACTCCCCAGGCCACAAGGTTAGAGAAATCCCAGGACCATTGGAAGAAGTACCAGCAGTGCAGCATCTGTCCGGAATCTCTGTCTGAAGCGGAGACCACAAGTGTCCGAGGATGGAGACAAGGAGCAGAGGAGCGGCACTGAGACCGCGAGGCCTTGAGGTGGGGCACAGGGAGGGCTTCCTGACCCACTGAGGTTGAGGCCACGTGGACCACGTGGCCGAGAGGCTGAGGACTGGAGCGAGACTTGGCAGCTGCCTGAGGAGCGTGTTGTTGTGGGACCATATGCCTGCTTCCTGTTGACCAGCCTCGGCCGGTGGTAACCTGTGAACTCCTCTCCTACCATCCAAACTCACGGCCATGGAGCCAATTCTGACCGCACGGCCACCCTGCGTGGGAGGGCGGAACGCCCCGTGGGTTTCCGAGACGCACTCCTGACAGGAGCAGAAAGCCTCAGCTTCCTCCTTCAGAGCGCTGGTGGTCTCCAACTGCTGACCTCCTAGTCAGCAGCCTACCAGCTAGCCACAGTGCCACCAGGATTCCTGAGTCCCCTGATGCTGCTGTTAGGAGCCATCCAGGCGTTCCGCCCCGCCCCGTAGCAACCCCCTGCCCAAGAGAAGGAAATGCTTCCTGCGCCATCCTCCCAGTCGTTCCCAGGCTTGAGCCCATTGCTGCAGCCACCGGGTCCGTCAGCTCCTGGGGGCCCTTCCTCTCTGTCGCTGTCCCTCCACTTTACCAGGCACGATGTCCTTTTCCAGGGACCGTCTCTCCTGATGACATGTCCAACACATGTAGGATGAAGTCTCCCCATCCTTGCCTCTAGGGAGCCTCATGGTCCTATTTCTTCCAGGACTGCCCTTTGGACAGTCCGGGGCACTGTCAATATTCTTTGCCAGCACCACGATTCAAGTGTGAACTCTTCTCAGAAAGCCCCTAACTGTGAGTGTTGTCTGTGAGTTCTGTGCGGCCGTTGCGGAGAATTACAGAATCCAGCACAGAC
>NW_022103909.1:3465909-3467283 GCF_000313985.2 Echinops telfairi | reverse complement strand
TTCATTTCTCCCTCTCCATGGTCAAACTTGTTTCCTGCAGCAGTTTTCTGCCCGGTGCAGAGTGATGGAGCAGAAAGAACACTGCTCTGGGGGCTGGAGGGTGGCCTGGGTTCTAACCCCCTACTGCTTCAGAGCACTGAGGGGCCATGTGCAAGTCAGGGGGCCTCTTGGAGGCTTGGGGCAGCAGGGGTGGGGAGAATAGGGCATGTGACATCCCTGGGGCCTGGGTGCAGCTCAGCCATGTTCTTGGGAAACATCATTTAACCTCCCTGAGCTCCTGTTTATTCAGCTATAAAGTGAGGGTGAAGCAAATACCAAGGCTGATATCCTCCAGTGGTGTTGAGTCCGAGCAAAGCTATAACCAAGTTCAAGGAGAATATTGTCCCCTTCCCACCAGGGCATTGGGGTGTGCCTGCTGGCTCTAGTGGGGGGAGGGGTACTCTCTCTGGGAAAGCGACCGGGCAAGGGGCAGTTCTTGATCTCCGGAGGAGCCAGCGCTGAAGGGAGCAACCATTAGCCTTCCTCTGTCCAGTCCTGAAGGACATTCCGGAGGGAGAGGTTTTAGAGGCAACTGGCCACCCTGTTCTCCTCTCAAACTCCACAATGGCAATGGCAGCGCTGGACCCAGAGGAAACCATTTCTGCCCAGCCTCTCGGGGAATGGACAAGGTGCTGGGGAGGATGGGCCACCCTGGGCCAGCGCACCAAGCAGCTTTAGTGTTTTCCAAATAGCGCACTACTGCCCCCTGGGGGCGCTGGAACATGGTGTGTGTGTGTGTATGTATGTGAGTGTGTGCGCGTGTGCACGCGCAGAAGCAGATACCTACACTTTATCCACTGGAGAACGACGAGGCTTTCTACTCCCATAAAGAGTGACAGTCTTAGAAACCCACAGGGACAGTTCTACCCCATCCTACAAGGTTGCTGTGAATCAGAGTGGTGCCATCACGGGAATGGCAATGCCCGAGACACTTCCCTGCCATATGGGCTATAGTATAAACATTGTTCATTGCCAGGGGAGTGCCAGGTCATTTTTTTCTCTCTGAAAAGGGGGTGGTATGTGGGTGAATTTTGGAATCTAGGATACATGGTATCAGGTCTGTAACTTCCAAAAGGCAGGAAGAGTAGTGAGGGGCACGCAAGGGCATCAAAGAACTTGTCCATTGCTACCAGGTAGAAGGAATTTAGCAGGCAAGCCATATCCCATCACTCCACACCTCCTCCTGCTGCAGTGCAGAACTCAAAAGCTCTGGTGGTAAACGTGGCCAATCTTCTTTTTTTTTAAATCATTTTATTAGGGGCTCGTACAGCTCTTATCACAATCCATCCATGCATCCATTGTGCCAAGCACATTTGTACATTTGTTGCCATCATC
>NW_022103909.1:3454254-3465678 GCF_000313985.2 Echinops telfairi | reverse complement strand
TGAGCCACCAGGGCTCCTAGGCAGATTTTTAAAGCTCTTTCAACCATTGTTTTCCTATGTTGTAGAGAGCCACCACTTGACTCCCGTAATACAGAGACTGTCTTGTGCACCAGACCTCTATGCAGGAGTCCTGCTGGCACACTGGTTAAGCGCTCAGGTGCTGACCAAAAGTTGGTGGCTTACACCCACCCCACAGCTCTGCAGAAGAAAGACCTGGCAAACCGCTCCCATAAAAATTCCACCCCGCCATGCAGGGAATCGGAGACCTGCTAGATGGCACAGTCAGTCAGTCCCTCCAAGGGCTCCTGTGGCCATGCCTCTAGGGCGCCCCTCCCAGCCAGAAGACCTCCCCATTTGAAGAAGCATCAGCTAGTTTGTGTCTTCTTCCTCTTGGCCCTCTCCCACCCAGGTCTAACCAATCTCTCACGGCCTGGATTTGAGGCTGCCTCCTCCCAGAAGCTTTCTTGCCACCCTGACCCACAGGGGCAATAAGTTACCATTAGCTTTTTGGTTTTGTTTTTAAATTTTAGTGTGTCTGTGTGTCTGTGGGTGTGGGTGTGCCCTTGAGGCATAGTAAGTAGGTTACATGTTGGACTGCTGTGTCAGTCTGGGTAGACTAAAGAAACAAATTCATAGACACTCATAGGTGTATAAGAAAGATCTTTAACCCAGGGACAGAGGAGCAACAAGTAATCCAAAAACAGTGTCAAGGAGGGTGTGAGAGGCCTGGTAGGGATTCAGCAAGGGCAATGTAACCAAGAGAAATCACTGAAACCCAAATGAAGGCTGAGCATGATAGTGGGACAAGAGGAAAGTAAAGGGGAATAGAGGAAAGAACTTGGGGACAAAGGGTATGTATAGAGGTTTTAAGACTGGAATGTATATATGTAAATATATTTATATAAGCGTGTGGGGAAACAGATCTACGTGCATATATTTATAGGTTTAGTATTAAGGCAGCAGAAGGACATTGGGCCTCCACCCAAGCACTTACTCATTGCAAGAACACGTTGTTCTATTAAATTGGCATTCCGGAATGCACACCTTCCCGACACGATTGCTGAAGAAAAATGTGAACATAAACAAAGGTGGTGAAGAAAGCTGATGGTGCCTGGCTATCAAAAGATACAGCGTCTGGTGTTTTAAAAGCTTGAGGGTAAACAAGCGGCCATATAGCTCAGAAGCAACAAAGCCCACATGGAAGAACATATCAGCCTGTGTGTTCACGAGGTGTCGAAGGGATCACTGAAGACAAATGGGTGCATAAGCAAATGTGGAGAAGAAAGCTGATGGTGCCCGGCTATCAAAAAGTATAGCATCTGGGTTCTTAAAGGCTTGAAGGTAAACAAGCGGCTATCAAGCTCAGAAGCAACAAAGCCCACATGGAAGAAGCACACCAGCCTATGTGATCATGAGGTGTCGAAGGGATCAGGTTTATATGTGTGTATGTGTTTACACACACAGTGGCTGCTCCAAGGGCTCCAAGGGCTCCAACCTAAGAACCATTGTGAGGATGGGGCAGGGCTGGCTGGTGGTGGTTCTGATGGACATGCGGCTGGTGTCAGGCACAACTAACTGCATGGTGCTCGACAACGTGTTGGCTATTTTAACCTTTTGTAAAAAAAAACCCCAACGTTTTTCATTTTAACCATTTTTCACGCGTGCAGGTCAGCAACGCCAATTACACGGATCATTCTGAGCAGCTGTTTTCACAGGCTTCTCTCCCTAAACAGAAACTCAGAACTCTTTCAGCAATCACGCCCAAATGCCCTTCTTCTCAGCTCAGGTAACCACCAATAAGCTTTTTCCCTATAGATTTGTCTAGCATAGTGGTGACACCTTGAGCTCCCAACTACAAGGTCAGCAGTTTGATTGACCCCGCCCCCTGCTCCTTGGGAAAAGAGGAGACTTCCTACCCCCACACACAGCTGTAGTCTGGGAGACACACGGGGACGGTTCGACACAGTCCTCTGGGTCGCTATGAGTCAGAATTAACTTGATTGCAGTGATAGGTTCCCACCCCCACCCCCCATGGGAAGGTGCCTTGGTGGCAGAGTGAGTTGTGCATGGGTGATGCCACCACTAGACCACCGGGTAGTTCAAAGCCACCAGCAGCACCACGGAGGAAAGATGAGGCTTTCTAGTCCCATAAAGATTTACAGCCTGAGAAACCCTCGGGCACATCTGCTCTGTCCTCTAGGGTTGCTGTGCGATGGGATTTACCTGAAGGCAGGGAGCCTCTATGAGGACCCTTCAAAAAGTTCCATTATCTTTGCAGCCCATGTGGACGCAACATTTTTGAAGCCCTCTTGTTTTCTAGATCATTCATGTAAATGGGATCAGATGGTATTTTCCCTTGGATTTCTGACTTATTTCACTCAGCTGAATATGTTTGTTACATGTACATGACTGTACATAATAAAATAGAACTCTCTCCATGGCTGAACGATATTCCATTGTACATATGCACCACATTTTATGTACCCAGTCCTCTGCTGCTGGCCCCCTGGGTTGCTTCCACCTGCTGGCTGTTGTGAATAACGCCTCCGTGAAATGTACCTGTGTGAGTCCCTGCTTTTTATTCCTTCAGGTGATGCCTAGGATGGGCATTGCTGGGTCGCACAGTCACTTAATGTTCAAACCAGTCACTTTTAATGACAGGGTCCTGCTCCCTCATTAGAGTCCCTGATTCTTTGAGACCGGAAACTGTCTTCTATCACTTTGTATTCCCGGGGCTTACATAGGCTCTGGCCCAAACTGAAGGCGAGAACGATTTTTGCAGCTGGTACTCATAATTGTGGTGATGGTGCTCAGGATGGAAACCACAGTTGAATTTAAAGCAGGGGTGCCCATCGCAATGGCTGTGGTGGCAGGGATGGTGGCCTGTTTGAGAGCGAGACCGGGATGCTGATGATGTGACTTTGAAGGTGGTGATGGTGTTGAGGGTGACTTTGAAGATGGTGATGGTGTTGAGGGCAGTGGGCATGGTGGTAATAAAGATGGTGGTGGTGCGCAGTAAAGGTGACTGTGTTCTTATCTACTAACTGAAGGAACAAACTACTGCCCCAAACACAGCAGCTGCAAACAACCCTGCTTTCTGCAGCCCAGGGATCAAGATTAGGCTACATCGTTAGCTGGGTACCTCAGGCGCAAGGTCTCTCACAATCTGATGTTAATTGAGGTGTGACTGAGGGGTTAGCAGGGGCTGACATTGCACCTGGAAGAGGCTCTGCTCTTATTCTCTCACCTGCCTGCTGGCAGGATTCAGTGCCTCGGGCTGTGGGACTGGAGGCCTCATTGCCTGGCTGAGTGTCGGCCCAGAGCCTGCACAGGGCATGTGATAGATAGCGGGTCCCTGGGCTTCCTTCAGTGCAAGCTGAGCACTCGACCTGGAAGGGTTTTTGTAGGCTAGTGGTGGTCACATTCCATCATCTCTGCCAACCTGTATTTACTAAAAACAAGTCCCTCAATCCAGCCCACACTCAGACGCAGAGGAGTGAATAAGGCATGGGTCCTAGGAAGCAGGGATCTTCGGGGGCCTATTTTATAGCTACCTGCCTCATGTTGCTGCTGACAATGGGGGAGACACGTCAGAGCGTGGCGGTCATGACGTGAGTGACGGGGTCAGGCATGGCCGCGTCTTTGAAAGTCGAAGTTGTTGTTGTTGGGGTCCTTGTATTGGTCTCCTGGTGACCCTCTGTCTCACAGAACACAGCAGTGCCCGGTCCCTCCCAGTCCTCATGATTGTTCCCATTGTTACAGCTACTGGGTCACGCCTCCCGTTGAGGGTCTTCTTTTACACTGACCCTCCAGGGCTAGGGACACATGTCAACATCTTCCCTTCTTTTTTTTTTTTTCAAGTTTTTTTTTAAATCGTTTTATTAGGGGCTCATACAACTCTTATCACGATCCATACATCGATTGTGTAAAGCGCATTTGTACATTCATTGCCCTCATCATTCTCAAAACATTTCCTCTCCACTTAAGCCCCTGACATTAGGTCCTCATTTTTCCCCTCCCTCCCCGCTCCCCCCTCCCTCATGAGCCCTTGATAATATATAAATTGTTATTTTGTCATATCTTGCCCTGTCCGACGTCTCCCTTCACCCACATTTCTGTTGTCTGTCCCCCAGGGAGGGGGTCACTTATAGTTCCTTGTAACATCTTCCCTTCTAAGGAGCATTCGGGTTGTATTTCTTTTCTTTTCTAATCATTTTATTGGGGGCTTGTATAACTCTTATCACAATCCATCCATCCATCCATCGTGTCAAGCACATTTGTACATTTGTTGCCACCATTATTCTCAAAACATTTTCTTTCTACTTGAGCCCTTGGTATCAGCTCATTTCCCCCCTCCCTCCCTGTCCTCTCTTCCCCACGAACCCTTGATAATGTATAAATTATTATTTTGTCTTGTCTTACACTGTCCGACATCTCCCTTCACCCACTTTTCTGTTGTCCGTCCCCCTGGGAGGGGGTTATATGTAGAACCTTGTGATCAGTTCCCCCTTTCTACCCTACCTTCCCCTTATACCTCCTGGTATCACTACTCTCATTATTGGTCCTGAGGGGTTAATCTGTCCTGGATTCCCTGTGTTTCCAGTTCCTATCTGTACCCATGTACATGCTCTGGTCTAGCTGGATTTGTAAGGTAGAATTGGAATCATGATAGTGGGGAGAGGAAGCATTAAAGAACTAGAGGAAAGTTGTATGTTTCATCGGTGCTATACTGCACCGTGACTGGCTGGTCTCCTCTTTGAGACCCTTCTGAAAGAGGATGTCCAGTTGCCTACAGATGGCCTTTGGGTCCCCACTCCGCACTCCCCTTCTTCCAAGACAGATTGTGGAAGTTGTGGTATGCATATGAGAGTTGTAAAGTGCTTCGTCCAAACTGGATCTGGGCAGAGGAATCTAATTGGCTGAAGCCAGATATATAAGAATCACCTCCTCCCGGGAAGACACTGGGAGCTTTGCAAGCACCAAAGACAACAGAGGCAACCGTTGCTGTCTTCAGAGTCCTGTAACAGTGGTGACCTGAGGGTAGATGCTCAGGTAGACATGGAAGTTGAACAGGGGAGAGAGGGATAGTTGGGATATACCCGTGGAAATATGCAGGCTTGGCAGAGGGTAATCGTGCACGTACATTTGCCTTAGCTGCAAACATATCCAGGAAGGTGGTGGAGCACACAGGGAACAAAGTTATAAAAATACTTGTAGACCTAACGAAACACCTTGAGGGAATGAGTCACTGAGCCTGGGGGATCAGGGCCAATGTCTCTGGAGACATCAAGGGCAATTGGATTAACATAGTTCACAACGACAGTGTTCTACACCCTAATTTGGTGCATAGCAACCAGGTCTTAAAAGCTCAGGAGCAGCCACGTGAGATGGTCTTTCACCATGCAGAAGCAAGAAGAGGGGTAAAAACCAAAAGACACCTGGGTCCAATGAGTCCTGTGGGCTCACGGACCACGCAAACACCAGTCTCCGCAGCGCTGAGACCAGAGGAATTAGATGGTGTCAGGCCACGGCCACCAGCTTCTTTGAAAAGGGTCACATTCGAAGGTCCTGGTGTTGAGTGGGAGAAAACTGTGGACAGAACTCAAACATCATAAAAGAAACAAGGCGCATTGGTTGGATGGGGATGGTAGGAAACATCCTCCCCCCACCCCCGCCACACACACACACATACACCAAGACATGGTCCTAGCCCTTCAGGTCTGGACCGGAATAATCCACTATCTGAGATTGAACTGGGGAAGAAGGAAGAAGGGAAAGGAAGTGGGGTCAGCTGTACGTACTGCAACGGAAGAGTAGACTCAGAATGGGTATGAAATGTTGACTGGGAAGCTATGCTCGGCTCTGTAAACATTTCTCTATTCGCAATCAAAAGTTTCAGAAGAAATAATTAACCTCCTCCACCACACCCAAGACCAATTCCAGGTCCAGATCTACTCCCACAGAGGCCTCCCTACCATTACTTCCTCTGCCAAACACCCCACCCTGGGCTGCTGCTCCTCCTTTGGCCATTAATCGATAAAAAGAAAGCCATTACTACCAGCAACCAAAGGACGCTGAGGAGAGTAGTTTGAGGGGCTTCCAGTTTGGGGCTGATACTAAGGCCCCGTGTCCTTGGTCTCTAGCTGCCCCACCTCCTGTAGACAGAGCCCATCACTCCATTCTCCCACTCTTAATTCTTCCCATAGGCTTCAGGCCAGGGCTTGACTGGAGCCTGCCTTCCCTAGGGCATCTCTGCCTCCATCACTCTGCCTACAATCTCCCCCCACTTCTGACCATGTTGTCTTTCTTTAAACTTTCCCAACACCACCTCTGTGATCAGCACAGAAGGAGCTCATCTGTTCTGAAGCCTCATCCCTATACCCACGACCACGAAAACTCCTAAGTCTGTCCTCACTCCACAGCTTGGACGCCCGTCAAGCTCTAAGACTACCTAATTTTCTGGACCTCTCGAGGTGAGTGCGTGACATGAGGATCATGGAGGGCCAAGTCTTCTTACAGTAGGATCACTAGGCTGAGTGACAGGAGGTTAAAAAAAACAAAACTGGATTCCAAGTTAGGAAACCAGGATTTGAATCCCAGCTCTGTCGTTCAGTAATCTCGCCACTGCTGCTATCTGGACTTCAGCATCCTCATCTGTTAGATCTGTGTGGGGGTGGTGTGGGAGGGAATGGGGGGTGTCTAAAAACCCTCAATGAATGAGACGGATGGGCACAGTGGCTGCAACAATGGGCTCAAATGGAACACTGGTGAGGATGGCGCAGGACCAGGCGGTGTTTTGTTCTGCTGGGCACAGGGTTGCTCTGAATCGGAACTGACAACAGTAACTAGGGCTCTGATCCTTCTAAACGTCCATGATTCGGATTCCCATGGAAAGGGTGAATGAAGGTTGAGTGGAGGGCGGCAGCTCTGATGGAAAGCCAAGGGCCGCATGGCTGAGATAATAGTATCTGCTTACAAAGCACAGCTAAATCTGGTCCCAGCTGCTTTCATTCTGTACACTATAGTTGCAACCCAAGGCAGCCCCAACCCTCCTGTCCTGCGTCGCCAACTGCCCAGGCCCCAAGCGCATAGCCTTGGACTCACCAGCTTCTCCTCTCTGTCTCTCATCAGTACGTTCCGTCCATCACAGCCTGTCAACTTTGAGATATGACTCACCTCTTGGGTTTCCTTTCTCTCTCCCCACAACCCACCCCCATCCTTAACTGATTTGAAGGACTCCCCCTTTCTGTCCAGGACCTCTGTGATCCGCAAGGAACTGTTCTCTTGCCACGCCCCCTCTTGCTCTCAGGACAATGGTTCCCTGGGTCTCCTCTCATCTTCTGGACCAATCCTTCTTGGTTCATCTTCTCTTTTCAAACTCCCCTCCTGTCTCCTTCCCTTCTGTTCACCCCTTCAATCTGCATGCACCTCCTAAGGCTTTGTTCTTGGTCACCTCATAGTGGTAACAGAATAACAAAAGCAAAGCAAAAATACAAACAAACCTCAAACAGAAAGAAAATGTTTTGAAAACGATGATACAACTGATGTGTGGATTGTTATAAGAGCTGTAAGAGCCCCCAATAAAATGATTTCTTTAAGATTAGACTAAATTAATTTTTTTAATGGAGAACTAGAAAAAATACAAACAGACAAAACTGGGACTTGATGGTGTCTATAAAGCACAGATGTCGCGCTGGCGGCCCCTGTAAAGATGTACAGATGCAGAACTCCTGTGAAACAGTTCTGCTCCATCCTGTAGGGTCAGTAGGAGTCCGAATCAACTTGACGGCTGTGCGTTTAGTTTAGGTGTTTATAAGCAACAAGCAACGTCATGAAACAAATACTGAAGTTGTCGAGGATTTTATTTAACTGGGATCCACAATCAATGCGTGTGGAAGCAGTGGCCAGGAGATCAAATGATGCGTTGCACTGGGAAATCTATTGCAAACGATATTATCTCTAAAGCGTTTTAGAACAAAGATAGCACTTTGAAAACCAAGAAGTACCGCACCCAAGCCATGGTATTTTTGATAGACTCAGATGCGTGCGAATACTAGACAATGAACTGGGAAGACTGAGAACTGGTATATTTGCATTGTGAAGATTAAATGTGCTGGGGACTGCCAGGAACCCAAACTAACCAACCCAACAAACCCACATCACTGCCAGAGAGGCGATTCAGACTCCAAAACATCTGGCGGGGAAGAAATACAGCCAGGAGGATCCCTAGAAGTGAGGACGGCAAGACATCCTCTCGGGTGTGTCGGACAGGTCATCAGGAGGGATCAGTCTCTGGAAAAGGGCATCATTCTTGGTGAAGCAGATCAGCAAAAAAGAGGAAGGTCCCCCAGTGAGATAGATTGGCACAGTGACCGCAGCAACGGGCTCAGACATAGGAACAGTTAGGAGGCATGTTTTGTTCTGCGGGACATAAGGCTGCTATGAGTTGGAAGCAACTTGAGGACACCGAGCATAACAAACAAACATACGGTACAGTAGGGACCCTGGTAGCGCAGTGATCGAGTGCTCTGCTGTTAACAGGAAGGCTGGCAAGTCAAACCCACCAACCCCTGCAGGAGCAAACTGTGACAGTTTGCTTGGTAGAGATCTCTAGCCTTGGGGTAGTTCTCCTTTGTCCTGTGAGGTCATACGAACTGGAGTGGGCTCCACAGCAATGGGTTTGGGTATAATGGCACAACAGGTCTTCACGCGTGTTTCCATTGGATTCTGTTATCCCCCATCTAACACAAGTCAAGTGGAACTCCATGGAGTCTCTGAAAACATTGTTTCTATTTCCATTGCCCTATTTCAAGCATCTTAGGTCCCTGCTTCAGCGCCCTAGCTGACAATGATGTAGGTCTTAGTGGTCAGCGAGAAGGAAAGGATGTAGTTCCGGTCAGCCAATTGACCAAGGGCTTTAGACTTAACTGAGCCAGGCCAGGCTCCAATCCGCACAGTGGCTACTCAGGGGGCTGTGCTGTGAAGATAAGACACTCAGGATGGGAGTCATATTAGGGAAAAGATTAGGGTCACATACAGAAAAATCAGGCCCTCTGATTGGTGAGGGAGTAAAGAGGATAGTCCCTGATGGGGGAGGGCTACATAAAAACTCCAGAAGCAACTCCTTAGAAACTCCTCCTGCCAGACTCACGTGACCAGTCCCACATCACGTCCAATCAGCACCATCTGATGTTTCAGCCTATTCAAGAAGGGACGGGTCAACTCTCCCATGGAAGCCAAGAGAATCCCACCCCTGGAGGAAAAGAACAAGAACAAGAACAAAGAAAATATTAGAAATGTTGAGCAAAGAAACCTAAAGTCATGGTATTGCTTTTGTAGTGAGCTTGTTAAAAGATAATAAAGTCATTGTGGATAGTATGTGTTTTGTCAGCTCTTAAGGGTGTTTAAAGCTTTTAAGAAAACTTGATATATTAGATTGGCGAAAGCTTTAATTTCATTTGCAATCAATGTTTAAATATTTGGAGAAATATAATTTGTTAAATCCATAAGTTTTCTTGATTTATTGGTTGTATAAGTAGTATGAGAATATTTAGGGGACTGTTAATAATTGAATAGAGATTAATAAATTGGATGGCAAAGTACAAAAAATAATGAGCATTCCTCTCCATGCCCTGCAGCGCGTGAGACACTACAGAATTCATCATCCTAAACTGCCCAGCTCTGATGCCTGCGGTCCTCCATTCATTCCCATTCTACAGCCATCTCTGGGTCTCCATTTCCTGGTCTCTGGAATGGGACCATAATATCATCTACTTACTCAGGTGGCTGTAAAGATTTAAGGAAATGGTCACCTGGCTTTATCTTCCCTAAATATTACTTTGAAGAAACCCCGGTGGTTAGACGTTGGACAAAACTAGTGGTTCAAACCCACCAAATGCACTGAAGGAGCAAGATGAGTGAGGTAGTTAGTTTATTGTGCCAACCTGGCTGATAAACACTTGTGGGGTTAATTGCGGGGCGGGAAGGGGGGGAGGGTAAATGGCTCTGTGAGCCTCACCTTGCTTTCTGATGGTCGGACCAGGGTGCAGCTGCCTTAGCCAGTTCCCTGCTTTAGCTGGCAAGGCTCACTTCCTACAAGACATCCCTGAGGAGAAGCCACATGGACCTACCCCGATGCAGCCCTGGGTGCTGGAGCAGTCTTGTGGAGACCCCTGCCAGCGCTGAGATGCTTACACATTCACTGACTCAGCTTTCCTCCTGCAGTCGGTGTCAATGCGTGTATTTTGTGAGATGGAAGAGGACTTTGTGGATTGGTGTTGGACATGTAGGTTAATGTGGGCTTGGGCAGCACTGGGTCGGGATCTTTTCTTGATGTGCACTTACCCTTTATATAAAACTCTCTCTTATCCATATGAGTTTCTGTGAAATTGTTTCTCTAAAGTACCCAGAGGCTGCCTGCTCCTGTAAAGACCGACAATCTTGGAAACCTCCTGAGATTCAGGGGCCATATGAGGAGGACTTGACTGGATGGCGGTGGGGTTCTTGTTTATTTTTTAATATCACTTCCATCCAGCCACCTTCAATGACTCCTCAGCAGGCCCGGGACTAAGCTCAAGGTCCCCACGCCCACCCCCTAGGACATTCCAAACCTCGCACCGTGCCCCCTGCCATCTGCCTGCACCACCCGCGCTTGCTGGCCGCTGAAGACCCTGGGATCGCAGGCAGTGGAGGTACACAGCCGCCTTGCACATGCCAGGGTCCCCAAACGGATGGCAAGAAGGTGGCAGCGTCAGTTTCCCGGAGCATGTGGAGCTGGAGCAGGGGGCGGGGCGGGGGGGGGGTTCTGCTCAGCTCACCCCCATTCGCCCAGCCGTGCAGCCCCTCCATCACTCAACATTTTGTTAAAGCTAGGTAAGCCCAGAGCCCCTGTGCGTGCACATCCCGGTGCCCACGTGTGAGGACACCCCACCACCGCCTCCCCCAGGCCGGGCCCCGGGTGCGGGTGCCAGCTCTTGACTCGCCGCGCCGTCTGGGCTCTGAGGCTGAGCGGGCCGCCTTTTACCCTGTTTCCAAACAAGTCCCCTTTCCGCGCCAGCGCCGCTGCCTCTCGCGTCTGCTTGGCCCTCGCCCGCTCCCTCTGTCGGGGCTGCAGCCGATGATGAAATTTGGCTGGCTGCACCCGGTCCTCCCCTCTCCAGCAGGCCTGCGAGCGGATTAAGCCGCTGGAGTCTGAAATCGGAAAGATCCCAGCCTCGGCTCCCCAGCACCTCCCCGTGCCCCCTCGCCCTCCCAGCCCATGCAAAACCAGAAAATTAATCTCCCCTTCGGCGGTGATATGGCGGGCTGCATTACAAGCTGGGCGTCGAGATAAAGCGGGGAGCCGCGGGACCGAGGCCCAGCGCCGGGGCCCCGGGTGGGGCCGGCCGGGGAGATAAAGGCCTCCCAGGCCATGAATTATTCACC
>NW_022103909.1:3451630-3454072 GCF_000313985.2 Echinops telfairi | reverse complement strand
TGCGCCGGGCTGGAGACTGCTCTAAGGTGCGAGCGCCCGGCAGGACCCACGGACCGAGGAGAGGGAAGGGGTCCCCGGGCCTAGAGGACAACCAGCCCCAGTCACAGCGCGCCTCGCCCCAGGGGCCTCCTCGTGTGTACAACAGACTAAACGCGACCGAGTAAAGGCGGGGCTCCTGCCAGGCCTCGGCACCTCCTGAGATTCAGTCTTCAAGGTGCCCGGTGGGGGTGTGGGGGCCAGGAAGGGGGTGCTCTGACTGAGCGCTGGGCGCTGGGTTTGGGATCTGAGCACAGCGCACTCACCAGGCCTGCGCGGTCCACTGTCTGACCTCCTCCCTCTTCCTGTGGGAGTCCAGCCCACCCAGTCCGCGGGAGCATCCTGTCGTGGATGCAGGGCAGGAAGAGGGCTAAAGACCACAGACCTGCCCCTGTGGCAGCCAGGGTCTCCAGAAGCTAGCCACCAAAGCAGGTGGTGCAGAGGGGAGCTGGGAGCAGCAGTGCTGGGTGGGGAGTGGAGGTGGGTTCTCAGGCAAAGATCCCTGCAGAGGAAAAGCCCCTACACTCCACCAATGTTTCATCTCGCCCCTTCCCTCTTCCTGCTTCTCCACACCCCTGCATTTTTAAGCACCCAAGAGGGATCAATCTGCCACCAGGTCTTTATCTGACCCAATGCCTCTCTCTCTCTGCTCAGCCGGTCATTCTCCACCCCTCCTCCCTCTCTCCCTCAAGGGGTTGTGCACCCTCTGCCCTGGTTCCTCCATACCACCCTTGCCATCTGTCTGGCTCACTCTCCAGAATGTGTCCCTTTAAGGATCCCTGCCTTCCAAAGCTGCGACTCCCTAACAGGGTGACACACAAACCAGAGGACATGGCTCTTTATCAGACCTTCCTTGTAATGGTGATAGTGGTAGTGGTGGTGGTAGTGGTAAGGTACTGCCAACTTCCTTTGGACTCATTTTGAACCCATGTGTGCAGAGTGGTTCTTCACAGGAACAGATCAGCTGGGTTTTCTCCCACAGAGCCCCTGGGTGGGTTTCGACTGCCAACCTTTTGGAGAGAAATGAAGGGTCAGAAATGGCCCTGAATGCCAAACCCCCAAGAAAGACAGCATGTCCCAGAGATGTACTGGCATAGCAAGAGACCTGGGACCTGCAGAGAACTAGGGGAGAGAGCCCTGGAGATAATGAACTCCCCACTCCTGGGGACCCCCCTTCCGGACTGCAGAGGCAGGAATGCCTGATCTGACTCCTGTAGCAGATATGGAGCCTCATTCCGTGACCTGGTAAACAAGGCACCTTTACTGAGACCCCCAAATTGAAGCTGGGGAGAGATGGATAGTGATGAGAAGAGTGGTGGAGTGGGGGAGAGTGAATGGGGGGCAGAATGGAAAGAGGAGGTGGGAAGAGGGATGGGGAAGTGCCCAGGGATAGGAAGGCAGTGGCATGGGTTGGGCGAGAGGAGGAGAGGATATTCCAGGAGGTAAGGAGAAAGGGAGAAAGGGTGAGAGGAGCAGAAAATAAAGTGAGGGGAGCATTTGGATGGGAGATGGCACAAGAAGACTGGGGTCACTGGGGCCAGGTGGGACCCATAGTTGGGGAGGCGTGCATTTTCTGGGTGCCCCCAGCCCATCTCCACCACAGCCTGCTAATTAACTCCTTAATTGTCTCTCTGTTTGCTGAGCTGGCAGAGGACTGGATGCAGACAGATTGGGGAGCATGTGATTTCACGCACGGGGGGAGCGGAGAAGAGCTGTTTGGGAGTCCCAGGGGGCCTCAGTCTCCCCCTCCTGGGTCTTCAGAGGCCTCTGCACCTACAACAGATGGGGCCATCTGCAAGGGAAGCGTCCACCGGGAATTCACCCCCATCAGCTTTTCAGGAGTGATCACAATACTCACCACTACAGGACCCCAACTTCTTGCTAAGCACACATTGCTTCACCAGGGTGGGTCTTAAGCTGGCTTTAGGATTTGTGGAGAAAAGGGGAGGCTCAGACAGGTTAAGGAACTTGCCCAGCATCACACAACATGGGTGCCACAGCGCTCGGGAGGTGAACCTAGGCCATCGTACTGTAAAAGCCAAGGCTGGGTGCAGGCTAGATGGCCCATTTCTGAATTCTTAGCCTTGGGGCAAGAGGATCCATTGGAGGGGGATGCAGGGACCAGAGGTGGGGAAGGAACGATGGAGCCCAGTTTGGAAGGATGCTGCAGGACACAGGATCTGCCACAAGCTGTGGGTGCCTCCAGAGAAGCAAGAAGCAGCCGTGGACACTGACCATGGGCCTCAAGAATCCTCTCACCCAGGTCCCAGCAATGCCAGCTTCCCCTTTTCCTCACCCTTGCCCCAAACACCCTTACTTCCCTCAGCCAGGCACTTTGATTTTGAGGGCAGGGATTTAGCTAGTCCCTTGCACCTCCCCCTGCTCTCTCCAGGGTGTGTGTGTGTG
>NW_022103909.1:3449689-3451530 GCF_000313985.2 Echinops telfairi | reverse complement strand
AGACAGGGAAGATCCTTCTTCCCCAAAGAGGAGTGGAAAGGACACCACGAGGGATTGAGGTTGTGCCTGTGCTTCAGAATACCAAAGGTTCTCAAAAAGGGACTGGTCTTCAAAAGCTGGGCTATTTGGACCCTACCCCAGAATCTCAAATAAGAGATTCTGATTTAACATCCAAAGAGAGGCCGCAGCATCAACCTTTTTAAAAAGCTCTCCGGGATGATTTTAAATGTAGCCTGGGCTGCTGCATGGGAAGCACTGTCTTTAGATTCTGCTCCGACTTGGCTGAGGCTGGGTGCTTTACCCTTGGATCCAAGTGCTAATATGAATAGCTCTTCTTTGTTGAAAATTAGCTAAGTGTAAGCCCATGTACTGAGTCCCGTGACACAAGTTTTATCCCCATCCCATCTACGAGGAAGCTGAGGCTCAGAGAGGTCAAGTGACCTATCCGTGCTAAGGAATGGCAAGGCAGGTCTCAAAGGTTCCATCCCCTGATCCACACCTCTGATGTTCACCCTCAGATGCCCCCAGGAGCTGCTCCTGGGCCTCCATAAGTCCTTGCCTGCCTCCACCTCACCCTCCCCTTCCCTCCACCCCCGCTGCTTCTCCCTCAGTAACATCCCAGGTGACTGAAGTAATTTGCAGCCATTTGAAGAGGCTCTGTGTGTCACTCAGCCTGCGATGGTGGGGAGGTAGGGGAATTACAGATACGCTAAGACAGTCCCCCTCCCCCGAGGACATTTAGGGTTTAGAACCGATTCTTTCAGATGCTCCCTGGGGTCCCTGGGTGGGGCCATCCTAGGCCGAATTCCCAGTCTCAAATGCCCCCGCAGGTTATTTCTAAGTATTTGGGAGCGCCCTGCCACCCAGTGGCTACCCACGGACATGGCGGCCCCCTGCACCGCTGGAACTACTGGATTGCCCGCAATTTTGGAATGGGCTACTTACCCCCTCCTTCTTTTTGGCTGCTTCATGCGCACGACCCCAGTAAATGACCTCAACCTGCCTTCTCTCTCTTGTCCTCAGCCCGCACGTCTCTAAGACCCTCAAGTTCCCGGTCTGCCCCCGCTTCCCAAATGCCTCCCGCCCGAACCCCCTCACAACTTCTCTTCCAACTTCCTTCCATTGTGCCATCGCCCACTATCGTCTTCTACCCTAAAACCCTGGCTGCTTCCTGGGCGCATGGCTCTCACCTGCCTTCCCCCAGCCAAGGACCCGGAGAAGGAATCCTGGCACCCCCCACCCCCCACCCCATCATCTGACACCATCAGACCTCAGCAGCCACCGTGCTAAGAGCCCCTAATGAGCATCAGCAAATTAACAACTTCCCCTTGATTGCTCCTTCTCTGTTAATTGAATAGAGCTGCCCCCACCCCCCAGGCCTCTCCAAGGAGAGGGAGGGAAGGAGACGCGTGAGCACCAGGGAGCAGCCCCCCAACCCGGGTTCAGTACTCCAGCCTCCTGCTTCCCCGAGACCAGCTCCCCTGAGAATCGTTCCCTTGCAGCAGCATCTCCCCACTTGGGTGCAAATTCCCTTTGACCTCTGGCTACTTCTTCTTCCGGTAGACTTGTGGTAGAGGGTCTGCAAACACGCCAACCCCCACCAGGCGAACCCAGGGCTACAAGGATGAGGTTTGGGTAAAAGTGTCTGTGTGCGTGTGCCAAGTTAGTGTGCACAGGAATATGAACAGAACAGGTAAACCAGTGTCTGCCTGTGTGCGTGGCAGGCCTCTGGTCTCCCGTGTGTGTGTGCGTGTGTCTCCACATGGGTAAGTGCTCGAACCAGTCAAGTGTGACTGGAAGCGTGTGTGTGTGTGTGTGTGTGTGTGTGTGTGTGTGTGTGT
>NW_022103909.1:3444824-3448593 GCF_000313985.2 Echinops telfairi | reverse complement strand
GCGCCGCCGACATGAGGACTGGAGGCGCCCGCAGGTGAGGACCCAGGCCGGGCCCCTCCCCAGATGCCCCTCACCTCCTTGGGGTAGGGGTGGGGGGAGGGTTTGGGCCCAGGTTTAGTTAATGGAGGGGAGTCCAGCCCCGGGAATATCCTTGACCAAGTGCTCTTGACCCCACGTTCCGCCCCTCGGGGAGTTTTTGTCTCCAGGATGGATGGACATGCCTGTCCCAGGGTAACCCCACATCTGGAGGGAACTCCTGTGCTTGCCGGCCTGTGGGAACATCGGGACTTCCCTCTCTCCTCTGCTCTAGCAGAGGATGATCCTAGCCTGATCTGGCTCCCACCTCTTAGCAGGCGCCTGTATCAGGAAAGACCCTGGCTTGGAAGTGTGTCCCCGGGTTACCACCTCTGGAAGCACCCAGCAGGGCAGTCCTGCCCCACAGGCTGGAATTCTGGATGCATTCTGAGGGGCCTCTTGGGGCGGGCGGGCGACACGGCGGCAGTGACAGACTCCCCTCATTGTCCGCCCTGCTGCCCCCCAGGATCTCTTTAGCCAGGATGGAGCTGAAGGCCGAGGAGGAGGAGGTGGGTGGCCTCCAGCCTGTGAGCATCCAGGCCTTCGCCAGCAGCTCCACGCTGCACGGCCTGGCCCACATCTTCTCCTATGAGCGGCTGTCTCTGAAGCGGGCGCTGTGGGCCCTGTGCTTCCTGGGCTCCCTGGCCGTGCTACTCTGCGTGTGCACGGAGCGGGTGCAGTACTACTTCCACTACCACCACGTCACCAAGCTTGACGAGGTGGCCGCCTCGCAGCTCACCTTCCCTGCCGTCACACTGTGCAACCTCAACGAATTCCGCTTTAGCCAAGTCTCCAAGAATGACCTGTACCACGCCGGCGAGCTGCTGGCCCTGCTCAACAACAGGTGGGCTACTCCTGCCAGCTGCACCTGGACTTGTATGCCTGCCCCCTGCCTCTCCCAGGCACCCATCCTATGTGCGTCTTGCCTAACCCATCAGAGACCCCAGCCAACTCTGTCTCCAGCCCTTCCCAAACCCAGCAGCCACCCTGAAAGAGTTAGGACCCTGCTGAGCAGCAGCGAAGGGTACCAGATCTCTGACTAGTCCCAATAGCTCTGCCTGGCCTGAGCTGAGAGAAGTCCTCACCCTCCCTGGAGTGCCATTTATGTTCCCTCCCCACCCACTGTGTCTTGAAGGGCTCCTCATTCCAGGGATTGGGAGGGAGGAGGGGGGGACAGACCATCTTTAAAGTGGAGCCCCTCTCTCTGCCCATTCCTCCCTCAGCACCTTCTCACCCCTGTGCTAAGATGCTCAGCAGCCACTAAAGAGCCTCTTGTTTTCTCAGACCGCAGATGGCAGGTCCCTTGGACTTGTCCAGTTCTCCTTCCTCAACCAAGCCCAAGCCTGACTCCCCCACTCCCAGAAGAGATGCTTTAACTGCGCCTCCCCACCCCCCGCCCCTACCCCTGCCTGTCACCACCTGTCCCCAGGTGGGCATGGGATGCTAGAGGCCACAAGATGGCAGGAACCAGCAGTCATGCTGAGCTGTGCACTGCTCACCCTGGGCTGCAGATATGAGATTCCGGACACACAGATGGCCGACGAGAAGCAGCTGGAGATACTGCAGGACAAGGCCAACTTCCGCAGCTTCAAGCCCAAACCCTTCAACATGCGCGAGTTCTATGACCGTGCGGGACACGACATTCGTGACATGCTGCTCTCCTGCCATTTCCGGGGGGAGGTTTGCAGCGCTGAAGACTTCAAGGTGGTGAGTGAGAGCCCTGGTATAGACCAGGCATCAGCCTAGCCCTTGGAGGAGAGGGAGAGGAGCAGGCTAGTCTGGGAGAGGGAACCCTGTGTCTCCCTTCAGACAGAAGGAGACGTTACCCTGCACAGGGGCACGTTTGCTCAGTGAGCATGCCTGACCTCGGTTTTGCATCCATAATGGCAGGAATCGAGTCTACAGCTACACACACACACACACACACGCATCCCTCACAAGCCTTGCCTTCTGAGCCACAGGTGCCAGAGCTGGAGGGAAGGGTGTATTATCTGAGGCCTGGGGACCTGCAGCATCAGCACCGGATCAGGGAGCCTGTAAGAAACGACTTCCCTACTACTATCTCAGTCCTTGTAGGAGCTCTGGTGGTACAGTGGTTACAAGCTGGGCTGCGAGCTATGTGGTCAGCAGTTTGAAACCACCAGCTGCTCCGAAGGAGAAAGGCGGGGCTTTCTGTTCTGCAGTTACCATCTTAGACACTGGCAGGGTCTCTACAGGGATGCTATGAGTCAGCACTGACTGGATGGCAGTGAGTTTTTGAGAGTCCCCCATCCTCAGTCTTACTGAAGCAGAATCTGCATTTTAACAGGACCCAGGTGATCTGAATATACAAAGCACCAGAAACATTGCGAAACAGGAGGGAGAGGAAGAGCTCCCTCTTAAATAGACAGTCATTCTCTCTGTGCCGACCCTCTCGTGTGTCCACACACACAGAGCTTACTTAGGCACACACACACACACACACACTGTGTCCCGCACACACCCAGCCCCCACAGTTGGGGGTGCCTCAAAGTGAACAGACCTGGGATGGTGACAGGGAGCCTATCTTGGCATCTGATGTGTCAGGCGACACTGGGCAAGACCCACAGATTTCCAGGAAGGGCTAAGAGGCAGGCAGCCGCCGGAAGGAGATGTGTGCTGGAGCTGTGCATGAATAACCACACAGGGGAGGGAGACATTGTAACTCCGAATGATTGCCAGGCCGGCTCTCCAGCCCCTAGATGCGTCTGCCAGTGAGGCAGAATCCGCTGTATTCTCCCCATTTTATAAGTGCTGCATCCCAGACACAGAGAGTTCGGGGGAGTTGCCCAAGTTCCCAAAGGGGGTAAGCCAGTGAGAGTCAGTATTAGAATTCCCTCTTGGTGAGTCCTGGGACAGTGTCAACCTTTTCACTGGTAGTGCAGTTGCCCTCCCTGGGCGTATTGTGTCAGCTCCTAAGTCTTCCATTGCTTTTCTAAAACCCAGCCTCCAGGGCTCCCCGCCCGCCCCCACCCCTACTCCCAATTCTCCACTCTCAGGTCCTCCCTCCCTCCTCTCCCTGCTTATTCCCCTCCAAACTGGCTTGCCCCCTGTGGGACAGCTGTGACTGGCCTTGGCAGGTGTCAGGAGGCTGCAGCCTTGGTCATGTGGTGATATCAGCCTGGTGCTTCCTGCTGTGATTGCAGGGAGTTCCCAAGCTCCTGCAGCCCTGCTTCTCGGGCAGTCCTGTTTCATGGGCCTGGGCCAGTCCTACTGGACAGAGGTGACAGGGCCACCAGCTTTCCAAGCCAGGAAGATGGGGGGAGGCTAGCTTGGTGGCAAGCACAATCCCTTCACCTCTTGTCCTTCTTCACCACGGCAGGCTCCCGAATTCTCCAGAACCGGAGACCCAGTGGGTCCCCGGGCTTACTCACCAGCCATGCTCTCAAGGAGAGTAGAACTGTAGGTGAAAAGGGAGGGGGGGTGAAAGCCCTCCAGGCTCCCATCCCAAATATACCTCCTTCTGTGTGTGGCGGGCAGAAGGGACAACCAGGAAAGATGGTGGTGTACCGCGGTAGGCGTGCGTGTGAGGGGAGGGAGGGAATTGGGAGGGAATTGCTTGACTGTGCCTGAGAGAGAGCTGAGACATAAGGGTGAGGGCGGCGGTGCTTGTTGCTAAGTGCTGTCCAGTCGGTTTCGACTCACAGAGACCCTGCACAACAGACCACAACACGGC
>NW_022103909.1:3436260-3444630 GCF_000313985.2 Echinops telfairi | reverse complement strand
ACACGTCCATCTTGATGTTATGTCCAAAGTATGCAAGGTGAAGTCTTGCCATCCCTGCTTCTACGGAGCACTCTGGATTAGTCTACACAAGTCATCCATAGAAAGTGTTCTCTGTGTGTTTACTCTGTCCAGAGGAATTGCAAATGGTTAACAGGAAGGTGGGTTCGGTTTGTGGTGATGGAGATACTGAAATGTGATTGGCCTGTGTTGTCTGAGAGGACAAGGCTAAGGAGCCAGGTGGAGATAAGATTACTTCACAGTGCTCTGAAGTTATCTGAGTTCTTCCCTCGTGCTGTGGGTGGAGGGATGAGGAGATGCATGAGCTAGCGCCCTGCAGGCTCCACTGTGGCTCTGTTTGGCTCCCAGCTGTCAGAGAAGACCAGGTTTTCCCCGATTCTCAGTCCATGTCAGAGACCCGCCCCTGAATCTGGTTAGACTTAATCTTCTCCCTTCCCCTCCGCCCTCTCTAGTTGACCTCCCTGGCCCAGACCCTTCCACTTCAAGGACTCTACCACACCCACCAGTGGTGTGTTCCCGATGTGAGCCGATGGCTGATATCTCCTTAGTGCCGAAGGAAGGCTTGGCTTCCCCATCTTCGTGAGCTCAGATTCCCCCACCTGGTACTGCCTGCTTCTCTCCTCTCCTTGGTCTCATCATTAGTAGCAAACTCTCATCCCTTGTCCTCCTTCTGCTGGGTCCAGGGGTGCGCTAGCTAGGGATGTGTGTCTAGCCCCTGGGCACAGGTGGCACAGACAGGGAGCACATCATGGCAGTCTGGTACAGTCTGGAGAGCAGAGGTTCGTAATGGGGTCCACACTCTCTCTGAAAGTGTTTGCCAGATAGAGTGCTCATGCACACGCAGACTCTTCTGTGGATTCGACACTACCCATCCAAACAATGACGCCCTTCCAGGGCAGAGAAGTTGCAGCTGAAGGCCCTGGTGGTTTAGGGTCCTCAGGACCCCAAGGTTTCCCAACTGAGGTCTACAGGGCAGGGAGGTGCTTCTGCATCCAGCTCCCCAGAGGACATGGCCACATGCTCACAGACTATTTGGCCAGGGTCCACTCCTTCCCTGCACCCCATGTATCTGAGTCAGCTTTGGGCAGGGGGGTTGTAAGAGAGGAACCTCTGCTAAATCTGAGAGGAACTGGTTTCACAGTCCTTTGGGGGCTGAAGCAGGGAGTATCCCCACAGCAGCCCAGCTGGGTAGGTCGCCCTCTAAGCAACCAAAAGCCCATCCAACTAACCCGCTGGTCATCTCCCATCCTTCCCGGTGGGATGCTCGGTTGCCAGGGCAACAGGGTCCGAGACCTCTCTCTCCCACTCCCACCTTGAGGCCAGCCGGGCCAAGACTGGGCAGGGGGTTCCGTGGAGGAGGGCTAGGGGCACAGCTGTCTGGGCGGGGGGCCGAGGGAGTGAGCATAGTCGCAGCTGGTGCCAGCCTCCAGCTGCACCTTATCAGTCCCTGGCAGTGGGAGCAGCAGATGTGGCTGGAATGCTGAGCAGCACCGAGGCGAGGGGGCTGGCAGATGGTCGCCCAGCCTGCCCTCTGCCACGGCCCTCCTCCAGCTGAGCCCCTGAGCCTTTGCTTCGGGAAGAGTAAGGTGGGAGCTGCTGTCTGGACCTTGGGAGAGAAGGCAGGACAGGGCAGAAAATGGACATCAGGGGCTGGGGGTCCCGTGGAGAGAGTAGCTGCTCTCAGAATTTGGGGACAATCTATCAGATGGGGGGCAAGATTCCGGGGAGGGCCCACAGGCCTTGGACTGGGGACAGGAATGGCCCAGAGTGGAAAAGGACTGAGGCCTCCAGGCACAGAAGTCCCCCTTGGACCCAGTATTCCGTCCTGCCTCCTGGCCCCCTCGGGAGGCGAACTGCTGACGGGAGAGGTGAGTGTGGGTGATCCTGGGACCTAGAGGGAAAGGGAGGTTATGTGACACCAAGCAGAGGCAGAGAGTGGGGGTCCCAAGAAGGCCGGGACCAGCATGAGGGTGTCCTCATCCAGGGTCTGCTCACCCCTTCACTTCCGCCCACAGAGAAGGAGGCCCCAGCAGGGGCTTCCCCAGCTAGGCAGGGAGTGGGGGCACTGTGGAGGGGAAGGTTGCCCAGAAAGCAGAGAGGGTCCTGGGCCAGCCCCCCTGAGGCTGATGGCCTGTGTTAGGGAGAGCAGGGCACTCCCCCAGACCTCAGAGGGACAAGAGAGACTGAAGTGCAGAGATTCCCTTTAGAGGAGGGAGCTCCCTCGGCCTTCTTGGATGCCCTCTCTGGCATTACCCTCCCCATCTCTCGTCCTGTGCTAGGGAGAGGCTGAGGGTGGGGGCAGGGGACTGGGAAGCAGACCGAGCCAGTTGCTGGGGCCCAGGGGACCCATGGTTGGGGTGTCCCTCTCCCACATAGGTGCACACACATCTTTTCAGTAACTTTGTTTCCCCTCTTAACTCCCTGTCCCTGCCACTCCTGGCTATACCCCTCTCCCAGGCTAAGAGGCTGCTCAGAGCTAATTGCTCTCCTGGCCCGTTTGCTAAAGTAATAGGGAATTGATGTAAGTGTCTCTGGGGGCAGAGCTGGAGGCACGGAGGGGTGAAAGAGGGAGGATGACTTCCAAGCTTCGGGCCTTTGTGGAGGTCTGGCCTGGGCAGGCCTCGCAGCTCCGTGAGTGGTCAGGAAGCAGAGGGCAAGCTGTGCGGAGGGGTTGTGGGCAGAGCTTGCCTGTAATGGGGTTTCCATTTCCCGGAGAACCGTGTCAGCCCTGGGGGTAGCGGTGAAGGAGATGGGCTCTTAGGAATGAGGGGCTGAGGTTGAGCCTCCCCTTATGGAGCTCCAACTAGATTCATTCCTGGAACAGACAAGACCACATCTCAGTGCCTGGCCCTGTGCCTGGTGCAGGGGTGCCGGAGTGAGCAGGGCTGGGCCTGCCCTCGGGGAGCTGAGAGTCAGGGCAGCCCCCAGGGCGGCCCAGAGCTGGGCGGAATGCGGGTGCTTGAGAAGGGCGTGATGGGGCTCCCCAGCAAAGGACTCACTGGTGGAGATGAGAAAACCAGGCCAAGCTCCCTGCCGTCGGTCGATGCCAATGACTCACAGCGACCCTACAGGACACAGCAGAGCTGCCCCTGTGACTTTCTGAGCCCTCGCCTCTTGATGGGAGTAGAAAGCCCCATCTTTCTCCCTCTGAATGGCTGTTGGTTTTGAACTGCCGACCTCCAGGTTAACGGCCCGACGTGTAACCACTATGCCACCAAAGGACCATTCATCCTAAGGGAGGACCATTCATCCTAAGTGCAGTTCTGAATTTCCTTCTCATCTCCCCCAACCCACTTCAGTCTTTAGCTAACCCTCGTTTTCTAGAATGCGCTAGCGTCTTCCCAAAGATCCCCGGGCCCCCACCCCTAAGCTAGTGATCCAGGCCTCTTCTCTCCAGCACAACTCATCATCCTACCTTTCCTGGGGCCACCTGTCCAGGGGCCTCGGTTCTGGCTGAGACGCAGACTTCCAGGTCCTCAGGACCGTGGGTGGAGATCCTGGAAGGCAAAGGTCCCAGATGCGGTACCTGGTTCTGGTTCCAGGGAGGTTGGGCTGTGGAGCTGTGTTCTGTGTCTCAGAGAATGGAGTTGGGGCACAAGGATCCCTGGGCTCTCTTTGGGCAGCGTTCTGACTGGCTCCGTTCCTCAGTGTCTAGTTCAATGTTCTACTTTGCAGTTGTAGGGGGTGAAGAGTAGGCAGTGGAGGGCAGGTTGCTAAGCACAGGGTTAAGTGATTCTTTATCAAAGGCCAGCCCCTCCTTCCACCTCCAGGCAGGAGACCCTCTCTGGGGCTCTCTGACCAAGCCTACGCTTGTCCGGGTGTATGATGGCTGTGGGGGGCGGCTGGTGTTTAATGGAAGTGGGGAGACGGCTTACGGATGCGTGTGTCAGGCCACATCTACCTGATGGAAAATCTGAAAGTGAGCACAAGACGGCTGTGTACTCGCCTTGAGGGGAGGGTCCCTTGAGAAACCCTAAGGGCAGGGACTCCATCCACCTCCGCAGGCTTTCCAAGGCCACTGCTGAGGGAGAGGGAGGGCACGCTGTGACCCTTCTCTGGTGGCACCAGTTCTTGGAAAGATAAGTCTTTCCCACCCTTCACTTCGTCGCACACACAGCACACGTGCACACACACTTCCATGTGGCTGGCGGTTCTGAGGGCCTAGGGGGTTTGGGCTGTGGCGCTGGGCATCGGGTGTCTCTAGCTGACGTGTGGCATCAGCATGCCTGCCCCGGAACATCCCTGGGAAAGAGGCTGCTGCAGTGGCCTTGACAGGGCCAACAGCCAACGCAGCCTGCCTGCAGACACACACACACACACACACACACACACACACACACACACACACACGTGGGGGGTTGGGGGAGGACGACTGTGGGTGGAGGTGAAGGTGTGGAGTGGAAGCGTGTGGAGTGGAAGTGTGTGGGAAGCATGGCCGTGGGCAACAGCGTGTCTGCAGGCCAGCCTGGGGCTGGGGCTCATGCAGAGGCCCAAGTGGCACAGGGACCATCGTGGTCACTGTAGCTTTCTCCACACACTGTCCTCCAGTCATGCCCAGCCCCCCTGGGGGAAGAAGGGTGTCCGTGTCGTCCTCTGCGAGCTGAGGAAACTGAGGCTCTGAGAGGTGATATGCCGTACCTGAGGTCATGCAGGAGGCAGTGACAGGCTTCAGAGATGCCAAGTGCAGCTTCTCTGTGTGTGGATGTGGGGGCAAGAGCGTGTGTGTGGGGAAAGGGCGTCCTGGGCTTCCCAGTTGCCCGTGCTCTGTGGTGAGGCAGGCCAAGACGAGGAGAGGAGGAGCCCACGAGTCCTGCCCGAGGCCTGAGCACACCAGAGCCTTTTGACCCGGCTGCCTTTGTATGGCACTGGCTGCCCCCGAGTCAGCCCCACCCTTGGGAAGACGCACCCCAGGCTCTCCTCAGCAGGGCACCCACCGGCACAGCCTGCAAGAGCGGCAGCTCTCCACAGACCCGCAGCTGTGCTGGCCACCCCCCTTGTGTTTCCTTCCCGTCAGCATTTTCTCCCCAGTGACCGCTTCAGACCGCTCCCCTCCCCTCTGACAGCCACCTTCCCCAGGCCCCACCCCCACCCCCATTCCCTCCCAGCCCACAGCCTTGTCTCCCCCTTTGCAGAGGAAATAGAAAGCTTCAGACTAGCTCTCCCTCTTCTGAGAACCAAACCCAGGGGACTGTCCATCTTATCTAGGACACAAGTTCATCCGAGGTCTGTCCATTCCGCCCCCTTCCGCCTTTTTAGGAACTTTCCTTCAAGAGTTATGCTTCCCCTGTTCTGTCAGCTGTTCCCTCCCAGGGAGAACCTTCCCACTGACAAGGAAACACATTTTAAGGAGCCCTTGTGGTGCTGTGGGGTAAGTACTGGGCTGCCCACCACAAGGTGGCCAGTTCAAGCCCAGCAGCTGTACCGCCGGAGCACCATGAGGCTGTCTGTTCCCATCAAGACTTGCTGTCTCCCAAACCCTGTGTAGGCTGGCTCCAAGTCAGAATGGAAGCAATGGCGGTGGGTTTTGCAAGCTAAGATTCTTAAAATACGTGATGATTATGACAGCTGACATACGGAGGTCCCCAGGCACTGCGAATGGTCTGTGCCTCCCTGCTGACTGAAAGGCCTGCAGTTCAAAACCACCTAGTAGCACCATGGGGCAAAAAAAGACGATCGCTGTGGGTGGCTTTCATGACCATCATTGTTGTGACCTGGATGTCAGCCTACGACCACCCTATAGAGCACCCTACTCTGGGACACGGGTCGACAGAGGTTGGAATCAATGGATGGTAACAGGTTGTTTTTTGGGGGGTGTACTATGTATCAAGTTTGGGGCTACGATAAAGGCTCATAGTCACCTCTCTCAACTCCACCTCACCCTCCAGTGCCCACACTCTCTCATCTTATCATCTCTAAGTTCTCCTGAGGGAGGGATGCTGCTGTCTCTATTTCTCATCTCTCCCTCACTCTACTCTACTCCAGGCTGCCTCCCCCCAGCCCCCAGCCCCACCCTGTCTCCAACAGGGTGACAGCAAAGGGTTTTAGTGACCCTAAATTTGTGTGGTCAAATCCAGCAAACCATTTTTATCCTTGATCCCTTAGTAGCATTCCGGTGGCCACCCGGCTCCTCTCCCTTCAACACCTCTCTTTCCCGACAGTCACACGCATCCCAGCTTTCTCCTGCTTTGGGGCCGCTCTTTCTCCCTCGCTGCCAGTCCACTGCCTCCTTCTTTCTCCCTCGCTGCCAGTCCACTGCCTCCTACTCCACCATGAGGCGTTGGCACCAAGGGTCCACTCCAAGCTTTCCCCCTCCTTTCCAATCTTGTGAAGCTCAAGGAATTCTTACCATTGGTCTATGTTTTGACATTGGTGTGTCTCACCATGTCAGAGGTTCATTGGGGTGTGTTTTACATTGGCATAGAGATACAGGATGTCGTCAGCACCCCATTAGGTTCCTTTTGGTCCAATACAGCTCGCACAGGAGTTTACCACTAACTCAGGCTTGTGTCTCTCTCTTAGTTGTGGTGAAAAAGCCAAGCTCACTGCCATTAGTCCAGGCCCTGTCCGCTCTTGGTGCTTCTGGGTCCTCCACTGGGAGGAGGTGGGGGGTGAACTTACTCCCCTCGGCCCGTTCCACTGGGTGCAGCCCTTCCACGGACGCTGAATGAATGAATGGGTGGGGTTCAGGAAGAAGCGTAGGGAGCCCTGGGACAGGACAAGAAGTACTGGGCGGGAAGTGACATGGAGCCTCCTGGACAGCAGGGTCAGCGCAGGGGCGTTCTATGGGTATGCTTTCTTGGGGTCCGCTGTGTGTGCTTGGGGGCGGGGGGGGGGGTGTTCTACCCTAGGGGACAGGGTAGAACCGCCCCTAGGGCTTTCTGAGACTGTAACTCTTTACGGGAGTAGAAAGCCTTGTCTTTCTCCCTCAGAACAGCTGGTGGGTTTGAACTGTGAACCTTGTGGTTAGCAGCCCAAGGTAGCCACACCACCACCGGAGCTCCTCTAAGTCTGTGGAATTCAGCCACACTGTGGTTGGTAGTGGTAGTTGGTTCTCCATCAATGCTGTGCGGTCGCTTATTGTATGGACACGCCCCAGTTTACCACTTCTGCTAGATCACTGGTTCTCAACCTTCCTAATGCTGCAACCCTTTCATACAGGTTCTCATGTGATGGTGACCCCCAACCATAACATTATTTTCATTGCTACTTCATCACTGTCATTTTGCTACTCTTAGGAATCGGGCGACCGCTGTGAAAGGATCGTTTGACACCCCCAAAGGGGTTGTGACCCACAGGTTGAGAACTGCTGTCCTAGACATGGGGCGACTCCTAGTTTAGGCCAGTACCGCAAAACTACTAGGAACCTTCTCGTGTATGTGCAAGTAGGAGCTCTGGCTCAGTTAGAGGGCAGGGTTGTTGAGCTATAGGGATGTTGCCAACTCAAGGCCTTCTCTCTCTCTCCTCCTGTTCTTTAACTTGATAGTCTATTCTTGAGCAGCCGCAGCTTCACTCACGACTTCAATTACGGTCTACACACCGACAACTGCCAGATTTATGTCTCAGCCCAGCTCTCTCCTCTTAGGATCCATCCCAATAGCCAATTCCCCACTTAACATCCCCACTTGGACGTCTCAGGGCTCCTCAGATCCAGCATGGGCATGATCTTAGCTCCCAAACGAGTCCTTTCCTGCGCCTGTGTGCCTGAGCTGGCGAGCCGCCTCCCACCCATCAAGCGAATGGATCAGAGCCTGGCGCTGAGCATCCAGCTGATAGGACCTCTCCGCTCTACCTCCTAATTCTCTCCCCTCTCACTTGACCACCCCATTGTCACCTGGACCCCCGCAGCAGCAGTGGCTTCTGAATAGGCCTCTTGGGAGGCCTCTGGCTTCTCTGGCCCATCCTCCATGCAGGAATGTGGCCCTCTGCTTTCACAGTCCCATCCCGGGGCCTCTGAGGTCCTGCTGCACGGTGCAGGGCCCGCCTGCCCCTCCAACCGGCCCTCACCACCTCGCCTCAGGGCCTTTGCACGGATTCTGTTCTCAGTCGGGAGTGGCTCCTCCCTGCCACACACAGGCCTTTGCCAAGCTCCTTCTCCTCATTCTTTAGACTGCAGTTCAAATGCGCCTGGCTCGGCGGACTCTCCACAAAAGCACAGGACGTTGCTGGGGTCATTGGTGCTTGCTTATCAGTGTTTGTAATGAAGTGCTTTATTTTTGTGATGTCTGGGTCCCCCATTAGACCGTCAACACCACTGTCTGGCAGGGTCTGGCCCCCCATTTGTCCTCCACGGGGTGCCTAGCTCACGGACACTCAGCAAACACTTGAGGAGTACACGAAAGCAAGGGACTGGGC
>NW_022103909.1:3423339-3434869 GCF_000313985.2 Echinops telfairi | reverse complement strand
GGCAGACTTGGGGAGAACTGGCTCTCCGAGTCTTCTTCTTCTGGGGCCTCTGTGTCCCTGGTGGCAAAGAGAGATGGTCCTACCTCTGCCCATCCTGTTATTACCTGGTGCCCTCTCTGCCACCCCCAGCACCCTCCGGGGGCTCTGTGTGCACCTGGAGGCACGAGGGAGGGTGTATGGGAACTTTGGGCAAGAGAGGGACCCTGCAGGGCTGTGGGCAGGAGAGGAATGAAGACACCTCAGGGGACCTGGCTGTCCAGCCACCTGACCCCTGCTCTGGTCCTGCAGAGGAAGGGTTAAGCCTTTTCACCTCCCCCGCCCCCACTTAGGTCACCTTCTCAGCCCTGGAGACTTGGCTGGTGGTTCAAGTTCCTCAACCAGTGGCCCTGAGTAATCAGAGCCAGGGGGCCTGGGTTGGCAGGGAGGAAAATTAGAAGTAGAGGAAGCTTCAAGACTGAGGGTGTGAGGGGCAGTGAGGCTAAGGGTTTGGGGTGACCCTCGATTGATTCCCAGAATTCCTCACCTGACCTAGCATCCCTGGCACCGCGGGGGGCCCCCCGCCCCCCAAATCTCTCCCTCTCCGATGCCAGCTTTTTCCTCACACTGGGGGAGAATTCCTTGAACTCCTCCCTTGGACTGTTGGGGTACAGGTGAGCAGGCCCTGAGAAGCAGTGGGAAGCTGCCAGGAAGCTTTTCAGCTGCAAGAGACAAGACGGAGGCCCTCCCCCTAGTGCCGGGAACCGGCCATAAATGGGTCTGTGGTCAGCGAGAGACCTCTGTTAATGGACCTGGGCCGCCCCACAAGCCACAGACAGGACGGGGGGAGTGGCCGAGGAGGGAGATGACCTAAGTGCAGCTCAGCATGGGGGAAGGGTAGGGAGGGCTCAGAGCTGTAGCTGAGAGCTGGGGGTCAGAGGAGGGAGGAGGGGGGCCTGTGGGCATCATGGACTAGCTAGTCCCTGATGGAGAGTCAATTACAGGGGAGTTGGGGTCTGAGGGGAATCCACTGGGGTCTGGAAGGTGATTGGATGGGAACTGGCTGGGGTCACTGAGACCCTTAGAGGGGGGCTACAGAGTAAATGACCCACAGGAGAGCCAGACCAATGGGGGTCATGGGATCTGAGAGAGTGCCTGCAAGGTATAGGGGGCTCTGGATCACCCAGAGGGCTAACTGGGCCAGGAGAGAGTCAGGGGGTCCCTGGGGTTGGAGGAGGGAACGAATGTGGGCAGTGAGGAGAGTTGGGGTGGGAGGTCACCCTGGGAGTGGGCACGGAAGCCTATGCTGGACCCCTCTGGCCTCCAGGTTTTCCATTCTGTGCTCAGCCCTGGCTGTCCTGCTGGAGCCTGGGACAAGAAAGGGGCTCCGGGCCCCCTCCTCCCAGCAGCCTCCCTCTCTCTGCATCAATTATTCAGCAGCCAGCAGCCCGCCCTTGCTGGCAGGGCGCTGGGCCTCCTCTCCACGCCCCGCCCCTACCAGCCAGCCGGCCACATTGCCAGCCAAGGTCCAGGTGAGGAAGGACGGCCGGCCAGCCGGAGCAGGGACCCGGCAGACCCTGCCTGCCTGGGGCCCCCTCCCCTCCCCAGAGCCTCTCCCCCTGCCCTGGGAGAAGATGCCCATCCAAATCTTCTGCTCTCTATCCTTCTCCTCTGGAGAGGAGGCCCCGGGGCCCTTGGGAGATGGTTGGCGTCCCCGCCAGCAGCAGGATCGGGATAACTGGGGGTCTGAAGAGGAGGAAGACGAGGAGAAGGACAAAGAAGTGGCGAAGGAGGCAGCCAGCGAGGGGGCGCTGCCTGTGGACTTGGTGGCTTTTGCCAACAGCTGCACCCTCCACGGTGCCAGCCATGTCTTCGTGGAGGGGGGTCCTGGGCTGAGGCAGGCCCTGTGGGCGGTGGCCTTTGTCCTGGCACTGGGTGCCTTCCTCATCCAGGTAGGCGACCGCGTTGCTTATTACCTCAGCTACCCGCACGTGACGCTGCTGGACGAGGTGGCCACCACGGAGCTAGCCTTCCCAGCGGTCACCCTGTGCAACACCAATACCGTGCGGCTGTCTCAGCTCAGCTACCCCGACCTGCTCTACCTGGCTCCCATGCTGGGGCTGGACGAAAGTGATGACCCTGGGGTGCCCCTTGCCCCCCCAGGGCCGGAGGCCTTCTCAGGGGAGCCCTTTAACCTGCACCGATTCTACAACCGCTCCTGCCACCGGCTGGAGGACATGCTGCTCTATTGTTCATACTGCGGGGGGCCCTGTGGCCCTCACAACTTCTCGGTGGTGAGTGGGGGGCCCATGTCCTACACAGCACCCAAGGGTGCCCACCATGGCTCCTCCCAGGGAACTGGGGACAACGCCACCCTCCCCCAGCTGCCCTGGCCTCCACGCCCTTGGTGACATGTCTAGGAGCAGCCTGGGCCACAGCTGGCCCAGGAGCCAAAGGAGCTAGACTGCCAGGCTCAGGTGTACCACAGCGCTGCCCTCCCGACTGGACCTTGGAGATGCCTCCGTACTGGTTGGTAGTTAGCTGCTGCTGGCTGGTGACTCTGGGCGTTCCCTGACTCTCCCCAACTGCTCCTGCCCATCTCCAGACTTCTCGGACTCCCAGTGGGGGTCCCAGAACCTTTCTTGCCTCTGACTCAACCTCTGATCTGTTTGGGAGGAGTCCACGCTGGACCAGCCATTAGCTACTTAGCTACTTCCCCATGGATTGGAGCTGAGTGGGTGCCATCTGGTCAGTGGTAGAGGGGCCAGGGCAGCAGCCCCCACCTTCCTCTCACTCTACCCCTTGTTGGCATGGCCAATAGCAGCTCCCACAATAGGGCACCAATCCTTACTGATTCTTCCTGTGTGGACTCCCCCAGGCTCCTTTTCCCCTGGTGTGTGTGTGTGTGTGTTTGCTCGAGTGCCTGTCTGAGTAGGACAACAGGACTCCCCTAGATCCCCACCTCCCCCAGGCTGGTTACACGGGGGGCCGCGGGCTGTACAGCTGACACTTCTCACCCACAGCCATCAGGTGGCAGCAGCAAACCTCCGCTCCAGAGCACAGCCCTCTATTAAAGCTCCCAGGGGCTTCACCACTCAAGTCCCAGGGGAGGTGCAAAGCTGGGGGAGGGGGAGGGCAGCCTGGAGCCTGTGGCTGGGCACCATGAGACCTGGTCGTGTGGCCAGGCAGTTGAAGACCTCGGAGTCATCTCTCAGGCTTGTCTCTGGACTTGACTCACAAAATGGGGGCGACCAGGATATCTCTGGTCAGGAGAGCCACTGGGGGTGGGGTGGGGGGTGTATGCTGCTCTAGCAGGGGGAGGGGCAAAGCCTATTTCCTAGCTGCCCCTTGCTCACCCCACCTCCTTGGGCCTCCCCTGAAACTGGCTCTGGTTCTCTGGGCTGTGTCTGAACTCATCGTGTGTCCAGGCCCCCCCCACTCATATGCTCTGCCTGTGGGAACTTGGAACATGGTGGAAAGCTGTAGAGTTTCTCTGGGTTGCGTGGTGGCAGGACTGTGGCGGGGCTGCACAGAGGGGGGGGGCGGCATGGGGCTGGAGAGCAATGAGGAGGCTGCCCCAGGGCTGGGGACCTTTAAAGCCTCAGTCCCTCCCTCTGAGCATGTGTGCTGCTAGTAGGGGGTGGGTCAGACCTAAGTGCTGCTTGAAATGGTGCTGGAATTCAGGGCTGGTTCTTGGCATGACACCTGGGTCGGCTTCGGGGCTCCAGTGACTGTGGGACGATGGTGAATATCAGGGCTAGAGGCTGCAGGGGACCAGAAGGCTGAGCTTGCTTGGGGGGTAGCCCTGGGATAAGAGGACATGGGGTAAACTCCAGGAAAAGAGGTGAGGTGAGATGATTCAGAAGGTCCCATGAACTTGGGCCTGTGGGGAAGGGTCCAAGGAGGGAGCAGGGGGTCCAGAAATGATAGGCTCTTGGGAAAGGAGGCATGTGTGTCAGGGTCCCTGCAAGGGAAAAGCTGGCCCTCAGATAACTCACTGCCATCCAGTCCATGCCAACTCCTAGTGATCCTATAGCACAGGGCGGAACTGCCCCTCTGAGTGGTAAGCCTCATCTTTCTCCCTCAGAGGACCCTGGTCTTGAACTGCTGATCTTATGGTTAGCAACCCAACACATCACCACTACACCACCAGGGCTCCTGCACTCAGCTCTTTCCATGAAAAGACTTGAACAGGGAGGGTGAAGGACACCCACGAGGGAGGCTGAGGCACTGGCGGTAACGGGAAATGGTTACCTCCGGCTCCAGCCTTGTGTGCGGTGGAGGAAAGCCTCCTGGTGGGATCTGTTGGCAGAGCAGGGTCAGCCCCAACCTCAACCTCAACCTCTCCCCAACCCTTGGATCCCCTCCCACTGGCCAAACCCCTGGGATGCTCGGCACGTGGTGAAGGCACTGAGGCGATGCACCCCACAGGGGCCAGTTTTCAGGGCTTACGTCAGTCAGGGCCTGCCAAGGTGGGAATCAGGGAGAGGAGGTACGTGGAGACAGTGCTGCACAGGAGAAATCGTTTGGGGAAGGATTTGAGGGTTCCAGTAGCTGGGGGTCGGGGGTAGGGAGGGCGCTACGTGGTAGGGAGTGCTGGCAGGACTTCAGGCTCTCCACTCTGCACCCCCAACCCCCACCCCTCGCACACAGGTCTTCACAAGGTATGGAAAATGCTACACATTCAACTCAGGCCGAGATGGGCGGCCACGACTGAAGACCATGAAGGGTGGGACGGGCAACGGGCTGGAGATCATGCTGGACATTCAGCAGGACGAGTACCTGCCCGTGTGGGGAGAGACTGGTACGTCATCCTCCTCAGGGACCCCCTTTCTTGTGGCTCGAGGCCCTAGCCTCAGCCACGACCCTCCTGGGCTCCACTGTGGGGACTGTGGCAAGCAGGGCTCAGGCGCTTCTCCTTTCCTCTCTGCATCTTGCCACTTCCTCCAACTCTACCTGCTGTCCACACTGGCAGCTCTCTGGCTCCCCCTTCCTGGCTCAGTTGCTCTCCAAGGTAACCAGCCATCCTTCTCCCTCAGTGGCCGCCACTAGCTCTATAAATAACTCCCTCTCTTCTCAGCCTGCCTGCTGTCTGTCTGGTCACAGGTGCCTTGGGGCAGAGATAAAGAGAGGGAGAGAGATAGGGGAAAAGGGAGGGAGAGAGATGGAGAGAGTCTGAGACATTGACTATCTGCAACAAAGAATGTGAACCCCCAGATGTATAATAGACTCCAGATTAGGCTAGGACTCGGGGTGCTGTTGGACCCAGAAGGAGGCTAGGGTGGCCTAGGACCCTAGAGAACTCCCCACCCCCACCCAGTGTTTGCAGTGCTTGTTCCCAGGAAATGTAGGCTGCCCCCAGCTCTGAAGGAGACTCAAAACTCATGCCATTGAGTCGACTGCGACTCACAATGTCCCTACAGGACAGACTAGAACTGTTCCTAGGGGTCTGCATCTCCCTGGAGCCCGCCCCCCACCCCTCACCCTCCTGAATTCCCACAGATGAGACATCCTTCGAGGCAGGCATCAAAGTGCAGATCCACAGTCAGGATGAGCCTCCTTTTATCGATCAGCTGGGCTTTGGCGTGGCTCCAGGCTTCCAGACCTTCGTGGCCTGTCAGGAGCAACGGGTGAGAGGCCAGCAGGAGCTGTAGGGGTGGAGGCCCGTAGGGGGTGGAGGTACCTTGAGGGTGGGGTGGGCGGTCAGAAACGGGAGGGGCGTGCGCTCGTGCGCGAGACCAGGCTGGGGAGGCCACCTGGCTTGTCAGCAACATGGGTGATCTACGGTCAACTCTGAGGCCTTGGAATCTTGCAGAGGGAGAAGGGGCGGGACTCCGGAGCTCTGAGTCTTCTCAGAGAAGCACATCAAGGTGACTACCCTCCTCACACACACACCCAGCTCCCTGGCTCTCCCAGCAGCTCATCTACCTGCCCCCGCCCTGGGGCACCTGCAAAGCTGTTACCATGGACTTGGATTTCTTCGACTCCTACAGCATCACCGCCTGCCGCATTGACTGTGAGACGCGCTACCTGGTGGAGAATTGCAACTGTCGCATGGTACACATGCCAGGTCAGGTCACAGCGCTCCTCGTGCAAGCACCAACCTGGGGCCTGCCCCGCCCCTGATCAGCTTCCTCCCAGACCTGAAGCCAGGCCAGCTGGTTCTTCCCACCCAGTCTCTGGTCCCGTTTGCCTGCCCATCTGGCCCTTGTTGCTCTGACCTCAATTCCTGCCTGTAGCAGGGAGGGTCTGGATCCAAAGGGAGGGTGGGAAAGGTCCAGGAGGGATGGATGGGGGCTGGGGCGGGGTCAACTCCAAGGAAGGCTGGGAGCCGGCTAGTCCTACCTTTCACCCTCTGCCAGTTTCCAACCATCTAGGCTTTTGGTACTGCCACCACTGAAATCTCACTGCCACTCATAGTGGCCCCAGAGAAAGGGGGAAAACTGTTCCCTGTGGGTTTCCAAGACTATCACTCTTTATTAGAGCCGAAAGCCCATCTTCCTACCGAGGATCCCGAGGATCCCCTGGTGGTTTTGAACTGCTGACTTTATGGTTACCAGCCCAACTTGTAACCACTATGCCACCACGAGATCTCATTCACCTCCACCCCGAGCGCACCGCTGTTCTTTCTTTGTAGGGGATGCCCCATACTGCACGCCAGAGCAGTACAAGGAGTGTGCAGACCCCGCGCTGGGTGAGTGCCCCTGCCCTGAACAGACAGGGGCGGTGGGGTGGGGGAGGAGCAGGCCTGGTGTACCTGGTCTTCAGATCGGCCCCCGGACCAAGCGTCCCCCTCCCCCGTGCTTGCTTTGGCGGCTGGACACAGCATTTCCAGAAGCCCCACCCCCCCCCGAAAGATTCGTGGGGTCACCTGGGCGGGGTTCTCCCCTCCCTCATCATCTGCATCTGTGCCTATGCCGGTTTACTCTGAGAGCAGGGAGATCAAGGATAAACTGGGAGAGGGAGGATGATGGGTGGGCACAGGGAAGGAAAGGGGATGCGGGTTGGGGAGGGGGCCTGGGGCAAGGCCAGGATGTGCTGTTGGGAAGGTGGTGCCCGAAGGGTGCCACTCAAGGGGCGCCTCCCGCCTGGCTGGGGCACAGACTTCCTGGTGGAGAAGGACCAGGAGTACTGCGTGTGTGAAATGCCCTGCAACCTGACCCGCTACGGCAAGGAGCTGTCCATGGTCAAGATCCCCAGCAAGGCCTCCGCCAAGTACCTGGCCAAGAAGTTCAACAAGTCTGAGCAGTACATCGGGTAAGTACATCGCCCAGCGGGGACCTTCAGCTGGGGCGCTGGAGGGGATTGCTGGGGGGAGGGCAGGGCGGGAGCAGTCAGCAAGAGGAAGTAAGGCCCAGAGAGATGGGAGCAGCAGGGGCTTACTGGGAAGAACGAGGCAGAAGCTGGGGGAAGACCCCTCTCGCCCTTGCCCTCTCCCTGCTTGCTTCTGTCTTCATCCTCACCCTCATCCTCACCTCAGGATCAGGGATCCCTCACACTTCCCAGTGGGCACCACGTCTTTGTGCTATAGCATCGCATCTAACAGCCCTGCAAAGCGGGTATCTCCCGTGAGCACCGCACGTCACAGCGGTGGAAACCGAGGCTCAGAGAGGCCTGCTGCCAGTAGGGGTCGATATATGACTTGAACCCAGTCTCCCCCCACTACCCCCACCAACCCCGCTGCAGGGAGAACATTCTGGTGCTGGACATTTTCTTTGAAGTCCTCAACTATGAGACCATCGAACAGAAGAAGGCCTATGAGATTGCAGGGCTCCTGGGTGAGTGGCTGAGGGCACCTCGCCCCTTCCCAGGCCATGGCCGTGGCCGGACTTCCCACTGCGAAAAGCGGGTGCTCTGCCCTGTGACATGGTATCTTCTTCCTCCCCGCACCCCAGCCACCTCTAGGAGACTGTCCCCAAAGCCTGCTATTCCTATGTGGGGAGGAAGGAGAGGAGGCTGAGTTTGCTCTTAGATCAGCCTGTGGGCAACTGGGCTGGGGGTGGCCGTGAGGACTATTTCACAGGCCCCTGAAATCCGGCCAAGCAGTGAGAGGGCTCGGATATTTTGTAAACTAGCCTTTTTTACTTCTAAAATAATACCCGTTCATTCTAGAAAAGTAGAAACATGCAGAGAAACGTAGGCAAAGGAAAAACAAGAAGACAGAAATCGGCCAGAAGCTGGCTTTGCGCTCCTTCTGTGCGAAGGTTGTCAGTCCCCTGGCGCAGACGACCTCCCCAAACCCGTCCCTGACCCGGTGAACCCTGCCAGGTCCTCCCCTCACCGACCTCCCCCGCCCGCCTGCAGGTGACATCGGGGGTCAGATGGGGCTGTTCATTGGCGCCAGCATCCTGACAGTGCTGGAGCTTTTTGACTACGCCTACGAGGTGAGGGGGCGGGGCCGCGGGGCGGGGCGGGGCCTCTGGAGGTCTCGGGCCGCTCACCCCGCCCTGCCCCCACCCATTCAGGTCATTAAGCACAAGCTGTGCCGGCGAGGGAAGTGCCAGAAGGAAGCCAAAAGGAGCAGTGCGGACAAGGGCGTGGCCCTCAGTCTAGATGACGTCAAGAGACACGTGAGGGAACCTAAGGCCCCACCCCTCCCCCAGCGCCCCATCTCGGGCTCCCATTGGCCCCCCGCTCCAGCGCCCCCTCCGGTGACCAGCCCGTGCCCTGTGCCCTGTGCTTTCCCTAGAACCCGTGCGAGAGCCTCCGGGGCCATCCGGCCGGGATGACGTACGGGGCCAACATCCTACCTCACCATCCGGCCCGAGGCACGTTCGAAGACTTTACCTGCTGAGCCCCGCAGGCTGATGAACCAAAGGCCTAGATGGGGAGGACGAGGAGAGCAAGGGGGACCCCCCGCTGCCCCCATCTGCCCTAGGGACTCACCCAACTCCCAGGGCAGCCTCCCGCTGCTAGGCTGTCCTTTTCTCTTGTCTGTGGTGAGAAAGGAGTCTTCTCCCGGCCTCAGTCCCATTCTTTTTGTTTCTAACAAAACTCATCTAAAAGAGACACTAAAAAGAGATACGGGGCAAGGGACCTCAGGCCGCCCCCTCCGCCCCATGCTGCCTCCCCCAGCTCCCTGCCTGAACCCTCTTCTCTCCTGTCTGAGTCTCACCGCCTACATTGCTGCCTCCAGTCACCAAAGCCCCTCCCAGCGGGGGTCGAGGGGGGATTTCCAGGGTTGGTCATTTTGCCCCAAACCAGAGAATGTACTTGAGGGGGAGGGCTAGTGGGGGGGCTTCCCCAGCCTTAAGAGACCCTCTCAGCCCAGTGACCACCCCCCCAACCCCAAGTGTTCCGGCAGGAACTAAGACCCCATTCCCCTCACAACATGTGGAGTCCTTAGGGGGGTTGGGTGGGGAGATTGCCCCCCTACCCCAGAAGGAGAGATGGGGACAGGGTGTGGCCCTGGTGCTGTAGGCCACATCCTGATACATACAAGCGCACCCTCACCCCAGAACCATAGCTGCTGGAGAGAAATCCCAAGAGGCAGCCCCCCACCTCCACCCTTGACCTTCCCAGAACAGATCCCGCTGGTTGGTTTCCAGCTCAGGGAGAGGGGCACTGGTGCCTAGCCTCACTGGTCACTCTCCCAGGGGCCCCAGCAGAGGGCCACATCCATAAATTTTCTTATGGAACTCCTCTGAGTCCTCTTCCCCAACTCCATTTGCTTCTCAACAACCTCATCTGCATTTTCTATTTCTATATGATACAGACTCTATATTGCTATATCTCTGTATATACTTTCCCCCCAGCCTTGTCTGTCTCCACCCCCTCCCTTCTTGTCTCTGAGAACTACCCCCAACCCCCAAAGCCCCCTTCTGTGTCTCTTTGCCCACCCCAGTCCACCCCCGCCCCCCCAACCCCGACACCCCACACCCCACCCCACCCCGGTCTATGAATGCCTTCGCCTGTATAAAGAGTTGGACTCTCTCCCCTGGTGTCTGTACTGTGTACACACATCCCTCTGAGAAGCACAAGGAGACGACACGCGCATTGTAACCTTCGCACTGTCTCGGTGGCAACATAAAGGAAGCTGTGAATCACAAGTTCTGCCTCTTTCTAGCCTCGCCCCCCCCCACCCTCACCCCCTCTGACCCAGGCACCCTCTGCCCTCCCTGCAGTCTTAACATTTCTGCCCCCGCTCCGCCAACCCACTGCCCTTTGCCTGGCTGACTGCTGCCTCCCCAGAGAAGGGGTTGTTCACAGAGCTAGCCCCTACCCCCAGGAGACAAGGTTGCTCTGAACACCAAGACAAGGGAATTCCTCCCAAGCTGGCAGCCAGGATGTGGACAGATGAAAGGGAGCTGGGGGTGGGTGACTCTGTTAGGGTAGTGGGGTGCTGACCAGCAGGAGAGGCCCTCAGTCAGTGGCTGCCTTTCCCTCCTCAGGGCTGCCCAACCCCCTCTCCTCACCTGATCTCAAGCCCCACACTGGGCTTTCCTACTGAGGTGGGATTTGGTAGTGGGAGGGAAGTGATAGGCCTAGAGCTGGAGTTGAAAGCTGGGCTGGTCGTCCCCTCTGTCCCTTTACAAGAGACAAGTAAGGGAGGGGGCCTGAGCCCCAACCCATTCCTAGCCTTTTCTGCCTGCTGTCTCTTGGTCGCAACCCTAGGACAGACTCTGTGGCGTGAGCAGGTCACCTGTGTATCGGCCTGGAGCTGGAGAGTAAAGTTGGGAGCTCTTTGGGAACTCTTGGTTCCTAGGAATTGTGTAGAGACTAGAACTGCCCACAGGGAAGCAGTAGCAAGGCCAAGCAGTGTGCCACCGGACGGGGACAGGGACGAGCAGGCGGGGCTCTCTGGGTGACGCATGCCTCTGGTCTAATAAACTGGGTTTCAACCATCTCCTCTTCAGTGTTCTGATGTGACTGAAAGCAGTTGGGTCTCTTCTCACCCAGTGCCTAGTGCTGTGCTTGGCTTGGGCCCAATCAGACGGAGGGATAATGAGGGTTTGAGTAGGGGTTCCCTATCCTCCAGACAGAGGGGTGGGGTTGAACTATTGGGAAGGGTCAGAAGCAGAAAAGACCCCAAAGTGAAGCCCCACCCACAAAGGATACTTTGGGGGAGAAAGGCGATTAAGAGTCCAGATGAACTGGAACAAAACCTGGAAGCAGTCAGGTTAACAGGTCAGGGACAAAGTTGGGCTGAACTTCTAGTGCACGGTGTTATTAGGATCCTTCCTCCCGACCAAGAGGCAAGAGATCTGGATGGATTCCAGGAAGGAATTTGCTGAAAACTTGCTGGTTGACTTCTGTGAGCTCAGTGTTCCCATCGGTAAAATGTAATCAACACCGTGCGTTCCTCTCCCTCTCCAGTGCCTGGATTGATGGCAGTCAGGGAATGAAATCGAGAGCCAGCAAAGCTCTTTGGAAAGTTAAAGGTGCTGTGCCACGATGAAGCACTGACGCCACCACTCTCTTACAGAGGACAAGTGTGGGGGCTGTGGTCCTCCTTTCCCAGGGCCTGCGCTTCCTCCCGTGGGCTTGGGGGCGCCCGCTCCCCGGGCCTCTCTAGCCCGGCGCTCGTCTCTATGGTCCTCCCTACCGGACCTGA
>NW_022103909.1:3414873-3422981 GCF_000313985.2 Echinops telfairi | reverse complement strand
GGGCCCGGGCGGGACTCCGGGGCCCCCAGTGCGGATGGGCCCGGCGCCGGGTCAAGGGCTGTACCGCTCTCCGATGCCCGGCGCGGCCTATCCGGTGAGCGGGGGCAGGAGGAGGGGCGCGCGGGCGGGGGCGGGGCCGAGCGGGGCCCGGGGAGGGACTCGGGTGCAGGGAGAAGTAGGAGGGACTCTCGGGGGAGAGTCTGGCGCGGCTGGGGGTGGGAGAGGCAGGAGGCGGAGAGGAAGGGGAGCGTTTCGCATCCCCACCTGCTGGGCGGAGGGGGGAGGGGATCATTGTCTCCAGGCGAAGAGAGAGTCGGGGAGCAGGGTGGATATAGGGGCCCCAAGGGCGACATGTGAAGTCTAGGGCTGGAAGAGACCCCGTGTCCAGAGGACGTCGGAGGTGCGGCTGGCAAATTGGGGTCAGTGCCTTCTGAAATAGTGGTCCTAGAGGAGAGCTCTGAATGTGTTCGATCCAGAGAGGCTGGGGAGAATTTTAGTATAGTCGAGCAGGTTTCTCAGCATCAGGGCCTTACTCCTGTGGGTGCACGGTTGGGGTGGGGGAACCCCCAGTTGCCGGGACCTCTTACCACTGGGCTCTGTCCTTTTGCTCCAGCCCACCCCCCAGTCCTGTTTCATTCAAAGCACTCAGGCAGCCCTTGCCTGCCCTTTGCCTTGGCCAAGACCATGACATCTCTGGGTCTTCTCCCCTCTGTAGAGACCAGGTATGCTGCCAGGCAGTCGAATGACACCTCAGGGACCTTCCATGGGCCCCCCAGGCTATGGGGGGAACCCTTCCGTCCGACCTGGCCTGGCCCAGTCAGGGCTGGACCAATCCCGCAAGAGACCTGCACCTCAGCAGATCCAGCAGGTCCAGCAGCAGGCAGTCCAGAATCGAAACCACAAGTAAGAGGATGCTGGGGGTGCGGAGGTGGGGAGGGAGGAAGAAGTCTGTGAGGACACAGGTGGGTGGACCACCCACCAAGAAGTGATAGTGGTGGTGGTGTGTTAGCAGTCAGGTCTGGGGGGGGACCCCGCCTGAGAAGGCCCTGTGCTGTTGCAGGGAGGGAGGCGGATCTGTGATTTGAGAGAAGCTTTGCCGCCCCACCACTTTACGTAAATGGAGGTGCTGACGGCCTATTTTCTTGTTCTGACTAGTACCACCCCAACCTAATAACAGTATTCATTCCAAACAGTGCAAAGAAAAAGAAGATGGCTGACAAAATTCTACCTCAAAGGGTGAGTCCACGCTGTAGACTTTGTTGAGGGCATGGGGAGGATGATGACAGAGATGGTCAGATCTGGGTCCCAACGGCCTCTCTCTCTCCCCCTAAGATTCGGGAACTGGTACCAGAGTCTCAGGCCTATATGGATCTCCTGGCTTTTGAAAGGAAGCTGGACCAGACTATCATGAGGAAACGGCTGGATATCCAGGAGGCCTTGAAACGGCCCATCAAGGTAACGCGGGAGACCTCTAGGCAGAGAGCCAGGAGAGAAGAGTCGGGAACCTTCAGCAGGCTGAGGATGAGAAATTAAAGGCACAGCACAGCTCTCCGTGGCACTTAAATTACATCTCTCCCTTCCGCCTACAAACTGAGAATTAACATTAGGAGCCTAAGAACAGAACAGCAAGAGGGAGGAGCTTTTGAGGTCTCTGGCACCAGAGAGCAACTGGCCCCATTTTTTTGCTGTATCTCTTCTGCTACCTTTGGGCCCTGGTACCCTGCATGACGGTGTCCGTCTGGCATCCCAGTGTATGCCCTCACATTCAGGCCAGTGGCCTGGTCTTCCCTTTGTGAGGGACGCTCCATTCACCCACCCCAGGGTCTGGTGGACAGCAAGCCAGCCTATTATTTAGGAGTCATTTCGGGGTTTGGGGAGACCCTAGTCTTCGGTATCAAACCTCTGAAGCTCCCCCCATCAATCCTGTTTCTGCCTTCCTCAGCAAAAGCGGAAGCTGCGAATTTTCATTTCTAACACTTTCAATCCGGCTAAGTCAGATGCCGAGGATGGGGAAGGGACGGTGGCTTCCTGGGAGCTTCGGGTAGAAGGACGGCTCCTGGAGGATGTGAGTTGAAGGCCCACCCCACCGTGGTCGGTGTCTGGGGGGGGAGCTGTGGGGAACGGAGCAGTGTTGCCTGCTCAGCAGGAAGCCTGGCTGAGGCGTCCTGCTCCTGTCGGGAGCAACAGGGAGCAGGACACTCTGTCCCCTGCCCCGGAGACAGTGGTTCTTTGTGTCTGGCTCCCATGCTTGGGCCGGCACTGGGGCATTGTCTCGAGAGCCTTACTGTCCCAGGATCTGGTTTGTTGTTGACCTTCTTCCTGGTGCTGCTGTCCATCGGAGTCGTTGGGAGCAGCAGATTTGTCTTGCGTGTTATTTATTTCTAATCCAGTGAGTTTGCACTTGGCATTTGCAGCCATGATTTTTCTCTGAGACCTTGAGGGTCCCAGAGTCCCCCTGAGCAAGCTCCCTCTTCCCAGCTCTCAGTGGGGATACCTCACCACTTACCTGAGGTACATTTCTCCCACAGGCTCTTGGTCACTTCCTGAGGAGCAGCAGCTGGCCAGGGAAAGGCCTCAACTTTCCTGCTTCAGCAGCTCCTTGGAGAAGCTCACCTTCCCCTTACTCCCTGATAGTCTGTAGCGCTCTATTTTTAGCTGCTCATAAGTTAACTTCTTGGAGGCAGGTTTTTTGCCGGAAAACCAGGGCTCCGTATCAGAACCGCCTCCTCCTCTTTGTAGGTCCCATCCATCTGCTGGTGTTGTCATTCGTCCACATAAGCCTTTTTGTTCTGGTTGCTTCTTGCCTGTGATGTCAGGCTTTTCTCTGTTCAAACTTGCTTGGTTGTTAACAGGCAGTGATTTGGCTTAACTTGGCCCCATTTCCCTTGGGGAGAGGTGGCTAAGTCAGGGACCCGGTGCATGTGCGTGGGCCAGGCTGCTGCTGTGGAGTTCCATTGCCACCATGACTGCCTAGTGCCCTCCCCTAAGAGAGCCTTAGACAGTAACTGTGGACAGTGTTCCCATTGCCGTCCTGGGTTCCCTTTCTGTGGGACCTGGTCATAGTTAGTGTCCTCTGGTCTCTTCTAACCTGACCTCTCCTCTCTCGCCTAGTCCGCCTTGTCCAAATATGATGCTACCAAACAAAAAAGGAAGTTCTCGTCCTTTTTTAAGTCCTTGGTGATTGAGCTGGACAAAGACCTGTATGGGCCAGACAACCATCTGGTAGAAGTGAGTAGTTCTGCCTTCTCAGCCTGGGAAGCCAGAGGAGACTGGAGGGAGCCGGGAGGTGGGAATAACAGGGTTACCCCAGGTGTACGGAACCAGCCACCACTGCAGTTTGCACATCGGCCTCCAGGTGGCACGAGCGACCATCAGTTCAGGTGCTGGACCCCAGCCTTCTACCTTGCCCCCCTTTTTAAAGGATACTGTCGTGGTTGCACAGATAGCTCGTTTTTCTGCTCCCCACTTTCAAGGGACATTATCATGGAGGCCTCTTGTGTGTCCCAGGCACCTGTGCGTCTAGCTTGTTCATATTCATGAGACCTGGTTGTCCCTACCGCACTCCCTCTTTTTCCTGGGAGACAGAGGAACAGGATTCTGGTGCTTGTCAAAATCACCTTTTAGAGCAGCCACTTCTTGTCGGTCCCTGTGCCATCTAGATTGCAAATTATTTCCCGGAATCCCTCACTGCCACGTTGCATTATGTTCTGAAGAGCGTATCAGTGATGGCATTCCTGTTGCAGAAGAGTCTGCTGGTAAGGAAACTTCTTTGGTGAAGAGTTAGAACCACAATGAGACAGTCCAACACTCCCAAGGGCTCGCTGTCTGCTCCTCTTTGCCAGTCTCACCACAGCCCCTTCCTGCAAGCCAGTGAGAGACAAGGGGAAGCCTTAACATTGAATTAACAGGCAGAATTAAGGGCAACGTGTGACCACATTGAACTAATTTGAAGTCGTAGAGCAGAGTGGCTGAGAGTGGACTGTAGCGGCAGGCACACCAGCAGGCAGCTGGCAGCGCCACAGCTTACTGGCTGTTTGACCTTAGACAAGTGATTGCCCTCTTCTGAGAACTGGGTTTCTTGTGTGTAAAAGAGGCTTCACGGTGGGTAACTCCCCTGTGGGTGTTGCAGACGCTAAAGGAGATAATCCAGGTAAAAGGCCTGGAGTACTGTTCAACAGAGTAGATATTGAGCCAGTATAACTCTGTTATGCTGTTATGCTGTTTTGTATTATCTACTTTGTGAATATCATCATCACTGGGAATTCAGACTTATTGGGATGTGGTCCTGAACATTCAGACTTAAAGGCTCATCTGAGGGGGCTTTTCAAAAAGTTAATTGAAAAATGGAATGAAAAATCAGAATTTCCCCTGAACCTTTTGAGCCTGTCCCCGTCCTCCAGCATAGACATTAAGCTCAAAACCATTTGTAATTAAAAAGAAACAGAAAACAAGCCTCATGCTATTGCTGTTCTCCAGTAGCCTCAGTAATCAAAACTTACTGTTCAGCCATTACAGAAGCTCTTCTCAACCCCCTCCCAGCTCTTCCCCTGGGAGAGCACCCCTAATACCTTCCTCCCTGTAGTGGCACAGGACCGCCACCACCCAGGAGACTGACGGCTTCCAGGTGAAGCGGCCGGGAGACGTGAATGTGCGCTGTACTGTCCTGCTGATGCTGGATTACCAGGTACACGGGTCACACCCCACAGCAGTCCTGGCCTTGAAGGGTTTCAGTCTGGTCGGACATGATTTCCCACCAGACTTTCCAACTTCCCTGAGAACAGGGCCGGGATCTTAGTCATATCTGGATTTCTCCTCGTCTGTTTCTGGCTCCAGGGAGAGTGCCCCACTAATGTTGATTGCATGGGTTGGATCAACCTTGTAATTAAGTGAAGTGTGCTTGAATGCAGATCAGGGTAGCTCTCTGACTTTGTCTCTGCAGCCTCCCCAGTTTAAATTAGATCCTCGCCTGGCTCGGCTCTTGGGCATCCACACGCAGACTCGCCCGGTGATTATCCAGGCCCTGTGGCAGTATATTAAGACACACAAGCTCCAGGACCCTCACGAGCGGGAGTTTGTCATCTGTGACAAGTACCTCCAGCAGGTAAGGTACAGCCCCTTTCTCCTGCTAGAAGCCCGGAGCATTGGTGGGGCTCACCATGTCAGATCCTAGTTGCTGCTGCTGCTCTTTCCCACAGATCTTCGAGTCTCAGCGTATGAAGTTCTCAGAGATCCCCCAGCGGCTCCATGCTTTGCTGATGCCCCCAGAACCCATCATCATTAATCACGTCATCAGGTACACACAAGGTAGTGGGGGGAGGGGGGCGGTGGACACTCAGGAACCAGTTTCCCAGAAGCACATTGGTAATTAGCCATTACTTAAACTGTATAAACGGAAGCACATTGTATTAAAAGCAAAGATGACACATGAGGGGGCTTCCAAAAGGTTCATGGAAAGCCATTTTCAAGGTTTGGTACGTTGTGGAATAGAAAACACGCTCTGCTCTGTAACCCTTCACCCAATTCCAGCACAAAGCTTCAAACAGAGGAGTTCCATTTTTCCACAGCCTCAAGAATTTAAAAGTCATCACTGCCTACTTATTTCATCATGTCACAGTTGTCCTCCCTCAAAGTTGCTTGTGTCTTGTCTGTGTAGTGGAAAGAGTCCAGAGTGGTCTGCTACTGCACAGCTCCTCCTGCCTCTGTTATCAGGGACACAACTTGGACTGCTTGAAAGGGGAGTGTGCGAACTGTAGGCTCGGGCAGTGCTGCAACCCAGGGCTGCTTCTAGCCCTTGCGGGCGCCCTCGCATCATTCCCCAGCTCCTTGCTGACAGGGGAGGTCGCCGCCGCCTTCTCTGTGGACAGTAGGGCCTACCCACATGGGACTTCGTCCTCAGAGCAGCCTCTTGCTCCAGCTGCTTCTAGTCGATTTGCCCTCTCTTTCTTTCTTCGTATGCATGCTTGTCACTAAAGACCCTTCTTTTTCAAACCTGAAACTATCACTCATCCAACTAATTAACAGTTAGTCTGTCCTGGATTCTTCTTTGTAGAAGTTGGATATGTGTATGTGTTCAGTCAACCTTCATTTATCATAAATTGCACCCGTATAAAGTATAGTTGAATGACTCCTGACACATGAACTCACCACGTGGCTGCCACCACCACCTGTCACCCACACAAGTTCTCTCACGCCCTTTTGTAGGCAGAGAAGCCCTTTCTTCACCCCAGACCATCTTTTTAGGTTCTGTAGAGGGAGGTTGCAAGAACAAGCCCTTTTACTAGGCCCCTCTGGTTTCTCCTCAGTGTTGACCCTAATGATCAGAAAAAGACAGCTTGTTACGACATTGATGTGGAAGTGGATGATACATTGAAAACGCAAATGAATTCCTTCCTGCTGTCCACTGCCAGCCAGCAAGAGATCGCCACTCTAGACAACAAGGTAAGGGCTCGTCCCTGGTCGCGCTGCCACCAGCCCTGGGGCTGGGCACTTCGGTTCTTTTGTTCTTAGGAAGTGCCACTCAGACACGTTTGAGTCCTGGTTCTTGCTCTGCCTGTCTGATGGGGAAGCGGAGCCTGGGCTCCTCTCCCTCTTCTATGAGTTCGCTGGGAGGGTCTGATGAGGTCACATGCTTGTGAAGCACAGGACCCTGTGCCTGGCACGGGGAAGTCGTGGTGGTAGCTGTAGCTGTGGTGACTGTGACCGGTGACATCTTTAGGCATGGCCCCAAAGGTGCCAGCACCACAAAGGGGCAGGAATGGAAATGTTCCTTGGGGAGCAGGATAGTGGTGCTTGAAAAGAAGGGGGCACGGATGTGAGGACAGTTGAGAAAGAGAGAATGGACTATGCAGATGAGATAGGAAAGCTCCTGGGGTATTCCAGATATTCCGAGCTGTGAACGAAGCGTGCTGGATACCGCACAGGGTGTCAGGAGGGGACGTTTGGGGAGAGGAAGCCCCAGTCATCCAGGGGCTTTGATGGGACTGCTGGTAACAGCTCACTCTGGAGGCTCGGGAGCTTGTCGAAAGACCCTTTGCATTTTGAATGGCCATGGGCAAGAGGGTGGAGAATGGCGTGAACGAAGGCAAATCTGGAAGCCAGGGCCCTGGCTGGGAGGCTGGCACAGTAACCCCTAAGAGCTAGGCTGAGGGCCTATGCCTAGAGATGGAAACATGTGGGCAGCTCCGAGAGAGGTTCTTCTTTTTTCTTACTGCTGTCGAGTGGATGCCGACTCACAGAGACCCTCTAAGACGGTAGAACTGTCCCTGCGGGTGTCCGAGACGGCACCTCTTCACTGGAGTAGAAGCCCCGTCTGCCTCCCCTTTGAGAGGCAGCAAAGTGGAACTGAAGGCCCTCGGCCCCTGTGTGGCTGGGGTAGGAGGTGAAGGAGAAGGGGCTTCTTTCATGGTGACTCCCAGCTGTGCAGTACCCACTCAGCCAGAGAATGGGCAGAGGGCGAAGAGCTGGCTGTGAGCCATCGAGCGTGAGGTCCTGGTGGTGTCACGGAAGCAGCGGGGTGGGCTGGAGTGTAGAAATGGGGTTCTGGCCAGCAGAGCAGCCTCAGGGAGAGTGCAAATGTGCACGTAGGTAGAATTGCCGGTTGTATTTAGAACAAGAACAGAGGGCTGGGAACAAAGGTCTGGGAGCCCCTGTAGACCCCTCTTTCTACTAGAAAGTTTCCAGAACCATCTGTGCTGTGAATTAAGGCTCCACTGTCTGCTCCTTCTGTGACTAAAAAGAAAATTCCCCTCAGCCTGGACAGACCCACGGAAACAGGAGCTGCTTTCCTGCGGGCATATGCGCCCAGGAATCGCTGAGGGTGGCCTGGGTGCTCACCTTGGACGAGGCATGGAGACAGCGCGCGCGTGTGCATGCGTGTGCGTGCGTGCGTGTTCTGATTTCCCTTTCCCTCTTTCAGATCCACGAGACCATAGAAACCATCAATCAGCTGAAGACACAGCGGGAGTTCATGCTAAGCTTTGCCCGAGACCCTCAGGGCTTCATTAACGACTGGCTCCAGTCCCAGTGCCGGGACCTCAAGGTAGAGGCCTGCGGGGAGGGCTTTCTGTAGCAGCCGGAGGAGAGCCTGGGGAAAGTGTGTGTGTGTGGGG
>NW_022103909.1:3392145-3414773 GCF_000313985.2 Echinops telfairi | reverse complement strand
GCAGGGTTTCAGCACCCCATTTTTGGGCTCACATGCAATCAAGTAGGAAAACGGAGGTGGACCCATCAAGTGTCCACCCAGTTCTTGCTGCGGGCCAGCCTACAGAGCAGCACATGCCCTGTGGGGAGACCAGACCCGACACAAGGGAAGGAGGTCAGCGATACGGAACGTGTAGGAGTGAGGCTGAGGTATGTCCCGGGAGGGGAGCCTCTGAGGCCAGGCAGGACGGTGCCGTGAGTGAGTAGGGCAGCACAGGGTGTAACCCGTGCCCTTTGTCCTCCCCTGTGGTCAGTGTGACTGCAATCAGAGGCCCAGCAGGCAGATGCCTGAGCATGGCGGGGTGTGGAGGCAGGAGACGAGTGTTGTGTGTGTGTCCCTCATCCCCACCCCCCCTTAGACCATGACTGACGTGGTGGGTAATCCAGAGGAGGAGCGCCGAGCTGAGTTCTACTTCCAGCCTTGGGCTCAGGAGGCCGTGTGCCGCTACTTCTACTCCAAGGTAGGTGCCTGGGATGGTGAGGGCAGGGCGTCTGCGCCCCCGTCGGGGCCAGGGCCAGTAGGGTAGGTCCCGAGGGCTGGGTGTCTCATCAACTGCCCTTCGATGCTATTCTCTCCCCAGGTGCAACAGAGACGACAGGAACTAGAGCAAGCCCTGGGGATCCGAAACACCTAGGAACCCCCAGTCCGGATTTGGCTGCACCGATTCTGAAACCGGGCCTTGTGCTGCCTGCCTCATTGCACCCGCCTTGGCCTTGGCTGGGGCCTTCCAAGGGATGCTGTTGGTTCAAGGACACCACCAGAACGAAGAGGGTCTCACATATGTGTCTTACTAGACACCTGTTGACCTCTTCCTCCACCCTAGCCTTTCCTACTCCCCAGTTTCCCTTTGCCCTCCCAGTTCCCATGTGCCTCTGCTCGCCCTCTAAGTAGCGTTAGAGAGAACCTGTAGTGGTACTCAGGGCTCTGAGTGGATGGGCCCCAGGCCAAGTGGTCTTCAAGGGGACCAGCTACACTGCCCTGCCCTCAGAGACCTGGGTCCTTTTTCCCGGCTCTAGCCTGAGGGCACTCCGTAAACTCCTGGTAACTGAACCCAGTGTCCTTCCGCCCTGAGCAGACTGCGCTGCACCTGCGCCGCCCTGTAGCACTAAAGGAAGCCGGGCCCTGGGCTGAGCTGAGCCCGGTCTGTCCCTGCCTGGGAGGGCTGCCACCTTAGTGCCCCTCTCTCTCCCTCAGAGGGGTCCACAGCAGTATTGGAGTTGACCCGCCCCCTAGCACATTCCTTGTAGCAGCCTGTATTAGGAACCCCTCCTGTCTGCCCTGACCTGGCTGGGGAGATTTACCTTTCCCGGGCAGAGCTCGACACCTGGAGGACTGCTGGTGCCAGAAGAGGCTGTTCTACTGTTTGCTTGGACTGACTCCTTCACTCCATCCTGCTTCCCCTCCTCCCCCAGCCCCTTCCCTTAAAGGAGAAACAGGCCTAAAATCAAACGGGTACAAGCCCTGGGCCACCCGTCTTCCTGTCCTTTTTCTGCTCAGTTGACGCCCCAGGTAGCTTCTAGGGCACCGAGGAGTACAGGCACCCAGAGCTGGACAACAGCTGAGTTGGGTTTGACTCCCCGCCCCTCCCCTGCCCTCCAGGCTCGGGATGCCCCCGCCCTCGAAGCTTCAACCCCCTCAGGTAGCAGCAGGACCTTGCCGTCTTGGCCTCTTGGAGCTGAGATGGGTTTGCATCTTTGCAGGAGAGCCTCGGATTCTTCCAGGTTGTATCGCCCCAAGTTAGCATAACCCCCAGGCTCGCAGACTCAACACAGCAGGTGGGAGACAGCTGTCCCACTTGGGCTCTCACCCCACAGAACTGACAGCCCTGCTTCCCACCCCCTCCTCAGGCTCCTGCGAGCACATCCTCATGCCCCTTAGCCCTGTCTGCTCCCCACCAGGGACAGGACTTTTCCCCAGTCGCCCCGTCAGAGGCTCTCCCCAGTGGCACTGGACAACTATCGTCGGGCAGCTGAGCCCTGGCCCGGCTCCTGGCGAGAACCACTAGAAGGAAGCTCAGATCCCCTATGGTGTCCTGTTGAAGATCATTGTTTTTATTAACTGAATGATTATGTGTTTTTTTTTCATGGACCAAAATTTTTTTTGTACTGTCCCCTTATTGATGTCACCCAGTTTTAATAAAAGGATCTTCTGAAGGATGGGATGCCCCTAGCTATGGGGGGAGAGCCCAGCCTCAAGCTCATTCTCCCAGCACCTTCGGCCCTACTCGTGCTTTGTGCAGTTGCTGGACAGACATTGAGCCCCAAGTACCGCTGTATGCCGAGGGAGGGACCCTGCTGGTGGACTGGCTATGCATTGGGCTGCTCACCATAAGGTCATCATTTCAAAACCACCAACTGCTCTGCTGGAGAGAAACAAAGGCTTTCTATTCCCAGAAATGATTAGTCTTGGAAACCCACAGGGGAAGTTCTACCCTGTCCTGTAGGCTCACTGAGTCAGAATCCACTCGTTGGCATTGAGTTTGGGGTTTTGTGTGCTCGGCATGGCACTAGCTGCTGGGGAAAGTGGAAAACCAGGCTCTTAGCCTGCACACCTCAGTTCTCACCTCGAGGTTGCTCTAGCAGTGCCACTGGGCCAAGCAAGCCCGGTGCCTTCACTGCACCTGTGAGGCCTGCCCCACTGCCCAGGGTAAGCAGGCACCGACAGTCTCTCCTGGGTTCCCTGGGGCACAGAGGCCTTTTGGCAGCAGCTTGCCAGGGCTTGGGCAACCAGACATGTTTGCTCTCTGGGGTGTGCCACTTGCCATGCTGAGATCCTCGTGCCAGCCCCTCATTACGATTGACTGGAAGCCTTGCTCGGGAGCAGTGGCTCCCATCAGCAGAAGCAAGGCACATTTCCAGTCTACTCTCTACCTGCTGCTCCTTTGCAGTGTACCCAAGAAGGGCTTCTGAGCAGAACAGAGTATGCGTAGGCATGTCCCAAAATAATTTTGTTTCCAAGGATGGGAACATGCAGGAATTGCCTGTAGCATGTGACAAAACCACCATTCCCAATCCAGAACTTGGGGCTTGATCGGGGTTAAGGAGGGAGGTGGGTTGATCACTTGGAAGTGGAGCAAATGGGTGTTCAAGGGCATTGGAATGGCACTGGGTTTTACCCAGGCTAATCACACATGTAATGAATGGCTGATGAGCCATGAGGAATTTCAAGCAAATGTACAGTTTGCACTTAGGAAAAGAGCCCCGCTGGGACAGAATGCTCTGACTGACTGGCCCGTGTGGAGTCTGCACTCCCTTTATTTCTTACGCCCATGAGCAAAGCCTTTGTCTCCAGGCCACTGAAAACGAACAGTGGGGCAAAGTGGAAAGGGCATTCCGGCAGAACAAGGTGACTGTATGCATAAACATTCTACGTGCAGGGGCAGCAGCATCCTTCCTCATCACCTGCCATCAGGACTCCGGCTGGCAGCCTGGCACAGGTGCCATTCCCTCTAAGCCAGTGCTGTAAGGACTCCGGGAGGCAGGCTCTGTATGGATGTAACTGTCCTCGAGACAACTGCCCACCACTGGTTTCCCTTCTGAGGTGAAGACCCTGGCCATGGCAGGAGGATAGGGTGGGCCTTTCCTGGGCAGTCCCTGGAACTTCGAAAACCATCCCCTGCCTTGACCTCCTGTCTACTTCCCTCACCCAGTGGTTGCACACACAACCTCCTCTCCCCTAGTGCTGACTGCTGTTAGGCCAGCCACAGCCCAGGGGAGTGAGAACGCCCACTCAGCAGCCAGCCAAGCCAGGAGGGCAGCACGTGAGCAGGGCACAGTGGTATCTGCCCTCTAGGCCAAGGTGCACACGCAGCTGGAGTGGGGCCTCCTGCCCTGCTCTCCACATGAGGCTGGAAACCAGCGGGCCCTCTGGGTCAAGCAGATGGCTGGGGCGGGGGAACCTCAGTTATAGCACCCTTAGGCCACCTGGATACTCACAGTTGTATGGCTATGTCTCCACTTCCCCCCCACCCCCCATAAGTCCTTCCCCCAGGGAAACTGTTCTCAGGTCTTGCCGCCCCGCTCCCTTTCTTTGGCTTCTGCAAACTAGCCATGAGCCTGAGGGAGGCCCCGCAGCAGGAAAGGAATGTTGGTGGTCATGGCCTCTAAGGTATGGCCATTTCCTTTCCCATCTTCCTTAATTAAGCACCCCCAATCCAAAACAAACATCTAAGCAAGTCAATTCTGACTCCTAGGGACCCTATAGACAGCATAGAACTGTCCTTGTGGGTTTCTGAGGTGGTAACTCTTTACAGGAGTAGAAAGCTTCATCTTAACCTCCAGTGCAGCTGGTGAGTTCAAACTGCTGACCTTGTGGTTGGCAGCCCAATGTATAAACTACTACACCACCCCACCCCCAGTCCCATCCCACCAGGGCTCCTTTCCTCGAGCTCAGAGACTGCAACAGGAGAATTGTGGGCCACTTGGCTTCAGAGCCCTCCAACTTGAGCCTCCCACCTCCCTGGAAATCACTCAGGATCATTTGAAGTGGAGAGGCAGGCCCACTGGTGAGCCCCTGAACTGACCACTTTGGGGGACAGGTGACCTTGTCCAAGATGTCCTTGTCTCTCGGGGATCTTAGGTTGGTTGTGTGCAAAGCAGGCTTTTACCTCCTACGTCATCTCATCTTTAAACGTGGGCTCTGCAGTGGAGCCAGTGGAAGGTGGTCCCTCTGCCCTGGATGGGGGTTGTGCCTACCACTGAGGAAGAAAAACCATTCCCATGTCTGCTGCCCGGCACTGAGTATAATTTATTCATGTTAGGGGACAGCGGGGAGCATGGAGCAATAATCAGTCACTTATTTCTTATCTGGGCTATTTCTTGGCAGACCCCAAAATGAGACCAGAAGGCAGTCGGGGAGGGGTGAGCTGGGTGGTGCTGGTCCCCCTCCGGAGGCTTGGAGGCTTGGAGCTCAGGAAGAAACATCCTCAGCTGGCCAGTCTCAAAGGCCAGCCGGTCTCTGCCCCATTCTTGGTCCCCACCTGCCCCTACGCGCCTGCCTTTTCTCTTTCTCTGCCTCCCTCTGGCAGACTCCCTCTCACTGGGCACCTGCCTCCCCGCCCACTCCTGGAGGGTGGGGCTTGGCTGCACCCACGTGTGGCGGAGTTAAAGGCTCCTCACAGCACAGGAGCTGGTGAGTGTGGCACCCAGCCGGCTGGGGAGAGAAGCGGCACCATGGCTGGCAAGAAAGTCTGCATTGTGGGCTCTGGCAACTGGTAAGTTGAGCCCCAGCCGCTGCTCTGCCAGGCTCCAGAGCAGAGGGTAGGCTCAGGCAGGCAGGGGGCTTAGCGAAGGAGGGAGGCGGAGTGGGCAGCAATGTCTACCCTTGCAGCTTCCTGCTCCATGCTTATCAACACCCCCGCCCCCCACCCACGGCAGCTAGTGTCCCAATCCCCGCTGGCTCTGGCTGGCTGGGCAGCTGCACCTGTTCTCCAGAGCGCTCCCTGCCCGGAAAGCTGCTTGGGCTGGGGGCATGGGATGGGGGAGGGGGGTGTCTGGAAGGGCCAGGCTCCCTCCTCTAGGAGTGGACAGACAGACTGAGGCCAGGTCACAGGGCGCACCCTCACGGGTGGGGGTGGACAAGGAAGGCAGAAAGAAATTATCTGATGGGCTGTCATGAAATCCTAAGCCGGTCACACACCATTCCCTCCCTTGCTGCCCCCTTCCACTACTGTTCTCCCCCTCTCCCCACCCCCCAACCCCATCACCATAGGGGCTCCGCCATCGCCAAGATTGTGGGTAGCAATGCAGCTCAGCTGGCACGCTTTGACCCCCGGGTGACTATGTGGGTGTTTGAGGAAGACATCGGGGGCAGGAAGCTGACGGAGATCATCAACACGCAGCACGAGAATGTCAGATACCTGCCTGGGCACAAGCTGCCCCCCAATGTGGTAAGCCCCGCACCCTGAGTGAGTGAGCAGAGAGCAAGCTAGGGAGGGAGGATCGAGCTGGGGGAAGGGAAGGCTGGGCAGTTGGGGCAAGATCTTACTTACCACCGGCTGCCTCCTGCTGTGAGGAGCTGGCTCAGGTGAGAGTCGCCCTTGAGCCCCTTCTCAGGAGGGCTGCTCCAGGCTGAGCACCTCAATACACAGTTGCCCAGTGGCTCCCTGGGCGTCTTTCTGGGACTGAGAACCTGCATGCACCTCCCTCCCTACTAACCCAGGGGTGGGTTACTCAATTAGCAAGAAGAGACGCTGCCTTGGCTCCCTCCCTCCAGTCAGGAACCCTCACCGCTTGCTCGCTTGCTCGCTGGAGAAGAGGTCTGACTGTAGTAAGGTGCAGCGGCGGCGCTGGCAGAGATGGGCCAGCCAGACTTACAGGTGGCACCTCATGTTAACGTGGCTCAGAAAAGGAGAAATTATTCACTGCAGATTAGTGAACCCAAGTAAGCCTGTGCTTCCCGTGCTCATTGGGTAACGCAACACAATGCTCCCCTTAGAGAGCCCCAAGGAGGGAAGGGAAGAAAGAATGCAGGAGCTGGTCTCCATGGCAACCAAAGATAGGTTCTGGAGCTCCCAGACTCTGGGTCTGTCTGTGACTGTTCACCGGGTTATCAGCAGGTCTGGAGACCGATTCTTGGACTTGGGGTCTTCCGTCAAATCCATGAGGCTCTCTAACTACCTGGAAAGGGGGAAGAGGAGCAGGAAGATCCAAGGTTCCCTGCTCCCAGGCGCAATTTTACTTGGCCTTTCTCTGCTGCCAAGCCAGGCCTCCTTTGGCCTCCGTCACTGTCTCCCAGCCAAGGGTGAGGAGGGACCTTCGGAGGGTTCCAGGAGTCCGAAAAGCCCAGGACAGCTGGAGCTGAGATGAGCCGTGGTTGGGGGGAAGGGAGTTGTACGGTCAGGTCTGCCACTTCCAAATTCAGTCCCCATCCCACCCTTTCTTTCCTTCTCTGCTCCCTTACTCTTGGGCTCCCAGATTTCCCAAATGGCTCGGGCCCGCCCATGAGCGTTCGGTCACCCCCACAGGTGGCCATCCCAGATGTGGCCCATGCTGCAGCGGACGCCGACATCTTGATTTTTGTGGTGCCCCATCAGTTCATCATCAAGATCTGTGACCAGCTCAAGGGCCACCTGAAGGCAAAAGCCATTGGCATATCCCTTATTAAGGTGCCAGCAAGACCTTCACGTTGCTTGGGGAGGAATGGGAAGAACTCAGGGGGAGCAAAAAGGGAGCAAAAAATGGAAGCAGGTCAAGTGTTTGCACAGAAGAGAGTTGGCTTGGAGGCTTGAGCAAGCAGACAGAGGCTGGGGTCCGCTGGACAGAGAGGAGGCTGGCTAGGTGTCGGTGAGAGGTTGGTTTGCAGGCAGAGAAGCTTGGGGGCAGGGGAGGTGGGGTGGGAGAGTTGGGGAAGACCAGTGACCACCAAGATGACTGTTTGGCTGGGGCTCTCAGAAGGGGAGTTGAGCGATGAGGAGAAGCGGGCTGACTAAGGCTACATGGAAGGGGAGTTTTCAGGTGGATTCACTTCCCACCCTCCCAGCGAGCTTTAGCGGGTGTGGGATGGACCAGGTCCTCCCTCGGGGCACAGGGGTTCGAAGGGGCAGGATTTCTGGGCAGGAAGCCTTCACATGGGTATAAAGGACCCCTGGCCTGAACTCCATCCTGTGCTCAGGGGGTAGACGAGGGCCCCAACGGGCTGAAGCTCATCTCAGAAGTAATCGGAGAACGCCTTGGCATCCCCATGAGTGTGCTGATGGGGGCCAACATCGCTAGCGAGGTGGCCGATGAGAAGTTCTGTGAGACCACCATCGGTGAGAGCCCCTCCCCACCAGGGCCCCCAGGGAAGGACACTGGAGGTTCTGCCAAGAACAGCTGGTGTCCTCCCTCCCAAACGCTGTCCCCTCCCCATTCTAGGATGCAAGGACCCTGCCCAGGGACAGCTTCTGAAAGAGCTGATGCAGACGCCCAATTTCCGCATCACTGTGGTACAAGAGGTGGACACGGTGGAGATCTGTGGAGCCTTAAAGGTGAGAGGGGCCCAGAGGAAGTCAGTGGGGGGGAGAGGGGCCTAAAGGGGGCCAACCCCCAAGGGTGCCAGTGCTCCAGACACCCACTCTTAGGCAGTGAGTCAGTTGCTCCCTGTACCCAGCAGGTCCCACACATGTAAGGAAGGACGAAATAGCAAGGCCGGGGTCATTCAGGCCTGCCAACTATCACCATCAGGAACTTCCGTTCCTTTGTCCTTTATCCCTTTTTGGGTCACCTGACCCCTGGCTCCAAGGGTTAGTTCATGGGGAAGAGCAGAGGCCTCGGGGGAACCCCCAGGCTACTGAAATCCAGGTGTCCGGGAATCCAAACATTGCAGCGGCAGGGGCTATGGCGTCTGGGCACTCCTTCAAGCTGCAGCCATCCGGGCATGGGTGGCAGGGTCAGCTGGCGAGAAGTGTGGTTTTCGGCTAAACATCCTCACGGATGGAGTCTGGAGCAGGACTGGGCGCCCAGAGGCACCAACATAGCCTTCCACAAGCAGGGACAGCAGGTTGGAAAGCCAAGAGGTGACAATTGCTTAGGGGCCCATACCACACCCTTTACTTCTCGGGCAGATGACCCATAGCTGTGGTGAGGCTCCATATGCCAAGGAGTCTTCTCACCCACAACTTCTACCCCTCAAAGAATATCGTGGCTGTGGGGGCTGGCTTCTGCGACGGACTGGGCTTTGGCGACAACACCAAGGCCGCGGTGATCCGGCTGGGGCTCATGGAGATGATCGCCTTCTCCAAGCTCTTCTGCAGCGGCCCCGTGTCCTCCGCCACCTTCCTGGAGAGCTGCGGTGTGGCCGACCTCATCACCACCTGCTACGGCGGGCGGAACCGCAAGGTGGCTGAGGCCTTCGCCCGGACAGGAAAGGTGCGGGTCTGCTCAGGGTAGAGGGGCCAGGGGGACCCCTTCTTTCCTCCCAATGACCCCACCAATCAGACACTCCACCTCCTACTGACGACACCCCCAACCCCCCGCCCCCCTGTGTGTCCTCTACAGTCCATTGAGCAGCTGGAGAAAGAAATGCTGAACGGGCAGAAGCTGCAGGGCCCCCAGACCGCCCAGGAGCTGCACAGCATCCTCCAGAACAAGGGCCTGGTGGACAAGTAGGTGTCTGCCGCAGCCCCGGAGCCCTCCACAGGCTGTGAAGCAGGAACTGTCACCTGGACAAACAGTGCAGCCAAGAGGCCAGAACACCGAGAGAGTCTGTGACATTTCTGTTGTCCCCTCACGAGTACAAGTCCCTAGATTAGAGCCTTCAGAACAGCACCCACTTGAGCGCTCTTCCCAGGGCAGTGTGTGGCCCCTCTGCACAGCTCCCCCTCTGCCTGTCTGGGTCCTCTATCGGGGGCTCAGGGCTGGGGTCCAGCCTTAAACTCAGCTCACTATGACGCCTCGTAGCCCACCCCCGGGCAGCCTCCCTGTGGAGGCGCGTGCTGCTGGGTGTTGAAGTGTGAGAACGATGCGCTTTGTCAGGGGACACAGAGAGCGGGATGGCTGGGTTATGGGAGCTGAGTTCTGTGGATGTGGAGGGAACCCTAGGTGAGCAGAGTGTCAAACCTGCTCACTGGCATAGAAAGGCCTCCCTTGGAGCAAACAACTAGTTTGCGCCGCTGACCCTGCGAATAGAAGCCTGGTTTTCAATCCACGATGGCAACAGGCTCCCGGTCAGGGGCACAGCCTGGGCACAGGGGTGGGGAGGAAGGGGCCCGCAGTCACTGAGCACCTTCACGGACAGGATTCCATCTTCCCCGTTCCCGTCGTTCTGTGGGCCCCAGAGCAGAGTGGATGACAGCGAAAACACCCCCACACCTACTGCCATTGCCTTGGTGCCAGCTCATAGCACCCCTGTGGGACAGCGTGGAGCTGCCCCCGTGGGTTTCCGAGACTAACTTTACAGGGGCAGAACACCTGGTGGGTTCAAACCGCTGACCTTTCTGTTAGCATAACCACTATGCCACCAGGGCTCCTGAGGCACAGAGAAGTTTGCCAAAATCTTTATCCCCACAGACTCATACAGTCAGACAAGGCGCACAGCGAGTAGCAACCGACCCTGAGGCTCAGCCTCCAGACCTCAGCCAGTGGGAACTGGGAGCAGAGTGAGGCAGGGGGTGGGGGTGGGGGACAGATGGAAATGGGGTGGACCAGGAGTGTGTTTGGCGGGGAAGGGATGGACAGGGAGTAATGAGGTTAAGCTGGACGTCTCTCTCCCCCCGATTCTAGATTCCCCCTGTTCACAGCTGTGTACAAGGTATGCTATGAGGGCCAGCCGGTAGCTGAATTCATCCGCTGCCTGCAGAATCATCCAGAACACATATGAGGTGGGCCAGGCCAGGATGCTGCTTTTCCCAGTACAGACTCGGATCTTCAGGACCCCCCCATGAAGCTGACTCTGCTTGGCTTTTCACTGGGGCCCAGCTACTCACCCCGAGATCCTGAACCCCAAGAAGCCTGCAGCCTCTACGTGCCACATCTTGGCCAGAAAGGGAGCGCCCTGTTTCTCCCTGGATCTGGCTTTCTCCCCCGTCCTCGGAGAAAGATACAACTGAGGCCCATAGCTGCCTGGGGGTTGGGGTGGGGATGGAGGGCAGGGCAAGGGCTGTCAGCTGCTGCCTCACACAGACTGGGAAGCCTGCCCCTAAACCCAGTGACCTGCTCAAGAAGTCCCTCAGCCACAGGAGGGGTGAGGCCAGGGCCACCAGGGTGGCTCCGGGCTTTGGAGCTGACGCAGGCCCCTTTGGCTTTGACCTCTGCCGGGCCTCACACAGCATAATAGATTTCAGTGTTTGTTAACAAAATACAAAGATCTTAAACAACCCCCTTCTAGAGCTTCTCCTAGCAACATCTGTGTCCTCAGAAACCTCTGGCCACCCCCTCTCCCTCGGGGCTGCCCTGGCACCAAAGTGGCTGCTAGGCTGGCATCTCTGGCCCCAGGCTTGCCACACTCCCCAGAGACTTCCTGGTTTCCACTTCTTTGCCAGCTCCTTCCCCCACCCCGTGTGACCTTTCTCTGGCCCTCCCCCTCTGCACCCTCTTTGGGGAGAAGGAACTTGATCTGCTGACAGAGCTACACCTTTTCATAGCAGGCTCTGCTTGCTCACTTGCTCACCAGGCTCCCTGTGCCCTTTGTCTGTGCCAGCCTCCCTTCTCAGGAGCTCCCAGGGGTCCCTCCTACTGCCACCTACCTCTCTGGGGACACCCCTGACTCTATGCCTATCCTCCCCTAAACCCTGAGCCTCTTTCTCAGCTGCGTCCAGGGCAGCCGTGAGACCAAACCAGCATCTGACATCTGGAGGCCACCAGGACAGAGAGTGGCCCAGAGGCTGCACAGGGCCAGGAAGAAAGTGGGGAACCTGACTTTCCAAGGCAGGATCGCCTCTGTCCAGTGAGGGCCTTCTCATGAGATTCTCCCTCCAGGAGCTGGGGTGGGGGGCTGCAGGGGGAAGGAGAAAACAAAGCCACCTCATCCCCTGGGGCAGGGAAGCAAGACAGCAAGGGAGGAGAGGTATGTGCTTGGCACTGGCCTTCCTCCAGGCAAAGAGGGAATGTCATAGGTCAGAAGCCTGGGCCCCTGGCTATAAATAGTCCCTGAAGTCTTAGAGGTCCTGCCACAGCCAGCAGAGGGTCTCAACTTCCTATGTGACAGCACTTGGCACACTGTGGCCCTTTCCTGACCAGCATCATGTTAACCCTCCCCTTTGCCCTGTGAAAGAGGGTAGGTAGGTTCCTCCCAGCCCCTGGCCTGTTGATTCAGTCTTGCAAGTGGCAGGCAGCAAGGAGCGTGAGGGGCATGGCCATTGCCCCTAGGCCTCACTGGGCCCTGTCAGGCAATGAACCAGAGCAGCCTCCCCCAAAGGACAAGCTGGGCCCACAAAGACCGACTCTCTGCCGTCGCTGGAAACACTTTTGTCTGCGTCTGCTCACTCCAGAGCTAGCTGTGAATGGCGGCCTACATGTCCACCCAATAAAACATGCTTTTTTCCAGAGACGAGGGGAGCTTCCGTGCATGTGATCGTGTGCATGCTGTCATGTACCGCCGTACTCACACCCCAGAGCATAATATTTGGTTGGAGAGTACATTAAAAAAAAAAAAAAAAAGAAATCCACTTTGATAACCACTGTCATTCTTGGACCTCCTATTCCCACCTCACCCCTCCAAAGACCCAACTTCCTAAACTCAATCCCTACAGGTCAGGGTAGAACTGCCCCTTCGTGTATCCGCAGCTCGTGGCTTTGAACCGCTGACCTTGTGGTGAGCAACCCAACCGGTAGCCCACAACCCAGCAGGACTCCCAAATCAGGCACATCCTCTGCGATTCCGGTCTCGCTATAGTACTGTAAGACTCCTACCTGAGCTCAGAACACGGCCACGGGGGAGTGGGCAGCTCCAGGCTCTAGGGGGCGCGCGGTCCACTTCGGAGGGTGACTCCGAAGAAATCTACCCAGCTACCGGAGACGTCACAGGCTGAGGAGAGAGGGCAGCTCCAGGCTCTAGGGGGCGCGCGGTCCACTTCGAGGGTGACTCCGAGAAAATCTACCCAGCTACCGGAGACGTCACCGCGTCGCTAGCTGGGGATTGGTTGGTACTCTAAATTAGAGCGAAAGATCAAATCTACCGAGTGTAGTGTTAAAAGTTCCGGTCCAGAACCTGGCTCACGCAAGTCCCTCTCTCAACAGAGAATAACTACAACTCCCAGAATTCAACGGCTTCTCAGGGAGAAACGTGTGTGAGGCTGCGCAGTAAAGATGGCTGTTCCGGAAGCCGGAAGTGTAGAGGAGGCAACCAGTCGGTGAAGCCACCGTCGTGGGTTCCCGCCTCAGTGGGCGGGCTTGTGGCTGTGCTCGGCGTGTGGTTCTGTTTCTCTCGCTGGGAACCGAATCCTAGAGGGTCAGCGCGGCAGGTGGGACGAAGAAAGGCGCGCTTTCCGCACCGATAGCTAGGGGCTCAGGCTGTCCCAGGGCCGCTGCCCTCACGTCTGGTTCCGGTGCTGCGTTCGGTCGCCGGAGGAAGCCACGCGACCCGCGGAGGCCTCGGCTGGACTGTGGGAGTTGCAGCGTCCAGGTACGCCCCTGCATGGGCCGGCCAGGGCCTTGTGTCACAGGCTTTGTTTACTGCGCCCTTCACTCCGCCCAGTCTTTAGGCCCCGGTGTCCTTGAGGTCCCGGGCGGATCGCGCGAGGGCCTCGGGTGCCCGACCACCCTCCCAGCCGACGCGAGCAGCCTGCGAAAGCGCAGCGCTGATTGTGGGAAACCCTGACTCCGCCCCGGGACTTCATTTAACCTCTCTGCCCTGCCGCCCGCGCGCCGGCCTCGCCCGGACACCGTCCTGCATATCGCCTCCTTCCTCCATTCTTTGGCTGCGGTCTTCAACGTTTGGATCGCTCCCCTCCTCCCTCCTTGCTGGTGTGTAAATCGTGCTCCGGCATTTTAAAAGGACACCCACCCCCCAACCCCCACTCAAATATCGGGTCCGGTGACCTGGAGCGATTGAGCCCAGCCAGTCATTACTCCAGATGAAAACCAATTAAGAGCAAAGCCATTGATCAAGGAATTCGACTAAGGGATCATCCTTTAGGGTGCGTGACAGAATACACACAAAAAAGAACTTCCAAACTCATCGTCTTTCCAAGTGTCCTCTTAGCAGACTATACAATAACCGGGAGAAGCAGGCGTCAGTCTATTTCAAATAGGAGTTAGCATTCCAAACTCCTGATTGAACCCCCCGGGAAGTGGTTAAACCATTCACTGGTAAAGCAATGGCAAGATACTTGGAGCAGGGAGCACAATTAATTACACTTAAACATCAAAACGACTGCAGCCATGCCCACAACCTTTCTGCTAACTTTTCTTGGGCCCCTACGGACTCCAGTCTGAATGTTTATCGTGCTTCTTAGCTCTTCTGTCACCTACTGTCTTCTGCTCTGATTTTTGGCCCAGCTGTTCTTTTGGTACAGTTTTGGCACAGTTGCTAGAGTCACCTGCTAGCCAGATGGTTGGAGGATCAAACCATGGCAATCCTGTGGGGCAATCCTGTGCCTTCCTTTAGGGTCACTATGAGTCGGAACAAACAAGTTTGGTGATTGTTTTGCTTTATCCCCATCAAATCTTACTCTTTTGGGTCTGAAGCAATGGTCCCCCCAGCAGCCCTCATAGCACCATACAGTGTGAAGTATGGAGGGAAAAGATAGAGACTGTATCTAGCCAAAGTGGTGGTTCCATTTGATGGACGTTTCCCAGAGGAGAATCCTGATCCTTGAGGTCCTCCTGTAGTTAGTTAGCTGCCATCGAGTTGGCCGTCACTGACCCAAGGCAACCTGCACCCTACAACACTAAATGCTGCCCAGGCCGCCATGGTCCGTGTGATGGTTGCAGACCCGACCAGTGTGATCCTTAAGGGTTCACTGACTGAGTTCCAGGAGTAGATCACCAGGCCTTCCTTCCTCCTCTTAGTTTACTTTAGACGCTCTAGTGAAACCTGTTTGTATGATAGCAACACACAAGACCACTGACAGGTGAGTGGTGCCAGGGGTCAAACCTGGGGCTTTCCTTAAAAAGCGGAAGCGGAGGATTCAACAGAGCCTCCTTATGTGTAAACCAAACCCCCCACCAGCAGGTGGATCTGACGCATGTGTTTCAGGGTCAGGGAAAGAAAGAACTACACAGCCTTAGGTGGTTGCATCCCTGCGGAATCTCTGCTAGTAACATCCCTCCCCCAATGTTTCTCCCAAATCTGCAACCCAGCTCTTTCCCCCACAACACACTCAACTCTGAGTTTGTTTGTTTTCTGTTTTAAATCATTTTATTGGGGACTTGGACAATTCTTTTAAAAATTTATTTATTTATTTTCCCCGTACAATTCTTATAACCATCCATCCATCCATTGAGTCAAGCACATATGTACATTTGTTGCCATCATCATTCTCAAAACATTTGCCTTCTACTTGAGCCCGTAATGTCGGCTGCTCATTTTCCCCCTCCCTCCCTATTCCCCCCTCCCTCATGATCCCTCCATAATTCATAAATTATTAATATTTTGTCATGTTACACTGTCTGACGTCTCCCCCCACCCTCTTCTCTGCTGTCCATCCCCCAGGGAGGAGGCTATAGGTAGTCTTATAATCGGTTCCCCCTTTCCACCCCACATTCCCTCCACTCTCCAGGCATCGCCACTCTCACCACTGGTCCTGAAGGAGTCATCTGTCCCGGATTCCCTGTGTTTCCCATTGCTGTCTGTACCAATGTACATCCTCTGGACTAGCCAGATTTGTAAGGTAGAATTAGGATCATGATAGTGGGGGGGAGGAAGCATTTAAGAACTAGAGGAAAGTTACGTTTCATCATTGCTACCCTGCACCCTGACTGGCTCGTCTTCCTTCCGACAACTCTTCAGTAAGGGAGTGTCCAGTTGCTTTGTTTGTTTGTTTGTTTTAATCAAACTTGACATTAAAAAAAATTATGTAGTTGGCATTGTTTCTTCTGTTGGGTAGCTATCTTGGATAATCCCCAAATCCTGTAGTCCAGTTTGGTAAAGCCGCTATCCTTCGTGTACTGACAGAAACGTACCATCTGGTACCGAGTGAGGCCCTGTTTCCGGATCAGACTGTGTGGTTTGCGGCAGGAGCAGGCACCCCGGCTGAAATCGCGGGAGGCGCCCATAGAGCCGCTGGTGACCCAACGTGCCTTCAGACTTGGCGGCAAAGGGAAAGAGGAACTCCGTGCTTATTGAGAAACTGGATATTCCTTAGGGGCTAATGTTCTGCCAACCTCAAAAGTTAACTTTCATTTCCAAGGTTAATCTTTCTACTCAGACTTCTAATTTCATCTTTTCTTTGGCCAACTTGGGTTTTGGTTCATCCCTCAACCCCGCTACTTTTCTTAATCTTCAATTTACCTCCCTCCTGATAGGAGTCAAATCTTCCTTCTCATAAAGCGAACCCAAACTAGAGTTCACTTGATCTTGTTACCCTCCCAACAAACCAAACCACACTCGTCGCCATGCCATTGGGTCTGTTCTGACTCATAGCCGCCCTGTCAGGACAGTAGAACTCCCCTGTGGGTTTCTCAGACTGTGACTCTTGACAGGCGCAGCGAGCCTCGTCTTTCTCCTGCAGAGCAGTTAATAGTCACCAGCTGCTGGCCTCATGGTGAGCAACCCACTGAGTAAGCACTATGCCACCCGGGCACCGCCTTTTCAAGATGTTAGCCAATGAGCGATTCTGACCTCTCGGGATTGGGGTTATGATCTTTTAATAAGGTCTCTTTCTATCCTAGATAAATGCATAGGCACCAACTTGGGAGGCAGGTGTTGGAAGAAGTAGGCACGGAGGATTCTAGGCCTGTTGGTGCCCTGTGTGAAAATGTTGTCTTGATGCTTAGGCTGCCAGTTCCATTGCAGTGCATGAAGCTAACTTCCACCCTGCTTACCACCAACTTAGTGGCCCATCCCTCCCAGTTGTCTCATCTTTGTGGTACTTCACTCTGGTCCTCAACTTTTACTCTAGCCCAGCACATCCAAAAGATACAGCGCACTTCCATTCGTGGGGGTAACTTGGTAACAGTGGTTGAGTTACATCTAAGGAAGGGGAAGTAGTTAAAGGAAAAACTTCACTCCCCAAACCCCATAGTTTCTGTGAATAGTTTCCCACCTACCTGTTTTCCCGGTTTCCATTTTCAAACTGTGTTCCTTTGGCTCTATGATCCCAATCTCTAGCCTAATCCTTCTCCAGAGCTCTGGCCAGATTTGTATTTCCCGCCGCAGGATAGACAGACCCCAGCACACAAGTGTATTCAGCGTCTTCATTTTGCCCTGTCCAAAAGCCTGCTCAAGATCTTCCGACTAACATGGCCCCTCCACAGTGGCACACGGGAGGTTCTTATTTCTCTTAGCAGTTTCTGAACTGGTTACTTTTGACAGTGCTTCCAGCTCTGCCCTACCAAGACTAATCCACTCAGTTGATGGATCCTATTCTCTGCTCCTGCCTTACTTTGTGAGTTTTTGTCAACTTGAAAGTAGGAGAAGCCATCTTCTACAGGATAGATGAGAAACCAAAACAATGGTAGTGAAGTTCTGGACACCAAAATTTTTTTTTTTTAAACCAAAAACCCCCCACCGTGGAGCCAATTCCAACTCATAGTGATTTTGTAGGGCAGAGTAGAGCCGCTCCTCAAGGTTCTGAGACTAACCTTTGCGGGAGCAGATGGCTTCATCTTCCTTCTGAGGAGAGCGGTGGATTTGAACCACTGACCTTGCTGTTAGCCCAGTGTGGGCCACTGCCCCACGAGGGTCCCTGTGTTAGTCCATATCCTGTCACTCTTCCAGTCCTGCTGCACCTTCCTGTTTATGGGCTGGCTGGTGAGTACTCTGGCCCTCTTCCTTCAGCTCCCAGAAGTGGTCCAGTGACTACTTAGCTTCTGGTCAGACTCATGTAATGGGGGAGGCGGAGCAGGGCAGAGCCAGCTGGCTTCCCTGATCCAGCACCTGGTTCCTTTGCTGTCCAGTGTACGGCTTCGGGGCCTGTCAGAGCCCAGATGGCCTGAACATAGCCCTTTCTCTGACCTTATTTATTGTCCCTCCCTGCAGTCACTCGGAATGATAACTCCCAGAAGCTGTGCTTCCATGCAGCTTGGGGCTCACCCTGCAGGGGTGGCACCGATGTACTGTTCAGCCCCTGGGCCCTGCTCTGTGGAAGGCTGGCACCCCTTATCTGGCCTTTATGCCCCCATTCAGCCCTTCAGGAGCATTTTTTCTACATCCCTGGCATGTAAGGACTCATCTTCCATTCATTTCCATCAGTCATTTCATTTCAGTCCCCTTACAGAGAGGGCCTAAGAGCACACTGGGAGTCTCAGCTCGGGAAGTAAGGGGTGCCCATGCCCACCGTCCTCTCATCCCCCAGCTCGGACGAGCCGGGCCAGTTACCGTGGGGCTCACTTAGTGAAACTGTAAGCTAACCATTAGCAGAGGCCTAGTAGTGTCTTTTTTAGCCCTGGGGACAGGTTATAGATGTTAAATCTGGAATTTAGAATAGTATGATTAATTGTAATTATATAATAGTCACATCATTAAATTAATTGAGATGATAATTATGGAATAATTAGAGTAAGTTGAAAACTGGTTACATTATGATTGAAATAATACAAAGTACTGTTGGCACGACTTCAAGCTTATTAGGACTTAAACAGATGTTTGAGGGCTAGCCCAGGAACCTAATCCCACAGGAATGAGATGGTTTTTATAAGAAAGTAAATTGGGTGTTGCCTGGAAGGTTCCACCTTGGTCCTTCCAGCAAGAGTAATCCACCGCTGCTGTTTAATCCAAGGAGCCCTCATGGCACTTAAGGCCTTGGCTGCCAACCAAAAGGTCAGTGATTCAAACCCAGCAGCCGCTCTGAGAGAGAAAGATGTGGCTGCATTCTGGGTCCATGAGAATTACAGCCTGGGAAACCATGTGGGGCCGTGCTTCGAGGTCCTGGCAGCTGGCTAGGCGTGGGAGTGGACGTGGCAGTACACGTCGTGCTCAAAGAACTGTGTCGATGAAGGGAATTTCACATCTTCTGTATTAGTCATTTTTGTCCACACACACAGAAGGCCAGTGTTGGTGGCCAGATGCACCTGGGTTCCCCCTTGAGTCCCCGACTGGCGTCTCCCTCCCCTGCGTCAGTCTTGAGTGCAGACATACTAAGCAGAATGCAGAAGTTCGGCGATGAGTTTATGGGGCAGTGGGCCAGGCACGTAAGACTTTATCCTTGGGTCTGAATCTGGTCTCTCTCTGTAGGGGGCAGAGATGCCAACTGGCAAACAGCTAGCCGACTTCGGCTACAAGACCTTCTCCACTTCCATGATGCTCCTCACCGTGTACGGGGGCTACCTGTGCAGTGTCCGAGCCTACCACTATTTTCAGAAGCGCAGTTCCCGGCGCCAGGCTGCAGAAGAACAGAAGACCTCGGGAGTCCTATAGAGATGGGGGGCTCTCCCCTGGGGTTGAGACGCCTGAGGCATGCTGCGGAAAGACCTTGCCTGCAACCAGTCCCAAGTTGAGACGAGGGCCGCGATGGTTTTCCAACACTGCTGAAAGCAAGCCGCCCGGGCTTCCTCTGCTCCTGCCAGCTTGTGAAGGCTGTCTGATCACTGCAGGACTGTGGGAGGTGAATCTGCAGGCATTAAACATTTTCTCATGCCCGTGTCTTGTTGTTTTTGTGAGAACTTGGAATTCGGTTCTACATTTCTACCCCTTTTGATCCAAATTCTATTACAGGATCTGATCAAAATGTTCAGGATTGGGAAAACAGGCACCATCTAGTTTTGGTTTCATGGCAAAGAAGGTATTTGTTCATGGAAACCATGAACATCAGGTACATTAAAAAAAAATCATTTTATTGGGGGCTCTTGCAACTCTTATCACAATCCATATATCCATCCATTGTGCCAACCACATTTGTACATTTGTTGCCATCATCATTCTCAAAACATTTGCTTTCTACTTGAGCCCTTGCTATCAGCTCCTCATTTTTCCTCTCCTTCCCCACCCTCCTCCCTCATGTACCCTTGATAATTTATAAATTATTATTATTTTGTCATGTCTTACACGGTCCGATGTCTCCCTTCACCCACTTTCCTGTTGTCCGTCCCCCAGGGAGGAGGTTATATGTAGAGCCTTTTGATCGGTTCCCCCTTTCTACCCCACCTTCCCTCCACCCTCCCGGTATCGCCACTCTCCACTGGTCTTGAAGGGATCATCTGCTGGATTCCCTGTGTTTCCAGCACCTATCTGTACCAATTTACATCCTCTGGTCTAGCCGGATTTGTAAGGCAGAATTGGGATCATGATAGTGGGGGAGGAGGAAGCATTTAGGAACTAGAGGAAAGTTGTATGTTTCTCTCCTAGGTGGTTTTTAATGTTTTCATATACAGAAGTAAGTACATATGTGGTGGGTGCATTCTCGTGCCTCCCTTCTATTTAGAGGCCACAAACCCAGGAAAGATGCACTAAAGAAAGGCCTAGGATGCCAGGGTTCTCCCAGGGTGACCTTTAGTGCCAGGGTCACAGCTCATCCTGGGAAACCTGTTGGAGGGGAGAGTGGAGGAAGACAAACGGACAACCAAGAACCACAACAAAGAAGCAAGACCATTACAATCAGACGACAATCGTGATTGCCAAAAAAGTTTCACATTAAAAAAATAAGTATTTGTTTATCCTCATATAGCTATAGATCTTCGGGGAGTCAATTCATTGCCCCACATCCCTTTCATAGAACCATTTTCCTTATTACTCCAAAGAACATGGTTCTCTTGTGTATGTGGGGGTGTACCACACAAATAAGGTGTCTGGAACTGCAACAAATGTGAGGATTGACTAGTTTGGCCAGCGCTAGGTTTAAAATGAGACATCTCAGAAACAGAAGAGAATGAGCGAGAATCGGTGTGCATCCTCTGGATTCTGAGATCCCTGCATATGAAACCTCAGTTCAAGAGACAGAGCTGTGACACCAGAGAACCGAGGCAGCAGAACCAAGCGCCAGAGCAGTAGGCTCCTTGGGTCCACAGAACACAAAGCTGAGTTCCTCTGGGCAGGATGCTTGTTGGAGAGCAGGGTGTGTCCAGGCACTCTGCTGCCCCCTGGAGCTAGAGCTGACTGCCTTCAGGCTGAGGCCTACAGCGGAGAGCCCTGGGCAATTAGCAGCACTAAAAGAGCTGCTTCACGTTGCTGGGGCAGGCAGAAGCTAAGGGGCTCTGTGGCTGACAGGTTAAGGACCAGAGAGGTGTGCCTGTGGGCACAGCTGAGGTGATCCTGACCAACGAACTGTATCCTAAGCATTTCTTAATAACCCCTGTAACTGTGAGTATTGTCTATATGAGTTCTGTGTGGCCATTGCAACTGATTATACAAGGGGGTACCCCTCCAAAACCAGAATTGTGCTGGGTGAAACAGAGCTTTCATAGTAGTAGTGGGCATTTTTCCTGCTAGGCGAGCATCCAGCAACAACTTGCTCTGAGTGAAAGCCCCCAGTGGCGTCACCTGGGAAAGTTCCCTCTAGTCCTAGTGAATTTTTCATGAAAGCAGTTTTGCTCAAACCTCATTTTTTTGTGATGGCCGATGTAAGAGAACTGTGCAGCTGTGAAATTTTGTTTCCTGCTCAGGAAAAATGCTGCAGAAACTGTTGTGATGTTGAACACTGCTTACAAGGACAGTGCTATGGAAAAACTCAAGTGTACAAGTGGTTTTCTTGTTTCAGAAAAGGTGAAAGAAATGTCGATTGATGACAAACCTCATTACTGGATATCCGTCAACTTCCCAAATGTTGACTCATAGTGCACTTGAGTTAGTTCTACCAGGTGAGACTGTTATTCAAGCTTTATTTAGAGGTTCTGAAAATATTGTGTTAACGGTGTATGACAAAAAGGCCGGGTTTGTGGCTGATGAGGGACTGGTTTTGCCACAACAAAGGACTTGCTCACCCAGCCATCTCAGTGCGCCAGTTTTTGGCTGAAAACAGCATGCCCCATGCAACTGACCTCGCTCCCTGTGCAAGTTCTTTTTGTCTCCCTGAATGAAGAGTGACGTGAAAGGACAGCAATGTGATGACATAGAAGAGGTGACGAAAACAAGGGAGATGCTGTCAGCCATCCAAATAGTCGAGTTTGAAAAATGTTTCCATGAATGGAATTGCAGATTTGACAAATGTTTTAAGTGCAATGAGGAGTCCTTTGAAGGTGATAGGTTGTTTTGTAAAAAAATTTAAATACACCCCACACAGTGGGCGAAATACAAAGGAGCGCAACAGAGCAGTAAAGGGATCAAGTTTACAAAGTCCCCAAGGAATTCCAAATAGAGACTTCTGAGTGGGAGGGCGGGTGGTGGTGGTGCTGCACGGGGCTCGCCACAGACCCAGCTGGAAAACATTCCTAACGGTCAGCAGACCAACCTGGGATGACTTATAGACTTTTTTCCCCCTTTCTTTTCTTTTTCTCTATTTAAGATAGGCAGCAAAACAATCCCGAGGAGAAAACAACAGGCCAATGGGGTTCCAAGGGGACATGGAAGAGAAGGCATCCAGGGTGGGGGTGGGGGGTGGAGGAAGGGAGTGGGGAGCCAACAAACTCAGGGACAAAGGAACAACAAGGGAACAAAATCAATGACAAGGTGAGTGTGGAATGCCTGGTGGGGTTGGATCAAGTTCAATGTATCTGACAGGAATTACTGAGAGCTGAATGAAGGACAAACATGAGAGTGGGATCAGAGTAAAGTAAAAGGAAATACAGGAAAGAACTAAGAGGCAAAGCTATTTATATAGGTCAAAATAAAGGCACGTATATATGTAAATATATTAATTTATGATGATAGGGATAAAAGTCTATGTACATATATGTTAAGTATTAAGATAGCAGACAGATTTTGGGCCTCTATTCAAGGCCTCCCTAAATACAAGAGCACTTTGTTTCACGAACCTGGCTCTGCGATACTCACCATCCCAACACAATCACTGAAGACAAAATGGTGCATAAGAAAATGTGGACTTTGTTGCTTGTATTAGTCTGGGTACTTTGGAGAAACAAATCCACAGCAACCCATGTATGAGAGAGTTTTATGCAAAGAAAATGTGCATCACAAAAACA
>NW_022103909.1:3389455-3390541 GCF_000313985.2 Echinops telfairi | reverse complement strand
AAAAAAAAAAAAAGATCTTTAATTCATGATAAAAGTGTCAGGTCAAGTTAACACCAAGCTTCTTTATAAGAAAAAAATCTAACTTTTAAGAGTTTCTGTGCACAGCTGAAAAGTTGTAACATCTTATAACAAGGCTGGGACATTTTAATTTTAATAAAGGACTTTGAACTTAAAAAAAAAGAAAGAAAATGTGGTTAAGAAATCTGATGGTGTCCAGCTATCAAAAGAGTTAGTGTCTGGGGTCTTAAAGGCTTGAAATTAAACAAGCAGTGGTCATCTAATGGGGAAGGAACTAAGCCCACGTGGGAGAGGCACATCAGCCTGTGTGATCACAAGGTGTCAATGGTATCAGGTATCAAAAGATCCTAAACAAATAATTTTATTGAGGTGAATGAGGGAGGTCAGAGAGGTGATGCAAAGCCCACCTGTAGACAATTGGACATCCCCTCACAGGAGGGTCAACAAGGAAGGGACAAGCCAGCCAGGGTGCAGTACAGCACTGATGAAACACATTCCTCTAGTTCTTGAATGGCCCCCCCTCCCCGCCTATCATGACCTCAGTTCTACTTTATAACTCCCAACTCCGGCTAGACCAGAGCGTGTACACTGGTACCGATAAGAGCTCTGGACACATGGAATCCAGGACAGATAAACCCCTGTACAGTAGTGGGAGTAGTGATACCATGAAGGTAGGGGGAGAAGGGGAAACAGATCAAAATGATTGACTTATTAACCCCCCACCCCCAGTGGGACGAACAGAAACGTGGTGAACGTGTGTGAAGGGAGATAGTGGACAGCGTAAGATATGAAAATAATGTAATTTATCAAGGGTGCATGGGGGAGGGAGGGAAAAAAGAAGAGCTGATACCTAGGGTTCAAGTAGAAAGGAAATGTTTTGAAATTGATGGCAACATATGTACAAATGTGCTTGAAACGATTGATGTATGGATTGTTTGTTATAAGAGCTGTAAGAGTCCCCAATAAAATAGTTTATTTAAAAAAAATTAAATACATAGACTGGGGAGAAAATCCAGTTTTCTTGGTAGGGGGCGGGGTGCCCATTGGTAGAACCCATCAGGGAAATAA
>NW_022103909.1:3384096-3385564 GCF_000313985.2 Echinops telfairi | reverse complement strand
GCAAAAACCGCGATAGAGTGAAGCCGTGGAAGTTGAAGCGTGAAGTGGCGAGGGTTCACTGTATTGGCTATTAGTGTAGTCCTCTAATTGTCTCTATCTCTTGCTTCTCCTCCTTTTGAACTGTTTTTGATATATTCTAGATACTACTACTATATTCGGTACGTGCGTTGCAAGCAGGTCCTCCAAAGGTGTAGCATGTGTTTTATGTTTCGATTTCATGCTTTTTCCAGGGCTCCATCTCCATCTAGTGATCTGGGATGTGCTTCCTCCACGGGGTCAGGCTCTGGTCTCTGAGTGTCAGTAGTAAAACCCGGGTTCTTATTTCCTTTTTCCTCTACTTGCCCACGTCACTGCATTAGCTGTTTTGTCTCTGCGCTAGCTCTCAATTCCTTTGTGTCTTTTTGTGTCCTATTCTTGGAAGCTTAGCTATGCATTAAAAAACTAACCCTTTAAAAGAGACGTTCGTCACCCTTGTTAGCTGTTTGGTCCAGGCCGTATTAGTCTACATCAGTGGTTCTCAACCTTCCTAATGCCGCGACCCTTTCACACAGTTCATCATGTTGTGGTGACCCCCCAGCCATAAAATGATTTTCGTTACTCCTTCATAACTGCAATTTTGCTGTTATGAATCCTCATGTAAATATCTGATATGCAGGATGTATTTTCATTGTTATAAATTGAACATAATTAAAGCATAGTGATTAATCACAAAAATATGTAATTATATATTGTGAAATATTTACTTCTAATTACAAATAAAGGAAATTTTGTACTCATACACACCGGGTACTCATAGGTGTGTACCTGCATGTGGGCGGACCTGCCTGGAGAAGATAAGAGGAGCAGTGTCTCCGTTCCTAAGACCATCGGAAGTGTTGTCCGATGGTCTTAGGCGACTCTTGTGAAAGGGTAGTTCGACCCCTCAAAGGGGTCTTAATACACGGGTTGAGAACCACTGGTCTACGTCAAGCCATGTGCTCTAAACACAATGCCCTTCCATTCCTTGTTTGCCTGGCAGAATCTTCCTAATGTTTAACAGCCCAGCCCCACTTCCAAGTTTTCTTACATCTTGGCAAGATCAATTTAAAATAGTTATTACTTTGCTGGGTTTTTAAAAAAAATCATTTTATTAGGGCTCATACAACTCTTATCACAATCCATACATACATCGTGTCAAGCACATTTGTACATTTGCTACCCTCATCATTCTCAAAACATTTGCTTTCTACTTGAGCCCTTGGTATCAGCTCATTTTTCCCTTCCCTCCCCACCCCCCCTCCCTTACGAACCCTTGATAATTTATAAAATTATCATCTTGTCATGTCTTACACTGTTGGACACCTCCCATCACCCATTTTCTGTTGTCTGTCCCCCAGGGAGGGGGTTATATGTAGATCCTTATGATCAGTTCTACCTTTCCTCTCTACTCCTGGTATCGCCATTGTCACCACTGGTCCTGAAGGGTTCA
>NW_022103909.1:3364606-3383380 GCF_000313985.2 Echinops telfairi | reverse complement strand
TTTTAGTAATTCCTCTCAGTTACATTGCCCTTGACCAAGCCTTACCAGGCCTCTTATACCCTCCTCAATGATTTTGGATCAATTGTTGTTCCCTTGTCCCTGGGTTTATCACCACTTCCTTTCCCCGCCCTACCCATCTCCCATGTGTTTTATTGGTCTGTGTTATCTGCCTCTACCCTTCCTGTCCCTGCCCACTCACCAGCCTTTCTGGAGTTTGAATTCTTTGAGAATAATGGACCTATCTTGTTCATTTTTCCACTCCCAACTCCCACTACCATGCTCTTCATAAAGGAGTTATGTTAAAAATGCTTATGAAACTGAAAACCCCTTCCTACATGAATAACCCTATGGCTATCAGGTCAAGTCTCCACAGCGACCCGATAGGCCCGAGTAGCACTGCCTCTGCTGGTTGCCAAGGCTGTAAAAGCTTACAGGAGTAGAAAGCCTCATCTTTTGTCCCTAGAGCTGCCACTGACCTTGTGATTAGCAGCTACGCTACTTGAGCGCCATCCCTGCACGAATCCTGGAAAATAGTAAGAAACTGGTTTAAAATCAAAGCACCAACACTAACTACACTTGTGAGATTCTTTTCAGACTACAATGTGAAAGCACGTCGAAATACGATGGGTCACCTGCTTATTAAATAGCTTGAGACTCAGTTTCCTCATTGTGACAAACTGTTCCCCGCCCCGCCCCCCCCCAAGATGACTACAACACTTATGCCACATGTTCTTCTTCAGTGACCTTGCCAATCCCTTTCAAACATTGCCTATCTTGCCAACCCCTTCCACCTGGGTGGTCCTGTAACCACTTGGAGCCACCAAATACAGTGGCATGCTGGGTGCTAGTTTTGGGTGACACCTTTAAATGGGCTGTTTCCACTTCCCGCCTCCTGGGATCCAGCCACCATGCTGCCTAAAGTTTGAGGCACATGGAGAGACCACGTGCAGGCATACTTTGGGGGACAGCCTGGCCTGGGGTCCCAGGCAAGAGCTATCATCAACTGCCAGGCAGGCTAGTACGCCATCTTAGACATTAGCCACGTTGAACTCTCAAAGGACTCTCCTCACAGCTGCCATGGGACTAGAACCATACAGGACACTCCATGCCAACCCCTCAAACGATGATGAGTACGTGATTCTTAAGCCGCTCTGTTTTGGTGTGCTTTGGATATCACGAGAGAGCATTAAAACAAGCCGTTGCGGAACGCAGATGACGGCCCTGGCTTTGACACGAGCGCTGAGGCTGCTGATGGTGGTGAGTGTCTTCTAAGCCCCAGAGACTCTCAAAGAGATGGACGACCACAGTGGCTGCCACACTGGTCTCAGGCAGAGCAACGGCCGTGAAGTTGGCATAAGACTGGGCAGTGTTTTTGTTCTGTAGCATACAGGGTCACTATGAGCCAGAAGCAATTTGATGGTACTTAACCACTGTACAAAAAATAAGTTAATTTTGCTAAAGAATAAAGTTAGAATCCTTCTACATTCAACACGAGACAGGCAATTCTTGGCTATTCTGACAGACACTCCTCGTTCTCTGGAAGGAAAATGAATCTGCATCTGACCAGCACGCCACTGATGTGATTGGGCCTGACCATCTTCCGACTTTGTAATCAAACTCCCCAGTGCCAGATTTCTCATCCCACCCCTTCTCAGAAAATAACCTGTTCCTGTAATTGACCCTTATCTCAGGTCACACACCCAAGGCCAACTGCCATCGATGACACATGCCGCCGACTAACTGTTCCTTCTGTGCTGACCCTGCGTCAATCTGAGGCACAGCCTCTCCTCACTGGTCAGCAGGGCTACGTTCCAGAGACCAGATTGTTACGGGAAATAGATGTTATGTGAAAATGGAAGATAGCATGTATGTACCTCCAAAACCACCGAGAATCATGGCCTAGCCAAGCTGACACAACTGTACCCATCAAAGCCAGCATTAGTACTCTTCCCTCATACTTTAGCATTCTTAACTGCCAGAAGTATGTTGTTCATTTAGAAAATAGATACGATTTTTCTTCACTATTGTAAATGAGAACTATTGGATTACAAGAAGAGTTGAAAAGGAGAGCAAATGTTTTGAGAATGATGAGGGCAATGAATGTACAATGTGCTTTACACATTGATGTATGTATGGATTGTGATAAGAGTTGTATGAGCCCCTAATAAAACGATAAAAAAACAACAACTATTTGAGACTGAAAGGGCAGTATTTGCCCAAGGAAACAGCTCAGAAGCATTAGTAAAGAAGGAAGAAAACTAGTAAGTACAGGGGGTGCATGGGATAAGTAATGTTACATCTTGGGGACTGTAGCCAATGAAATAAACAAACAAACAAACAAACAAATAAATAACAAGAAGAGTTAAAAAAAGAGGTGTGAAAGTGATTTAGACCTTGGGTTGGAATATTTACTAGCTGTTTGACCATGAATTAGTTAACCTTTCTTTGCCTCAATTTAACCATATGTAATGTGCTTAATACAGTGTCTGCTATGTAAGTGTCAGTTATTATTTTTATTATTATATCACTTGATGAACCCACCATGTCTCTGCGGGTGAAAGATGTGGCAGCCTGCTTGCAGAAACTCCACGGGGCACTTCTACTCTAGCCTGTGGAGCTGCTGGGAGGGGGACCATCTGGCCGGCAGTGGGGTTTGTATGCTTTCAACAGCATTTCCGTCTCATTTCACAACGACTAGCCAGCTCAAGAATGTGGCAAGATGAGGAACTTAAGGTAAAATCCCAGTCTAACTAATCTTCCTGACAAAATGACTGTGAAAGATGTTTTGGAACTTAATTTTCCCAAGCCTTGCAATTAGTCAAATTAAAATCTAGAAAATCAGTAAGGTAATTTTAGTATGGTCAATAACCCAATAGTATCAAGAACTAGTCTAGTGCAGTGCTTCTCAACCTTCCAAAGCCGTGACCCTTTAATAACAGTTTGTGTTGTGGTGACCCCCAACCATAAAATTATTTTTGTTGCTACTTCATAACTGTCATTTTGCTACTGTTATGAATCGGGCGACCCCCTAAAGGGGTTGCGACCCACAGGTTGAGAACCGATGGTCTAGTGTATATCTCTTTTTTTAAAATAACATTTCTTTTGTTTTCTATGCCCCCTCTGATAAGTCTTGATGTAATCCATGTCTTTTTGATGTACACAAGCATGTATGAATATGATTAATATAATCATCATGGAAAATTGTTCTGGGAGATGAATCACACTACTGGTAATTTTGCCCAGACCTCAATTACAGAGAAACCTGGATTAGGTAGATTGCTTTTCTATGGTCTAAGAGAAAACAGAACTGACAGAGAGGTATCTGCTCAGTCATGAAACTCAACCTAAAATGTTTAAGGGCAGTATCAGGACTTGGTCAAACAAGAAAAACATCCGTCAAACTACATACTCTTCAAGCAGTCTTTTGATAGACATGATAGCCATATTTACACTTGCTCAGTGGTTTTCCTTGTGAGAGCCTACATCTTAGGGCTTAAAGAAAAAAGTGACTATATATGTGTACCTTTTCTTTACAAACAAAAACCCTTTAATGTAGACTTTCTGGCTGACTTTTGTCAGCATGCATTCCAGAAGAAAAATGTGTATCGGCAGTGCTTCTAGAACCAGACCTTTGAAAAGACTCTTACTCAGATACGTACTTAGGGGATTGGGGAAAGAGTCAGTTTGAGACACTACAGGAAGGGTGAAGCACTTTTAATCACAGAAGAGTAAACAACAGTATAAAACCGTTCACAGCTCACCCAGTGGCTGTTGTCTTCCCCTCGCCCGCACTTCTCCCAGCCCCTCCCTGTGTACCATTGAGTAAAGCAGCAGGGTCTCAGCAGCTGTCCCTGTCACTACCACATGGTAGGCAGGGGGTCCAGCTAGGGGCCACAGCAGTCCTGGCCATCCATCCATCCATGATTCTCTGTTTCTATACAACTTCGTCATGTGACAGGCTCCAGTTCCGAGGGAGAAACAGTGCAGAAACCTGAAGCTGGACTTGGCTGCTTCATTCAGACGGTCCATAGGCAATAGGGAGGGGCTAGTCCCAAGCCAGCACTGTTCAGGAGGCAGACAGAATCTGGGGCTGAGGTTAGGGCAATGGGGACCACTCAAAGCCCTGGTGGACCAGTCCAGAAATCTGCCCCTAGCCAGGCGATGAACTTCACACACACACACACACACACACACACACACACACACACACACACCATTACTAAAAGGACCGGAGGCTATTAAATACAAAATGGCAGAGTTGTTTTTGTTTTAAGTGAAAAGATTTGCTTGATTCTCCTCAGTGTTTGGAGTTCCCCTGGTCAAGGTGAGGGGAGGCCTGAGAAGAGTAGGCGGCCAGTGGCCCTGCAAGTCCATGTGTGCCGAAGTCCCCATACCAACCGTCTCACTCTTCAGCCCAGTAGCTGCCGCCCATGTGACCATTCACCCGATTGGCACCATTGTGGGAGCTGCTGCCACAGGGGCGTTTTGTGCTGGTGGTCACGTCGTCTTCCTCTGAGCTGCTCTCCACATCGCTGCGGTCATCCTTAGACACCTGGGTGGGTTGGGACCAAAGGCAGAAAAGCTAAGGACCGTGTTTTTCTGGAGCTCCCTACTCTAAGAAAGTCTGAGCCCGCACAGGCTATGTTTGCGTTCTGCCTGTGCTCTGGTCTACTTCCTGGTGCCGTCTGCACTGTGGCTGCTGTTCTGGACTCCCTCTGGCTGGGTTCTGATGGCCTCTTGTTACCTCGGGCTGTCCTTTCTTTGGACGTGGAGCTGCTTTGGAGGCGGGGTGTCTTTTTCAGGACCAGCCTAAGAGATCACGCACAGTCTTCAGTCTAGCCCTGAAGGGAACTCCTCACCCCTTCTCTTCATCCTCCTCAATGCAGAAAAAAGGCCGACACAGAGGATGCCTGTGTTGTTGCCCCTGCAGTTAGTCTTAGTGGTTATCCTGAACTTTGCTTTACACCCAGGCGGATTCAATTTGGGGTCTCTTTCAGTAGTTGACTATTCTCTGCTCAGCCACTGCTACTGCCCTCAACAACCTTCTTCCCTTTCCCAACAGCAGGGTGCTCACTTCTCTTGTACCGCTTCAGCATCCCTGAGATACTACTGTACATGGTATGGTAAGGAGAAATCCTGGGCCCGATCATGCTTCCATTGGTGAATTTTCACCTCAGCTTTTTATTTCGTCTTTTCAAATAAAGAGTTTGTCTTAGAAGAGTGATTCCCCAATCCAAACTATCTTGTATTTTATGGAAAACTAGTCTAAATTCTCTACCACAGTCTGCAGAAGGAGGGGTGTTATGCTGAAAAGAGAGCAAAGCTGCAAGTACTGTTGCCAAGGAGGGGACCATTAGTTTTGGATTAGCTCTGAGATCCGAAGCCTCTGAACGGAGATGAGTTATTGGTTACTTGATCTTTAGCACATTTCCACCAGGGGGCAGTATCTGTAGATTGAAGGTAACTAACTCACTGCCATTGACTTGAGTCCAATTCTATGTAGAGCAGCGGTTCTCAACCTTCCTAATGCCTGACCCTTTAATACAGTTCCTCATGTTGTGGTGACCCCCAACCATAAAATTATTTTCGTTGATACCTCATGACTGTAATTTTTCTACTGTTATGAATCAGGCGACCCTTGTGAAAGGGTCGTTTGACTCCCAAAGGGGTCGCGACCCACAGGTTGTGAACCGCTGATACAGAGCTTTCGAGGCTTGTAAGTCTTTATGGGAGCAGACAGCCTCATCTTTCTCCCACAGAGCAGCTGTTGGGTTTGAGTCACTGATCTTGCGGTTTGCGGCCCAATGCTTACCAGACAGTGCTACCAAGGCTCCTAAGATTTACACTAAAGAAAGGGAGGCTTGAAAAAACAAAAGTCTCAACTTGTCTCAAACTGAGGAAGAGAATCTGGCAGTCAACAAGGTCAGGTGAGAGGGCCTACTCTGAGACAAACAGGAGGCAGGAAGGAGAGCAGAAAGGAAGAGGACCACATTCAGATAACATGCTTCCCTGAATACTAGAAGCACAGATGCACTTACATGCAAGAGATGAGCCTGTCCAGCTCCCGCCAGGCATAGAGAAAAGGGAAGAGGTGAGAAAAGAGTGGAGGGTACAGAGCCTGGGTCTAATCCTTCCGGGGGAGGTCACCTGGTCAGGAAAGAAAAGCAGGAGAGACGAGAGATGTCCGGTAGCTACAGCAAGATGCCCAGGCAAGTTCTGAAACCCATCGCAGCCAGAAGGAACGACGACACAAGAGATCATGTCTTTCTGGGCAACACTCCATCCTTTTGTCCTAGAACCAGTGCCCCCTTCTAGTAGACCTTCTTTGCCCTGGTATTCTGTATCACTGGAGGCCAAAGCCCCCAAGTTCTTGGGTCAATCTGCTTCTGAACTTGGGTTAAACTGCTTCTGAACTTGCAGAATCCAACTGTTAGTTTCATCATACAGCATCTTTTTTCTTGAGGGAAGGGGGAGGTCTTTTGATACAAAATTGGTATTTGAAAAGCTAGCTACCTTGCTTAGACACTTGCCTCACAACAATGGGGTGAGGCAGGTGCTTAGCTGAAACATGACAGTGTGGTCACCTTGGGTGGCTTGTGAACTACCATACCTGCTAAATCAACCTAACAGCTCTGCTGTCACAGTTAATACCTTGCAGTTATGCAAATGATTTCCTTTGAAACAAAGTTCCCATGCTAACAAGTGAAAACATCTAGGTAGGTAAGGGTTGCAAAACAGCTGAGGCTGTCTCCCAAATGCTTGACCATATTTGCTCTTAAATCTGCAGCCATTCCCTAAGGGGCAGGGTACCATTGCTTTGATATCTAAGTCATGTCTTAGATAAATCTGGAGAAAAATCTGTAGCCTTAAGTTTTTCGTTTAGTCTGATTCTTAACTCAAGCTCCCCACGTGAGATGGAGAGAGATGGTCTACTGGCTTCCCACACAAAGCCCAAAGACAGAAACATTGTTCATCTTTACCTTTCCTCGGATCAAGGCCTTGAAAGCAATTCTCACAATTAGGTAGGACCAGATGACATGCAGAACCTGTAGGGTCAGGAGAAGGCCATTGAAGAGCCACCAGGAGGGATAAGGCCCGATAATTTCCCAACTCTCAAAGAGGGTCGTGTTCAGAATCCTGGAAGAGGGAAGTCAAAGGTCAGATTCTAGAGTCAAATCCAGGTAGGCTGGGATGGCCCCGGATTCCTGGGAAATAGGCCTGTGTGTATTTCCCGCCGTATCTTGCATCAGCTGAAGTTCTAAGGACGATCATCCGTCGTGAAAAGGAATCAAGGAAGGAAGGCTATGGCACTTTCTATCTTGAGGGACCACTGGTGAGTGACATTGAGTGGATTCTGCGACCCTCTAGGGCAGAGCTCTTCTCTGAGGCTGTACGTCTTTAAGAGAGCAGAAAGGTTCACCTTTCTCCTCAGCCTGTAATCACTATGCAACCGGGGCTCTTTATCTTTAAGGACTAGGGGAGACATTTGAATATTCAGAACTGATGTAGTAAGTCTCATCAATTACTTTAAATACCCAGAATTCACAAAATTGGGACAGTAGCAGGATCATAATCCTATGAGGGAGGGAGGGTAGGAGGGGAAGAGGGGGAGGGAGGGGGACAGAGAGAGAGAGAGTTAGAGTTGGCCAGGATATTGAAGAGGGTGTAGAATAGGGATACAGGTAAAGAAGAATCTGAGAATTCTGTGTACAAAATTCAGTACAGAAACAAATGAGAACTCACTGACACTGAGTTGGTTCTGGCTCCCAATAATCCTATATATAGGGCAGATTAGGACTGCCCCTTTGAGTTTCTCAACTTGTAAAAGCTTCATCTTTCTCCTTGATCAGTACAAAGGAAGGCGCCCCAACCCATCTCCCAAATGCAAAAACTGCAACTCTGGCATAAAATGCGAACTGCTCCTCCAAGATGAATCAGGAATGACAGACGCAAATGGAGTGGGGACTCTGAGTCTGGATCACAACCTTGCTAGAACTACTGAGCAGGGCAGCTACGCTCCTGTGTGAGTTCATTCAGGTTCAGGTCAGGGTCAAGACAAACAGGGTCACAGGGTTTGTGGAATTCTCTTCCCTAAACTGCCAGAAGAACTCATTAGCCATACACCTATCACAGTGCAACAGCTCAGGCACTTACCAGAATGGATAGATCCCCAGACGAGTAACCACAAACACAGCACTGAAGATCACAAAAAGGGTGTCACAGAGCCTCTGATACTTGGCATAATTGGCCAGCTTGGCTGCCTAGGAAAAGAAATAGGAGATTTGATGGGGGGAGGGGAGAATGCCAGTTTTCACATGGGACGCTGGGAAGGAGAGAAAGAGGTATGAGAAATAAGGGGCTGTGTCTTACCTCCAGCAAGAAGTCTGAGGAATCATGTAGACACATGACCAGAGTTCCCACCCGGACCATGTTGTTGATGTAGGAGAAGGTGATGAGCCCAATAGTGGCCAAGTGATGCATAAACATGATCAAGAAGTCCTAGGAAGGGATGGAAATCAGAGAGGCAAGTAAAGGCACAGCGCCAGGGCTGCTACCTAACTCCGAACGATCTCTGGTCAGAGCCCATTCCTTCAAACTGCCCTTTTGCTCTCTCTTACGACTGCCTAAAATGTAGCCCATCACTCCCCACAGAGCCTCTGACTACGGAGCCCTCTTTCTTTGATAGACACAGGCCATGCGGCACATGGGAGCTGAGTTCATGCTTGGGGATGACGTTTTCCAGGTGGCTTCAGCACAGACAGCCCTTAGAGAGCCTTTCTGCTCTGATGAAAGACATTTTCGCCAAAGTGTTATAACAGAAAGGAGAGATTTGTAGAAGGGCAAAGCTACTGCCTTTCCAAAAAAATTCAGAAGAAATGCACAGTAGCTAAATAATCTGTATTCATGGAAGCACTGCTGCTTTCAGATGTAAAGCTCAGTTTGGACCTGGGGCAATCTCAACCTGAATTATAAAATTTTCTCAGGCCAGTGAGGGGTAGAGGGTGGGAGGGAACAGGGGAATTTGGGTCAGAGACAGAAGGATGAAAAAGTCTGGGCCCCCCACAGGCAGATACAATAGTGTTAATATAGCTTGATTCTTAAATTGGGTGAGTGGCTCACAGGTATATATTCTATTGTTCTGTTTTATAACTTAAATTCGATTTAAAAACATATTATCATAACATTTTACCAAGTAGGGGAACCTGTGTTTCATGACCAGAGAAGGCGAAAAGTTTCTGAATTAAGTATCAAACCTCTAGGTTAAACAGCAACTAATGACCCAGATTCATTTCAAGAAATGCTAATGCGGGCTTTCTTTACCAAAGACAACCACAAGTTAACAATGACTCCGGGTCAGAGTGGCTGGAACCACATCCACATATTTTGTCAGGTGGATAGTAATGAAAAGGTAAAGATTCTACCCTTTCTATCTGGTTATGAAAAACTGTGAAGTCACTTTAAACTCTGTCACTATGTGTCCAAGGCAATTCACTTCTTTGAATCCTGTTTCCTAAATAATGGCAGGAAGAGTATAAATTAAATCACTTACAACTCCTTCAAGCTGGCATTCTTTGAGAAGTGGGGCCAACAAGAAGGGAGAACAGAGTGAGTCCCTACAGGCAAACAAAGGCAGGTATAGCCGTCCTGGAAGAAGACCCTTTTCTGAACCAGGCCTTGCTAATCCCGAGTTCTGACTAGTTTCTTAGCCTTTGACAAGTGTAGGAACACTGGAGAAGACTGTGGAAAAGGGCATGCTTCACTGCTGGCTAATCATTTTCAGTCTGGGTTGTCTTGAATGCCCCCAATATACTTTATTAAGACTAATTTCTGGGAACATTACAAAGAGCTGATGACTCCTTTTAACCTATTTTGTTCCTCTTTCAGTCGGTTGCTAGAAAGAAGGAAGCAATTATTAGAGAGTTAAGGCAGCCAGGGTCCTTACCTTTCTTTTAATGTCTGTAAACTGAGAAAACATAAGAGACCAATAGAAGGCCAATTCCATGATATAATAGTAATAAAGCCCACTAGTGAGAGGCTGGAAAAAAGAAAAAAGGAGTTAAACCTATGACTACCCCACCTATCTCTGCACTTCTTTTTTTGAAAGATCTAACCCCAAATGACCCCGCCCCCCCCCAAGCTCCCCAAATCCACGGGTGACAGAGACTTTGGGTTGATGTGGGGACTCAGACCTCCTCCCTGGGTCCACCCGCATAGACATCTCAGGCTTCCATCTTTCAGAGAGAAGGTGAACGCATACCACGACACAAGCAGAAAAACCAGTGTGTCTAGAACCCTGGGCAATCAGTGCTTCGCAGGGGGTCAGCTACACGGCAGCCTTTCGTCCTTTAACCCTTTTAGCTGTTCCCTGACATTATTTCTAGTTTACACCAGAACTTAGATGCTCTAAGGCAGGACGGGGAACTCAGGCTGTCCATATAAGGCCCTCGATATCATCAACACCAGCTAAGATCTCATGCCTCACCAAAGAGAAGCCATTCCAGGGCCATTAGGGGTAAGTTCATTAAATGTTTGTCCAGTATGGCCTATGAATGATGCTATAAATATTCAAATGGTCCTTAGAAAAGGTTCCCCAACCCTGCTCTAAAGGGATATCAAGTTACTCTTGATTCGAAAGGGACACTAAACCAGGAAGCACCTCATTAAGTGCCCACCCCATCCCCAATCCAATTAGAGTGAATAAAAAAGATGCTGGGACTAAAAGATCACTGGAGTTTACTGCCATATCCCCCCAAAATAGACAATCTGGAAATATGACTCAAAGGAATTCAGCCCATAATCCTTCAAGAACACCAATGTGCCACCACCTGTCCTGAGACTGGCATCCACTTTCCTTAACTCACCTTATATACACATACCCCACCCCACACCACAGCACCCCCCTGCTTGAAAGGGCTCGGAGCCTACCTGATATGGATAGCTATGCCAACACTGTCGGGTGTCCCAGAACCAAGGTGTCTACGAGAAAACAGAATTTGGGTCAGCCTTCATGATCTTCACCTGGTCTAAAGCTACCCTACATACAATCCCCCTTTGTTTAGGTTGAGGGCAAAAGAGAATGGGAATAAGAAGGAATCCACTTTGCTAGATTTTAGGACTCCCTGAAGGATCAGTAAGCACTTGGCTACTAGCCAAATGGATGGCAGTACAGCTCTACCAAGAGGTATCTGGCAACCTGCTTGTGAAAGCTTGCAGCAATCCTGGAAAACCCTGGCATGCAGTACCACTGTGCAAAAAGGGCTAAGTATTAAAGGATCCATAACTGGCTAGATTTTTCTTCTAGAACATGAAAGTGGTAGTACAGATGAAACAGCCATGCTTTAAGATAAATAAGAAAAAAGAGGTCTAGTAGTTTTAGGAAACATCACTAACATCCAATAAGAGAAGACGTGATCCTACTTGACAACCAAAGTGAGATTTCCATGCCAACCTAAGGCTCCAAAGTCAAAAGTATTAGTCTAATGGAATTTCCATGTCTTTTTTTTTTTTTTGGGGGGGTGGGGGGTTTAACACAATCAAAGTAAAGAAATTTACTAATTAATTATTCTTTTAAAGGATTTCTCCATGTCATCTAAGTGTTAAAATCTATTACATTAAATTGTTCATAATATTGTTTTACTATCTTTTCAATGCCAAGAAGATCTGTAATTACACTTTCCCCCTTGTTAATATAATTGTGTGGTTTTTCAATCAGTTTTGCTAGAGGCTTATAAAGTTTAATTTCCTCCCTTGAGCATCTCATACCTACAGTATATACTCTCCTTTTTACTATTTCATTCTTTTTGCTTACTGTGCTCTTCTTTTTCCAGATCCTAATGTAGAAACTTTAATTACTGATTTTAAAACTTTCTGCTTTTTTTGTTATAAGCATTTTTAAGCTATATACTCTCTTCTAGCATGCTTTAATGGTCTCCTCTTTATCTAAAAAATTTGATGTGTTCCATTTTATTATTCTACTAAAACTTTTTTTATTTCCTTTCTGGTTTTTTCTTTGACTCATGACTTACTTAGAAGAGTGCTGTTTAACTTTCAAATATCTCCTAGATATATTTTTGGTTTCTGATTCTTTTTTATTATGGTCAAAACACATTCTGGAGGATTCCCATCTTTTGAAATTTACTGACTTATTTTATGGCCCAAGCATACAGCCTCGTGCACTTGAACATTGGTAGTGATTGTGTGTATGTGTGCAAGTGTTTAGTTATTTAATTACTGAGAAAAGAACATTAAAATCTCCTACCACAGTGTGTGTTTGCCTATTCTCTTTTTTTTTTTGGAAGAAAATAACTTTATTTTCGTTAATTCAAATAATTATATCACAACAGCTAGCTTAAGGGGGCCACAATGATTTAGTTATTGCTCATAAAGATTTATTGTTATGCTCATTTATTAATAGTACTGCTATTAACATTATTTTAGAGAGAAAGAGTTCTGAGGCATTGATCTACTTAAGATTAAAAACCTGGGTGAAAGCCATTGTACAAGAAAAAAAAAACGCAGGGAAGGATACCGATCTGAAGGTATTCAACAATAACAACAAAAGGTATTCAATTCTAATCCCTAGAGAGCTAGGCATGTCTAGAACTCAACCAGGGAAGCAGGGAAAAGTTCAGACTCACCGACCAAATTCTGCTAATTCCGTAGCAGAATATGGATAAATAAAAAGTGAATCTCCACCTAAATGGGAGAAAGAGTAGCAGTTATACAGATGGCACTCGAAAGAAAGTTTTTGAGGAAACGAGAGTCAAGATAGCAGATTTGGGGTGAGGCAGCTAATGGTGAGAAACAGGACTAATTCCTAGCATAGGGACAAATACTGTTACCTAAAAAGCCAAATACAGAGACCTATTCCAGCCTCTGTTCAAAGTGCACTGTCAGAAGTGTACAATGACTTTAATTCTGCATGTGTCCAATTTTTCTTTCTAGCAAATGCCCCGATGATTGTGTCAATCATTTTCTCTGCATAACAATGACCGATATGATGCTCTGTCTCTAGAGGATAATTAATAAAAACTCAATGAAATGATGTATTTCTCTTTGAAAAGGATTTTACCCATAAAAATGTATAGCAGGTTGGTATTATCTCTATCAAAATGTACAAGGGTGAGTATATCTACCTACTTAAATGCCATTATGTGAATTCACTCCCAATCGATTTTGGGAAGGGGGACAAAATGGAATTATATTTAGTGCAATGTCAAACATGTTCAAGAAACTAGTGTGACCAATCTTCCAGTTCTCGTCTTAAAATAGAGTAAGCCCTCCACATCCAACGACAGCTGTGCTAACAACAGAATTAACTTTTACAGGAGAACCTCAGTCCTGCCATATCCCCAGCCTCCTCCTCATCCCCCCTCCCTCTGCACACCTACATGCTTTCACAGAATTTAGTGAGCGTTGGGGGCTTGTCCTGATTTCTTCGATGGCGAAACCAGCATTGGATTTTTCGGACATCCCAATCCAGTTGCTTTGACAGGCCCTCCAGCCTGCTCTCATCAGGGTACTGCAGATGGATGGCCAGAGTCAGAATACCCCAGTTCCCCACAACCTTCCCATCAAATTCCTTGAACAAGCAAAGGAGTTATAAGCACAGTGGCTCAAGCGATAGTTTATTGATACTAAAAAGCTAAGCTTCATGGACTATCAGGACCACCCCATCTTTTTATCTATCTAAGTAATGATAGAGGCTGGGTGAGATGGTGGTAGCTGTTGCTGATGCACCCAAAATGCAAAAGGGTATGAACCCGTGACTTACCTTCCCTGAGGAAAGAAAGGTCTCCTGATAGCTACTTGGACAATCCAAATGTGAAAGAACATCCCTTCCTAGCCTTAGCCTTACACACACTTTGTTCTCTAGCCTCCTCCACCCTACAGGGCAATTCCGCATGTGAATTTTCCTTGTTTCCTGGTCCACTTACCTTGGTAATAGATATGAACACTTTTTCAAGGATAGCATTGGATTGGGCCTGATAAGGACCACTGTCCTGGATGCCAACATGGAGAGCACAGGGTTTGGCAATAAACCTGTAAGGAGAAAATCCAAAGGCCAATTCTAAGTATGGTTCGATAAGCATGAAGGAAAGACTCTGATTAGGGAGCTGATAGGAGAAAGGAGAACGTTTGACTGACAGCCAAGACATTTTGAGTTTGTCCTGGATTCTGCCATTGACTTGATAATCGACCTGTTTCAGACATGCTGAAACATAAACGTTCCACTTCCTACTTCTCTATTACATCATCAATATTATAACCAGAAAGCTCTAAACTCAGTCACTATCTTACATTTAACGCCTGTGTAAATTTGGGCAAGTCAAACTCACTGCCATCGAGTCAATTCTGATGCACAGCAACATTTAGGACAGGGTATAACTGTCCCTGTGGATTTCTGGCTGTAACTTTTTTTTTTTTTTGAGACTGTAACTCTTTACGGGAGCAGAAAGCCTCATTTTCTCCCAGACCCTAACACGGGAGGTACTTCAGAAGATCAAAACTCTGCCATCAAGTCGATTCTGACTTACAGCGACCCTGTTCCTTTGGGTTTCCAAGACTTTAAATCTTGACACGAGTAGACAGGCTCATCTTTCTCCCTTGGAGCGACTCATGGGTTCAACCCTGAGATTCTGTGGGTAGCAGAGACAGACGACTATGTCGCTCAATCAAGAAGGTTTACTTGGAGGGAAAAGTCGAACCTAGAGTGAACACTTCCTAAACACAGGCATCCTGGATCATAGGCATCCTTCCTGCCTAATGAAAGTATTTTGGAAATACGTGGAAGTTTAAGGAGTCCCAAAGAAAGAAACCAAGACACTGGAAAAGTGAGGTAGAAAATTTGCCAATTAGCAATAAGTTCTAGTCTCAGATCTACTATTCCTAAGTAATGAAATCTAGAAAAATGAGGACCTAATGTCGGGGGTTTAAGTGGAGAGAAAATGTTTTGAGAAACGATGTACAAATGCGCTTTACACAATTGATGTGTGTATGGATTGGGATAACAGTTGTATGAGCCCCTAATAAAATGTTTAAAAAAAAGAAATCTAATCAAATAACTTATTTCATCATCTAAAAGAAGGAGTTGTACTAAATGACTTCTAATATGTCTTTCTACGGCTACAATTTTGTGATGCTGTCATTGTAGTTGAGGAGCCCCAGTGGCATGGAGAATTACAAGTTGGGCTGCTATCCACAGGGTCAGCAGTTCAACCCCACTAGTTGCTCCACAAGAGAAAGATGAAGCTTTCTGCTCCTGTAATAACTTACACTGTCAGAAACCCACACGGGCGGTTGTACTCTACATCCTATGGGATTGTTAGGAGTTGGAATCAACTCAATGGCAGTGCATTTGGTTTTATTTAAATTGCATCATAAATAATTTCTAACTTTTAGATCTCTGGAAAGCGGGGAACTATTTCTTGGTTCATCATAAGATCTCACATTTCCCCACAACCAGAGACTTCGTCAGCATCAGCTCGAGAAAAGGATCTATACAGTCAAAACCAGTTTTAATCCTTCAGCATCTTATGGAGTCACATTATGAAAATAAACATGGGAGGCTAATATGGTGTGCTCTTGACCTATTTTCTTGATCTGCATTTGAGCCCAGAATTTATTATCTCTAAGGGAGGAATTGAGAATAAGAAACCGTATTTATCTTCCTCTCTGAAAACTTCTTTTAATCTAATCACCAAAGTTCCCAAGCCACAGGGAAACATTTCAGATGACAAAGTCAGCCACATCAGTAATTTATTGTCTCTTTAAAAGAGAACCTTATTGTTTCTGGAAAACAGAATCTCTAAAATAAATAAATAAAAAGAAAATAGAATCTCTATTTACAGAGATTATTTACGAGTTTCACTCAAAGGCCAAGGAGAGCATAATTTATACCTACTGATACTTCATTCATAGAGCCCTGGTTGGCATCATGGGTTATGCATAGGGTCAGCAGTTGAAACCACCAGGTGCTCCAGGGAGAAAGACGAGGCTTTCTACTCCTGTAAAAATGTCCTATGAAGAAACACACAGTTTTCCACTTTGTCCTCCAGGATTGCTATGAGACAGAATCAACTCGATGGCAGTGAATCTGGTTTGGGTCTGGATACTTTACCCTACGTACCAATAATGTTTTAAGCCTCACTATTTACACTCCTTGTGGACACGGATGATAGATATACTGTTCATATTTTCAACTAAGATCTACATTCAGTAGTTGCTTGGTAATTGACAAATGACAGCTCTGTTGGAGCTCAGTTCAAACCCAAGGTTCAACAAAAGAGTAACTGGTTCACTTTAGAGACATCAGTATTTATAATTGAGAACATTATAGATCATCCTCAGGAGTATAAGTTAATTCTTTTGACAGTGTCACCAATTTAGCCAATGGTACAGACCTTAAAACACCGAGAAAAGGAAATGATACACGTATAGTCCAGCCCAGACCACAATACATGAATTGTTGAGTTGTGCACTATTTACACAAACCTAAGTGACTGGACACTATTTTACACAAACAATGTGGGCTGGTAATAGTGCAAAACTTTCAGTAACACTCATTCACAAAGGCAGAACTATGCCTACCACATTAATACATGTCATATAAAAGCAAGGAGGGCAATAAAATAACCTATGGTAGTCCCAGGCCACCATTCATTGAGCACACTCAAAGCAAGAGATCCGAACCAAAGTCCAACAACCACCAATTCCATAACCTTGAAATAGCAGTCCTAGGTTTCTTCTCACGTGAGGGCATTTCAGGTGAGTCCGAGGAAAAGCCCAGTTCACTTAGTGGGGTTTCCACACTGAATCCTTCTACTGTGGCCTATGAAGGAAGCGGTGTCTTGAAAGGACAGAGTCTAATGTCTCATTAGTCCAGAGCACACAACCTGGATCGCCAAGGGCTGGATAGAAAGTAGGTCAAGTGTCCACAATTAGGAACATAGTACTGGGTGTATTCTCCCCTTGGGCTCTATGTAAGTATCATAGGTGTATGAATGGATTTTGGGCCCACACTTAATTCTAGCCTCAATCCAAGAACAATTAATTCTTATGATATGGCCCTGTTCAATGCTCACCCTCATGAAGAGATCACTGAAGATATGGGTTCTAGAGCAAAGTGTGGTGAAGAAACCAGATGGCGCCCAACTATCGGAAGGAATAGCTTCTGGGGTCTTGAAGGCTTGTCTTAAAATAAGCAGCCATGTAAGCTATGTATCAACTAAGTCCACATGGAAGAAGCACACCAGCCTGTGTAACCCGAGGGTGGTAAATAATAAAACCCAAATCTGAAGGAGGGGATGGTATCAGACTTTAAAGTCTGAACACCGGTTTGTAGAAGTCTGTTGATGACAGTGGAAGCCCAAAATCCATTTGCAGGGTCTCAACGTGGATTCAGCCTCCGCACGGGACTCTCCTCTGTTCATAGCTGAGGAACATGACTAGCTTTGCTGTCAGACAGAGAGCACTGCAAAACCCATTATGGCAGATGTAGTGCAGTTAAGATGTAATATCATTTGATCTCTCTTTTGACCCATTTTATAACTGTTTCAGTTTTTAATATTTTCTGCTTCCTTTTTTGAGGCTTTTCTATGTTTTAGTCACTGTTGTTGAGTGCTGTGTTTTTTTTCTTCTTGTTTGTGTTTTTATGATTGTCTGTATAAGAAATCCAGGATGGGTTATACAGTAACTATAGGGAAAGTTACTGTATTGATACCTGTCTAGGTTCATGGCAGGGGAGAATGAGGGAAGTGGGGAGCTAACAATGAACACAAGAAAATGTTTTGAAACTGACGGTGGTGGTAAATGTGCCAATTTTAATACTGAATGGTTACAGTGTATGATATGTGAAATACATGCCAATAAACTATTAAAAGGAGGGGGGTAATTAAGGCAGTCATTCTTTGCTGTTGAGTTGGCGCCATTTCAGAGAGAAAGAAGAAAAACAAATAAAAAACAATGCAGCATCTCACTCCTTCCATTCCACATAATTGTCTCAAGATACCAAAGCATAACACTGCCTTTCCAATTCCTACTCTCACTCCCTGACCCTGACCTCTTCTTCAAGCCAGAGGTAGTCTTGTGACTGAAGCCCATGCACTGAGGTTAGATTTTCCCTTGCTGAGAGATCTTGTGAAAGTCACTCACCGATCGAATAGGGCTAATAGCAGCTACCTCACAGGGCTGTGTTAAAGATGAAATGACATGACGTATGTAAAAGTACTTAGCCCGGTACCTGCCACTCGGGAAACGTAATAGCTATTGCTATATTTTCACGAGAAACAGTTCTATCTGGGTGCCCCTGGTACCTTTAGGAGAGGTGAGAAAAGTAAGAGATTTCTCTCATTCAAGAGGGGTATGTTTGAACCCTCCCTATGTAAGTGAAGCCAAGATAATGTTATTACTTACACTTTGGAATGGATTTAATATCCTAGAGTTATTATTGGTCCATAGCCCTTCATTAGTTCAGAGTTCAGTGAAAGACAAAGCTATTGGCATCTGGTTCATAGCCCTTGGCATCATAGCTATTGGCATCATTGGTTCATAGCCCTTAATTAGTTCAGAGTTCAGTGAAAGACAAAGCTATTGGCATCTGGTCAGTTCCAGCAGGACAGCCCCTAATGACATTTGCTTATTTGACAAATATCAAAGTGACATATATTTTATGATGGCATGAAGCTTTATATTTTCCAAAGGAAAAAAAGCAAGCCAAAACAGAATTTTTCTTTCTAATTTGTGATAAAATTAAAAATATGTAGTTTCAGTTAT
>NW_022103909.1:3349878-3359561 GCF_000313985.2 Echinops telfairi | reverse complement strand
AGCATAACAAGGAGAAACTGCAGTAAAAGAGTGTGAGCAGGCAGTGCACACAAGCTCCTGAGTGCACAGTGCATACAAAGCTTAGAGCCCAAACAAACATACCGAATATACTCCAGTATAAATTGGCCCAATTATCAGCAGAGGCACCTAATTTTACCACAAAAACTGCATTAAAAATGTGCTGAAAAAACCTGGCTTATACACAAACATACACGGTACACTAACAATTCTCCTGTATCTTATTCTAGTATTATTCTTCCTATTATTGTTTTTAAAACTTGTGTCTCCTGCCTCTTCCTTTAATTTTCCTTTCCCTTAATCTAAATATCTAAAGTTTTACTTCATAACACTATTAACCTATATTTTAGCTTCACCAGTCTTCTCATCAAACCTTTTTTTTTCCTTTTCTTCCTCATAAAACCCAAAGCTGACAATATTCATGTTTTTAAAATCTTTCTTTTTCTATCAAATAATAGTACCCATTATTCCATCATTGTAAATCAGGCATTTGGGGGGGGGGGGCTAATTTCCCTTCCTTTAACCTACCAATTAAAAGTACCAGGTCCCTCCCATTTTTTTACCTACTGCTTTCGCTCTCCCTCCCCTAAAAACATTTCCTCCCCGACTTTCTGATTGCTCCCTTAACACTTACTCTAACACACTCCCCCAAATACTTAACACAAACCGCTCATCACCCCACTACTGCACCATTTAACAGAGTTAACACTCCCACATAACACCACCTACCTTACACCCCTACTCCAACTCCCAGATGCCGAGAAAACAACAGAAGATATTGATTGGTGCACACACAAAAACCCAAGAGAAATGGAAACAAATAACCCAATAGCAGCCAGCCCTAAATGTAAGGCCTGAAATTGGAGAGGCTATGGATTTACCACAAAGAGAAGTTAAAAGAATAATAGCACTTGTGCAACAGTTGGAGGCAGGCTCTGAAAGAAAAAGTCAAACAATGAAAAAGCTGGGAACCCTAGAGAAACTCCACGCAGAAACACCAACACCAAACCCTAAGATAGCAGAATTAAACTTCATAAAGGAACACCATAAAGCTGTAAAAGAACAGAGAAACAGAATTGGAGTGATGGAAACCCAAATTCATGAACTAGAAGACAAATCTATAGATTCTAACCCCAAAGAAAAACACATAACAAAAAAGCAAAAGAGACCGAGAAAAGCTTGAGAACAATGTGGGACATCATGAAGAGGGACAACCTGAATCTTACAGGGATTCCAGAAGAGGAAGAAGCAACACAATGCACACAGAGAATAGTCCAAGAGCGCCTGCTAGAGAATCTTCCTCCATGGCTAACGCAGGAAAAGATTACTATCCAGGAAGTGGAAAGAACCCCAGTCAGGAGAAATTCCAAAAGAAAACTCCCTGGCATATTGTAGTCAAGATGTCTAAAATCAACGATATTGAAAATTTCTAAGAGAAGTCAGAGAAAAAAGATCAATTATATACAAGGATCAGCGATGGGAATAACCTCAGATTTCTAAGCAGAAACTATGCAGGCAAGAAGGCAATGGAGTGAAGTATACAGCTTTCTGGAAGAAAAAAATGTCAACCTAGAATCCTGTATCCAGCAATATTATCAATCAAATGTTATGGAGAAATAAAAGTATTCCAAGACAAGGAGAAACTAAAAGTCATGAAAACAAGACCACCACTACAAAAAATACTCAGTGAAATACTACAGCCAAAAAACCAACAGCAATAATATACAAACCTGAAACTAACATACAAGGCAATCCCTCACAAAAACCAACAAACAGAGAGCAACATCGAAAGCCAGGGAATAACACAGGAAGAGCACAATACACATACAAACACAACACACAATACAAAGCAAAATGAAAGTAACAAATACATACATATCAATAATTTCACTGAATGTTATTGGACTAAACGCACAAGTAAAGAACCAGAGAGTAGCAGAATGGATAAGAATACAAAATCCATCATTATGCTGCCTACAAGAAACACGCCTCACATTGTAAGATACTCACCTTCCTGACACGATTGCTAAAGACAAAAACGGGTGCATAAGCAAATATGGTGAAGAAAGCTGATGGTGCCTGGTTATTAAAAGATACAGCATGTGGGGTCATAAAGGCTTGTAATTAAACAAACAGCCATCTAGCAGGGAAACAACACAGCTCACGTGGAAGACGCACACCAGCCTGTGTGACCATGAGGTATCAACGAGAAGAGGTACCAGATATTCAAAAACAAGCAACCAAATCAATGTGAAGGGCCGTGGATGTAGTGGAGACACAAAACCCACCAATAAGATAATTGGGCAGTCCCTCTTGGAATGGCCACTCGGAAGGGATGATAAATCCAGGGTGCAGTATGGCACTGATGAACCACATAACTATCCTCTTGTTATTTAATATTTCCTCCCCTTATTATTATGGTTTTTATTTGTTTTACCTCATTAATCACGTTAGATATGCAAATGTTTGTTTGTATATTTAAGATCATTCAGTACATGAAAGTCAAGATAGCCCATCAGAAACAGTAGCAGGAGTAATGGGTCCCTGAGGATATGGGAAGAGAGGTGGGGGGGGGAGGCGCGAAATGGGGAGGTGATAACATGGATGACTGCATAATCCCACTCTATGGGAATGAACAACAAAAAAACGTGTATGAATGGATATATTGGATTATGTAAGGCATGGCAAAAAAAAGAAAGGAATTTTTCCTTTTTTCTGGGGAGGAGGGAGGAACAAAGGGGAGCGGATATCAGGAATTTAAGAAGAAAGTGTCTTGAAACTGTGGTTGCAAATGTATGACTCCTTGATGTGGTTGAACTATGGAATATCATGTTATCTGTGAGAGCTCCCAATAAAATAATTAAGAAACACACCTCACAAACAGATATGAACAGACTAAAAATCAGAGGTTGAATAAGAACAAACCAAGCAAAGAGCCACCAAAAGAATGCAGGGGTAGCAACATTAATCTCTGAGAAGATAGATTTAAAAGAGTCCTGAGATCATACTTTGAAAGCTTTTAAACTGGGTGATATTAAGCAATCAAACATATCTTTATAGATTTCTTTTTTCTTTTTCTTATTTAGTGGTAGGAAAACTACTCTTCCCACTGTCCACTCCTGGAATCTGAGTCTAGTGACCCAAATTGATGGTTATAGATCTGTGATGCTTTGCAGGGATTATTTCAGTCTGCCCTTTTCCTGCCCTCCAGATACAGGACAGCAGCTGACCTAGGCCTGTTTTAATTAAGATGAAATTACAAATGCCAGAGAATCCCTAAGAAAACCTCTAGAAGTAATACAGGAATTTATGAAAGTTGTAAGTCCAAGGTCAACAAGCAAAAACCACTTTGGTTTCTACACACTTAAAAGAAAAATCCCAAACTCATTGCCATTGAGTTGAGTCCAACTCATAACATCTCTTACAGGACACAGTGGAAATGCCCCTGTGGGGCTCTGAGACGGTAAATCTTCACTGGAGTGGAAAGACTCACTTTTCTCCCACAGAATGGTTGGCAGTTTGTAACTAATGATCTTGGCGTTTGTTAACAGTCCAACTTGTAACCCACTATGCCACATTTTCAGAAAAATCTGAAAGGGAAATCATGAAAATAACTCCATTTAAAGTAGCATCTAAGAGAATAAAATTCCCGGAAATAAATCTAACCAAGGATGTGAAGCATTTATACTGCTGAAAAAGATGAAAACAAACAAACTCATTGCCATTAAGTTAATTCCAATTCATAGTGACCCTATAGGACATGGGTGAATCGCCCCTGTGGGTTTCTGAGACTGTAACTCTTTTCATCTTTCGCCTGCAGAGCAGCTGGAGGTCTCAAACTCCTGTCCTTGTGGTTGGCAGCCCAACATATAACCACCACGCCACAAGGGCTCCCAAGAGAGATTGAAGAAGACTTGAATAAACAGAAGTGGAGGATTTAGTACTGTTAAAATGTCAACACTAACTGAAGTGGCCTATAGATTCAAATCAATCCAGATCAAATTTACAGTAGCCTTAACAGAATGGAAAAACCAATTCCCGACTTTATATAGAAAAGTAAGAGGCCCCAAGTAGCTAAAACTGAAAGAGAAGAACAAAGTAGGTGGACTAACACTTCCTGATTTTAAAACCTACAACACAGCTACATAATCAAACAGTTTGGTACTGATACAACAAGAGACACCAAGATCAATGGAATAAAATTGAGAGCCCAGAAACCCACTGAGATGTAGTCAATTAATATGGCCCTTCCAGCCATAATTCTTTATGTGATATATTATAATTCTGGACTCTAAGCCTGTAGCTATAATCCCATTTTGGAAGGTGTTTTCTGCTATCGTAAAGGCAACAGGATTTAGTTGGGATTTAAGTGTCTAATTTAGTAGTGTGTTAAGCTCAGTTCTCTAGAAAAACAAAACCAGTGATACTCACATATGTCTAAGACAGAGCTTTACATCAAGATGTAATCTTATGTGAAGAAGGCATCCCAGCCCAGTCCAACTTAAGCCAGGAGTTGGATGCTACCCAAAGCCCTCTTCAGATACATGTAGCTGCAGGCCAATCACAGGCTGTTGGGTGCAGGCACTTCTTAGGGCTGGGTGGCCCACATGAAGGCCCCCAGAAGGCAGGCACAGAGTCCCAGCAAGCAGGAAGGGGAAGGGGAAAGAAAGGGGGGAGAGAGAGAGATCCTCAGAGTCTCTCATAAAAAGACCACAACTCACCGGAGGCATCATCAGACTGTGACCTGAGTGACAGGTTGGACTTTACTCCTCGATAAGTGCAACTTGACTTAAAAATCTAACTACCATGTAGTCGGTGAGAACCAAGTCACACCCTTTATTTCCTCAGGGGTACAGTCTGCTGAAAGTCAAAACGCTATACCTCACAGCCATTCCTTTGTGTATAAGAGCCATCTTAACTCACTAAACCAAACTCACTGCCACTGAGTCAATTCTGACTCACAGTGAGCATTTAAGACAGGGTAGAACTGTCCCTTGGAGTTTCTGAGACGTATCGCTTTATGGGAGTAGGAAGCCCAATCTTTCTCCTGAGGAGCGGCTGGTGGTGGTGGACCACAGCTCAGTGCATAACTACTATGCTACCAGGGCTCCAAGAGCCATTCTGGCCAAATACAAAGCCTGGGGCCATCAGAAAAGCGTGCTCCAGATCTCTGTCTGAAATGGCAAAGGCTGAGACTGGAAGCATTAGAGACTGTGGCATGGAGACCATGGGACTGAACAAAAGAAGCAGTGCCAAGTTTATAGGACTGTGAGGCAGAACAACTCTTGATCCGTGGAGGCAGAGGCCAAGGGACTATGTGGCTGAGAGGCAGTGTTGTAGATCAGCGACTATATCCTTCCTGTTTACTGATTCTGACTTTTCTTAACCTGTTAACTTCCCGGATAAACCCCTTAATCATGAGTATCGTAATTATAAGCATTGTCTGTGGCCATTGCAATTAATGATTGAACCCAGCATAGACGTAGAGTATTGTGGAGGAACAGTTGGTGTCAGAATAGGTAGAGATGGATGGAATATGGGGGCATGTCTGGCTCTGCCTCATAGCAATAGGGAAGCCAGATCTGGCCTCCTAAGCCATGTGTTGCACCAACACATCTATAGTCAACTGATTTTTTTTTTTTTAAATACATCCAGGTCTGTATTTTGACCTTTAGGAGTGTTTTCCAGGTGAGTCTGTCCCCAGCCACACTCTGTCCCCAAAGTCTATTTTTGGTATTCCCCGGGGATTTCATCGCTTTGCTCTCCTTGCTGCTCTGTTGTATGCCCTTACTGTTTCACCCCAGTGTGATGGTCAAATTGGGCACAATTCCTGCACTCTGTCTCCAGTGTTGTCCCCTGTAGCACTGTGGTTCAGTGAGAGACGTTGTGTCTCATGATAGGGCCAGCCCTATGGTCCTCTCTGTGCATTGTCTGCTCTGAGCAGGAATATTGTCCTTGGAGTTGCTAGTCAGCTGATTTTTTACAAGGGTGCTAGATCAATTTGATGCGAGAATGAAGGAAGAGTCTCTTCAATAAATGGTACCGGGAAAACTGAACTTCCACATGCAGAAAACTGAAGCTGGATCCTCGCTTCACATTATACGAAAAAACAAATTCAAAGTGGCTTAAGAATCTAAACATGCAAACTGAAAACATAACATTCTTAGAAGAATGAGCAGGGGTAATCAGTCAGGCCTAACTTTCAACAATATAATATATAAATAAAAGTACAAAAAGCAAAAGATGAAATAAAGTGGGTGTCATAGCTACCAGTGGGAGATTATCTCTGGAAACCATATACCCAACAAAAATTAAAATATTTGCAAACTTCAAAAAGACAACCCAATCATAAAAGGGAAAAAGACTTAGACCTCTCATCAAAGAGAACAAATGGTCACCAAATGTGGAAGCTGGGAAGAGAGTGTACGCGGATGAATTCTTAGTCTCATATTTTAAGAAGCCTGGCAGGCCAGGATACTGGGGTGGAGGGAGGCCTTCACGCTTGTGCGTTACAGATGAGTCCCACTCACATTCTCATAATTAATATTGATCCCCACTTTGTCCTCCCATAATAGTTCTGCCTTAAAGTTACCTCTTACAAGCACATGGCTGATTGCTATCTAGCCAGCAGCTTTAACTATGGGAGCAGACATGTGCTATTGCTCTCACAGCTTAGGGGACTGTCACCCCCTTACCTGCGCCAGCACTGGTGTTGGGTTACTCCTCCAATGAACTCAGGGATCTTTAGGGTTAGGGTATTGCCCATTTTGTTAAGTATGTGGTTACCTGTAATTAGGAGGGCTTGCCTTCCTGAAAGTATAAAGATAAGAATACTATCTCTCTGTCTCTGCGCAGACCTGGCTCCTGAGGTTATGGCTGAGGTGAGCCCTTGCATGCTTTATCTGGTCTGATTTTTATTTAATTTACCCCTCAATTATACAACCAACTGCCCCCTTGGACCCATTTGGTTGTAGGTGCTGGCTCATTATTATGACCATCATGAAAAGATGCTCATTATTATTATAACCATCATTTACTCACTGCCAGTGAATTGTTTCCGACTCAGAGCATTCCTATAGGACAGAGCAGAATTGTCCCTGAACTTCTGAGGTTATAAATATTTACGGGAGCAGAAAACTTCATCTTTCTTCTGCAGAGGGGCTGGTAGATTTGAACTGCCAACCACAGCTGAATGCTTAGCTCAACTACACCACCAGAGTTACTCATTAATCACTCCAAAACCAAACTCACTGCCATTGAGTTGATGCCGAATCATAGCGAACCCTTATGGGTTTCTAAGCCTGTAACTTAACGGGAGCAGAATGTCCTGTCTTTCTCCCAAGGAGCAGCTTAGTGGTTTCGAACTGTTGACCTTTTGGATCGCAGTCCAACGCATAATCAGTACACCACCATAGCTCCAGTCATTCATTAGAGAGATGTAAATCAAAACTATACTATGATTCCATTACAATAGAATGGCTTTAAAAAACAAACAAACCAAGATACAAAACCACCACTGCCAGAAAATAGCTAGTTAGTGAGGATGTGGGAAAATTGGTATCCTTATTAATTACATTGGGCCGCGATCCACATATTACTCCTGTAAACAGGTACAGTCTAGTAAACCCACAGGGGTTTGCTGTGTATGAGTCAGCACTGACTCGATGGCAGTGAGGTTTTTTTGTTTTGTTTTGTTTACCAGTTGCTGGTAGGCCTACAAAATGGTACAATTACTGTGGAAACACCATAGCTCTTCCTCAAAATCGAGGACTAGAACTATCATTGGACAAACAATTCCACTCTCAGGTCCCCAAAATACTTCATTGAAGGCAAAGACTCAAATAGAAGTATGTATACCAATGTTCTTTTTTTTTTTGGTAGTTAGTTCAAGGATTGTTTGTTGGCCTTTAGGAGTGTTTTCCAGACCAGTCTGTAGGGGCACCACGCCCTGGCCCCAAAGTCCACCTTCAGCATTCCCTGGGGACCTTGCAGCTCCATTCCCTTGCTGTTCTGTTGCACCCCCTTAGTGTTTTGCCTCAGTGTGGCGGGTTTAGATTGGGTGCAATTCCCACACTGTGTCTCTGGTGTTGTCCCCTGTAGGGCTATGGATCAGTGAGGGGCGTCATGTCTCATAGTGGGGCTGGCCATGTGGTCCTCTCTGTGGACTGCCTGCTCTACTTGGGAACATTGTCCTCCTGGCTTGGGGGGCCAGGATGTGCTCCACTCTCTCCTCCTCCCCCTTCATCTGCTCCGTGTGCTCCGATCAGATATGTCCCTCTCCTGGAGCTGCAGATTCAATGCCGTCCTTTGAAATAAATACTTGTGGGGGGAGGGGCAGGTGTCCACTTAGTAGTTGGGATTGGGGCTAGGCCCCCAGACCTCTCCACTGGTTCCCTACTCCACGCCGGCATGCTGCATTCACATCTTGGAGCACTGAATTGAAGTCTGGTCCCTCTTTCCTTGTGACCAATGTTCATTAAAGCAATATTCACTACAGCTAAAATGTAGAAGCAAACTAAATCCCCATCAACAGATAGAGAAGCAAATTGTACTATATATGCACACAATGGAGTACTACGCAGCCAGCAGGAGAAATGAAGTCTTGGGAAATGATACAGTGGATCTAGTTTGAAACTATGATGAACAAAATAAGTAAAGCACAAAAGGCCAAATATTGTATGACTTCACTCAGAGAAAATGACAAGAAAAGGCAAATACATATTTACATTTATTAGTGTTTACTGGGGACAAGGAGAGGGAGCACACACAATGCCACTAAATTGTACAAGTAGAGACTGCTGAATTGGCGTATGTTTTGTTGTGTATATTTTCAACAACAAAATAAAGAAAAATTAAAGGAATTATCTACTATTTTGCTTTTTTAACTCAAAACACAAGGGATACACCAATAAGCCTCTCTTTTGTATTTACTGCAACATAACTGATGGATATAAAAAATACACAAATTTGAAAGTCTAGATCAAGCTTCTCAACTAATTTATCACGGCAAGTAAACGGGTTACACCTCAGTTAAGCTTTTCTCTCTTCCCCCTTTCTCCCTATCTGAGTGGTCCACAAGGCAGCTCAGCCTGAATACTGTTAGTCTGTAGTTTCTAGTCTTATGTACTCTACTGTGTAATGCAAATAATATTTTCTATGCACAGGAACATAATCAGGTTAGAAAGTATTGGCTTGATCATTTTCTGGGAGATCAGAATGTGCCACACACACACAAAAAGATCAATAACTACCAAAGAAACTGAAACTGGGTACAGAATAAGGTGGGTGGATATAATAAAAAGAGAGAGGCCTTATTCAGACTGATGAAGATGGTACATTATTGAGTAAAGAGTAACTTAATTATATAAACCTGATTGTCTACCATATGCACATTAACACAGAGACAAGGAGAAAAGATAACTTGGACGTTTAAATACAGATTCGCAGAATTCCCAAAAATTCTGTTCAGGAAATTTAATTCTTAGGTATAAAAGCAGCACTTAAAAGCCTTTTCCTCAGATACATGCTCACCAAAGTAGAAGAACGGCCACAGGCAATAAGATTCACAAAGTCCTTTCCCCTGACAACTGTGTTCTTAATAACCGAAGTCACCACAATCAAAACCCGAGTATCCGATTGTGTGTGTGTGTGTGTGTGTGTGTGTG
>NW_022103909.1:3346308-3348434 GCF_000313985.2 Echinops telfairi | reverse complement strand
AAAAAAAAAAGAGTGAAAGAAATTACAGATACAAGAGCAGGAAAGCAGTGGAAATAGCCCCGGCTATAGAAGCTTGGTATGATGAGAAACGGACAGCCTCAACTTTCCCCACTGGAACCACATGACCTAATACGAATCCAATCTCAAATCAATCTCACCACCATGCTGAGGACACGTCCATTTTCTGACCAAGAAATTCCACTCTGTATCTCTCGCCTTTGTTCTGCCTACAGCCTCACTTTAAAAAAAAATCATTTTATCGGGGACTCGTACAACTCTCATCACAATCCATACATCCATCGTGTCAAGCGCATTTGTACATTTGTTGCCATCATCATTCTCAAAACATTTGCTTTCTACTTGAGCCCTTGGAATCAGCTCATTTTCCCCTCCCCCACTCTCCCTCCCTCATGAACCCTTGATAATTTATACATTATTATTTTTTTCATGTCTTACACTGACTGCTGTCTCCCTTCACCTACTTTTCTGATGTCCGTCCCCCGTCAGTTATACGTAGATCCTTATAACCGGTTCCCCCTTTCCACCCCGGCCTCACTCTTTACTTTTGTCTTTTAATCAGATTTTACACATACTAGAGTTTGGCTCATCTTAAAACAACTCTTCGTTGTCTAGAACTGTCTGGCTCTCTCCCACCTCACAAATAAAGTTCTTGGAAAAAAGCTTTCTCATCACTGAAGATATGGGAGCTATAGCAAAGTGTGATGAAGATACCAGATGGTACCCAGCTATCAGAAATAGCTAGCTAGCTTCTGAGGGCTTAAAAGCTTGTCTTAGTCTTAAGACAGCCATCTAAGTGAGGTGCCGACTAAGTCCACGTGGAAGATGCACACCAGACTTAGTGCTGTAAGGACTGTATACAACACGACAAAGACCCAGCACAGGGAACGACAGTCGAGCTACATGCAGAGCATGCGGTTTTCAAAAGGCTAGGAATGACAGTGAAAACCTAAAGTCCATTTGCAGGGTCACCACTCAGAGTAAGCCTCTAGTGAATCCACACTGACCACTAAGAATAGTCTTGCTATCAGACAGTGCACTGGAATGTCGACTAATGCAGCTGTAGTTAGGTTAAAATTAAACACTTTACCATGTGTTCTCTCTTTGGAGCTATTTTTAAATTGTTCTAATTTTTATTATTTTTGCTATCTTAAAATTTTTTACTTTTAATCGTTTATTGGCATATATCTCATCATATAATTTTATCATTCAATCATTTTAAGTAGAGTTGTGCAATAATTACAATAATTTCACAACATGCTCTTTTTATTTTTAAATCATTTTATTGGGGGCTCGTACAACTCATCACAATCCATACAGCAAATGAATCCGGCATGTTTGTTCATATGTTGCCCTCATTCTCTTCTAGACATTTACTTTTTATTGAGCCCTCGGTACCAGCTCTTATCCCCTCCACCACCACTACCCCCGGATAGATTGTACATTGTTATTATTTTCATCTCTCACACCAACTGCTGTCTCCCTTCCTGAATGTTTTCTGTTGTTCTTCCCCCTGTAGAGGGGTGTATGGTTATGTGTCGATCATTGCAATCTGTTCTCCCTTTCTCTCCCCGCTTCCCTCTGGCATCACCATTCCCACTCCTGGATTCTGTGAGTCGTGAGCTCTCATCCCTTTCTATGCCTGAGTACATGTTCCGGTCTAGTCTGAATTGGAAAGCAGCACTGGTAGTGGGGGTGAGGAAGCCTCAAGGAACCAGAGGAATATAGTGTGTTTCATTGATGCTTAACTGCACCCTGATGACTCATCCCCTCCCTGTGGGCAGATTGTTCCACTATCTACAGATGAGCTTTGGATCTCCACTCCAGCCTCCCTGGTTCTCAACAATGTTTTTGTTTGTTATGTGCCTGCTGATGCCTATTACTCAGTCCCTATGACTCCTCATGATCGCACTGGCGGTGTGCTTCTTCCATGTGGACTTGTTGCTTCACTGCTGAATGGCGGCTTGTGTAACTTCAAGCCTTTAAGACCCCAGATATTTTTGTTATCTTTTCTTTTTTTAATCATTTTATTAGGGGATCATACAACTCTTATCACAATCCATACATACATCAATTGTATAAAGTGCATTTGTACATTCATTGCCCTC
>NW_022103909.1:3334159-3344608 GCF_000313985.2 Echinops telfairi | reverse complement strand
AGACAATGAGTGAGTGAGACTGGCTGATATGTTCCTCCATGTGGGCTTTGTTGCTTCTGAGCTTGATGGCCGCTTGTTTACCTTTTTTGTTATCTTTTCAACTGAAGTTTTCCTGTGTTTTATTTTGTTGTTGTTATTGGGAGTGGGCTTTAAAAAATCATTTTATTGGGGGCTCTTACAACTCTCATAACAATATGTACATCAATTGTATCAAGCACACTTGTACATGTGTTGCCATCATTTTAAAAACTTTTTCCCCCCTACTTGAGCCCTTGGTATCAGCTCCTCTTTTTTCTCTACTCCCACCCTAGTGAACCCTTATAAATTATATATTGTTATTATTTTTCAAATCTTACACCATCTGCTGTCTCCCTTCACCCACGTTTCTGTTGTTCGTCCCCCTCAGGAAGGGTTATATGCCATCATTGTGATCGCTCTCCCTTCCTCTCCCTTCATAGTATTGCTACTTCTACTACTGTTCCTGAGGGGTTTAATCTGACCTGGATCCCGTGTTTCGAGAGTTCTAAAGTATTCCAAGGTACATGCCATGGTCTAGCTGGGTTTGTAAGGTAGAACTGAGGTCATGATAATGAGGAGGAGGAAGAATTAAAGAATTACAGGAATCCTATGTGTTTCTTCGGTGCTATACTGCACTCTGGCTGACTCGTCCCTTCTTTGTGACCCTTCTGTGAGAGGATCTCCAATTGTCTACAGGTGGGCTTTGGGTCTCCAGTCTGACTCCCCTCGCTCGCCGAGATATGAATGTTTGTTTGGGATTCCATCGACACCTTGTGATCACACAGGCTGATGTGCTTCTTCCACGTGGGCTTTGTTGCTTCCTTGGTAGATGGCCGCTTGTGTAACTGGGGGATGAGCTTTTCTGGTTTATTTTGTTTTTGTGTGTTTTTCTCTATGAGACCTAGAATATGTAAATGCACAGAGTTAACTGATTTAACAGTTTCTTGGGTTTATGACAGAGGAAGTTGGGGAAGGGAGGAGCTAATAATAATGAATACAAGAAAGAAGAAAGTATTCTAAAATTGACTGTAGTGATAATTTTTAATATGTTTAAACTATTGAACTAAAAACGTGTGAATTACATCAATAAAATTTTTTAATTTAAAAAACTCTCTCTTTATGACTTCTCTGATAAGTCCTCACTAAGCCCACAGCTCTCTTCCCTCTCACCGGCTTTTGTCCCTACACCCACTGAAGCTACTCATGCCAAAGCTGTCAGTGATCTCCCTGGGAAATCAAATGGATGCTCTTCAGTCTGTCATCTTACTTGACCTCTCAGCAGTATTTTATACTACTGATTGGGCCCTCTCTCTTAGAATGTCATTTTCTATTGGTTTCCTCACGGTCACATTCTTCTTCGTTTTCTCCCTCTACCTCTCTGGCAATAGAACCAGGCTGCTTGGTATATATTGCTAGTTAGGCAGCTTGAACAAGTTAGTTACCTTCTCTGTGCTTTTCTTTTCTCATCTGTTTAATGAAGAAAACAATAAAACTACTTCACAAAGTTGCTATAATGGTCCAAAGCTTAGCACTTAGAACCAAGCTGGGGATGAGGTAAGCACTTACTAAACTCTAACTGCTGATACTATACAACCCTAAACGGCCAGCAGCACTCACTTGTCTAAGCTGAGACATTTGGAAGACAGCTTTTTTTTTCCTGACCAACCAACTGAAGAGACTCATTTATGCCTATTCCAATGGAGGTGGCCAAGAGAATACAGGAATTACAAAATAGTATCTATCACATGCAATTAAAACTTCCCTGGATTAAACAATGGTTGCAGCAGTACACAAACAAGAAGCTGCCAGAAATTCAAACTAGATTCAGATGAGGATGTGGCACAAAGGTTATCATTACTGGTATCAGATGGATCTAGGCTGAAAGCAGAGAATATCAAAAAGATCTTTACGGTATTTGTGTTTTATTAACTAAGCAATGACATTTGACTGTGTGGGTCACAACAAACTATGGACAGCCTTGAGAAAAATGAGAATTCTCCAGAACAGTTCATTGTGCTTATGTGGAACTGCACATGGACCAAGAGGCGGTCACTCAAACAGAACAAGGAAATACTCTGTGGTTTAGAATCTGAAAAGGAGCGTGCCAGGGTTGTGTCCTTTTACCCTATTTCTTCAATCTGTAGGCTGAGCACATAAGCAGAGAAGCTGGACTACAGGAAAAACAGGGCATCAGGATGGGAGGAAGGCTTATTAACAACCTGCAGTATGCGGATGGCACACCCTTGCTTGCTGAAACCAAGAAGGACTTGGAAGCACTTGCTCATGAAGACCAAGGACTGCAGCCTTCAAAATGGATTGCAAATCAATGTGAATAAAACAAAAAATCCTCACAACTGGCCAATAGACATCATGATAAATAGAAAAATATTAACTTATCAAAGATTTCATTTTGCTTGATCCACCATCAATGGTCATGGAAGCAGTAGTCATGAAATCAAACAATGTATTGCAATAGGCAAATTCTACTACTGCACAGACCTCTCTCTAAGGTGTAACTGACTAAAGTAATTTCCAATCTTAAAAAAAAAAAAGATACTTCCAATCATCTTACATGTATATGAAAGTTGGACAATGAATAAGGGGAAACTGGACAATTGATACAAATGAATTTTGGGGTTTGGAAAACATGTTAGGCAGGATTTTCTAGAGAAACAAAATTAGGACACTTATGATTTCATAGATAGATTTATACAGCACAGAGGAATGTAACAGCTAATTAGTCCACACAGCAGTACAGAGGGCTCGGTTCAACTCACTTCCAAGAAACAGTCAATACACTGTAAGTCCTTCAGTTCAGGAGGCTTGCCAGGTCCAAAGTCAAGGAAGTTGACAGATGAGTCTTCCTTAGGGCAATGCAGGCAGTCTGGCCATAGGCAGCAAACAGCAGGGTGGGTCACCAACAGTCAGCCAGATGACAGGATCCGACAGTCCCAAGCTCAAGGGATGCATATAGCAGCAGTGTGGTGAAGCAGGTCTCGAAGGAACCTCAAGCTCTAGCAACACGATCAATAGATTGGGTGTCCCACAGGTAGTATAGCTCACAAGTTGAGGGAGAGAACTAGCTAAGACATGCTGGTCCAATCACCAGAAAGCAAGAGAGCGGGGGGTGGGTCTTGTCAAGCCATTTATCTGTTTGCCCTCCAATCAAGCTGCAACCTCATTAATTCCACATGTTCCTACCGGCCAGGTTGGCACAATAAACCTACCTAGCACAGCAAAGAATATTGAAAATATCAAAAGAAAAAGACAGTATCGTGAACTACCAGAAGAACAAATAATCTATCTTAGAGAAAGTACAACCAGAGTGCTATTTAGAAGCAAGGATGGGGAAACATTGTCTTAGGTACTTTGACATAACAGGAGAGCCCAGTCCCTGGGAAAGGACACCATGTTTGTTTAAGAAGCGGGGCAGTGAAGAAAAGGAAAACCCGGGAATCCAGGATGGATGAGCCCTATAGGACCAGTGGTGTGAGTGGCAAAACAGGGAGGGTAAAGGGAGAATGGGTAGGAAAGAGGGAACCGATTACATGGAACTGTGTGTGACCTCCTCCCTGGGGGACAGACAACCGAAAAGTGGATGAAGGGAGACGTTGGACAGGGCAAGATATGACAAAATACCAATTTATAAACTATCAAGGGCTCATGTGGGAGGGGGGAGCGGGGAGGGAGGGGAAAAATGAGGACCTAATGTCGGGGGTTTAAATGGAGAGAAAATGTTTTGAGAAATGATGTACAAATACGCTTTACACAATTGATGTGTGTATGGATTGGGATAACAGTTGTATGAGCCCCTAATAAAATGTTTAAAAAAAAAAAAAAAAGGAAAACCCGTGATGAGATGAACTGACATTGGCTGGAATAATGGGCTCAAACATAACAATGTGAGGGTGGCCTAGGGCCCTCACAGATAGTTGTTTATTCTGTTGTGCATAGGGTCGTTATGAGTTGGAACCCATTTGATGGTACCTAACCAAACAATATGGCTGTTACATTTCTATCTTCTTTGGAGTTTCGTCTTCTTGTGTGTTTCTCTAAAACCTGATGCCTTCTCAAGGTTCTATGCTAGTTGTTTTTGAGCCTCATGATTTCATGCAACTACAGCAGAAGATCTCAAAATATGGCCTGAGCTCTTAAGACATTCTTAAGTGGTCCATAAAATCCAAACTATTTTAAAAACAGTATGTCATTTGTATTAAAAAAAATGTCTTATTGACATTTGTAATTATTGTGCAAAGCAATGGTGGGACAAGGATGGCAAGACTTCATCTTACATACTTTGGACATGTTGATAGGAGAGACCAGTCTCTGGAGAAGGGCATCGTGGTTGGTAGAGGACCAGTGAAAAAGAGAAAGGCCTCAACAAGATGAACTGGCACAGTGGATACAATGATGGACTCAAACACACCTCAGAACAGTTGTGAGGATGCTGCAGGAACAGGCAGTGTTTCATTTTATTGTACACAGGGTTAGTAAGTGACTTGGTAGAACCTAACAACAACATGTCTTCTCAGAGTTGAAAAAAAAGCCAAACTAAAGTTTTGAAAGCCAGTTTCACTTAAGAATGTCTTTGATAAAGCAATACAGATTAGTTTTTAAAACTTTCTAATTGTAATTTGATTGAAAGTTTAGAGCAAATAGATTTTCTATATTCATACACATTTTGTTTTGTAGCACTGATTACAATCTCCACAAGGTAACAGCACTCTTCCCATTTCCATACACCCTTCTTTCCTGTTCCTTCCAGCTATCTGAGCTCCATCTTTGTGTGTGGGGAAGTAAAATCTCTAATATAGCTCTTCTACTAAAGTCTCTCCTGTTATTGTAATGCTGGAAGTTATGTCACTGATATTTCGAACACCAGCAGAGTCACCCAAAATGAACAGGTGTCAGCAGAGCTTCCAGACTAAGAAAAGATCAGGAAGAAGGAATAGGCTGTCCACTTCAGGGGAATTAGCCACTGAAAACATATGGATCCCACTTAAACATTGTCAGATACTGAAAATCTCATTAATAGAAGCAGGCCATTGTCAGATAGTGCCAGAAGATGTGCCCCTCAGGTAGGAAAGCACTCAAAATTTGACTAAGGAAGAGCTACCACCTCAAAATAGAGTAGACCATAATGTCATGGATAGAGTAAAGCACATGATTTACTATGTTTTGAATAACAGACTCGAGAAGAATGGTGGCACACTCATCATCGAAAGGACATGTCAAGATCTATCTTGAAGTACAATGTTGTCTGGATATCTATGCACATACAAGGAACTTTAGTCAATACAGCTATCATTCATATTTATGCACAAACCACTATAGCTAGTGATGCAAAACTTATTGGAACATATGGTCCTGGTGATAGAAATGAAGCTGGAGATGGTATGATAGAATTCTGTAAGACTAACAATTTCTTCATCCCAAACACCTTTTTTTTCACAACACAAAAGACAAATCTACACGGGAATTTCTCTAGATGGAACACACAGAAATCAAATTGACTTCATTTGTGGGAACCGTAGAGAAGCTCAATATCAGCAGTTAAAATCAGGCCAGGGGCCAATTGTGGACAGACAATCAAATGCTCACATTTAAGTTCAGGTTGAAGCTAAATAAAGTTAAAACAAATCCACTAGAGCCTAAACATGACTTTGAGTATATCCCACATGAATTTTATGAACATCTCAAGAGCGGAGTTGATGCACAGAACTGTGGATGACAAGAACACCAAACACTTAAACAGAGCAAAAACGTCACTAAAATATCAAGAAGGAAAAGGTTAAAGTGGATGTCAGGAGTTACTCTGAGACTTCCTCTTAATTGTAGGTTGGCCAAGGCACATGGAAGAAATGAAGAAGTCAAAGAGCTTGACATAAAATTTCAGAGGGCAGCTCAAGAAGACAAAGTAAAATATTAAAACGAAATGTGTAAAGACCTCAAGCTAGAAAACAAAACAGGAACAATACACTCAGTATAACTTAAAGGGAAAGAACTCAAGAAAAAATTCAATCCTTGAGTTGCAATATTAAAAGATTCTGTGGGCAAATTATTGAATGATGCAGCAGTATACTGACAGGCTCAGGCCAAACTCAGAAGAGGACGCAAAAGAAAGGATATTGCTGATGCCAGATGAGTCTTAGCTCAAAGCAGACAATATCAGAAAGATGTTTCCTTGTGTTTTATTAACAATCCAACTGTGTGGACCATGACAAACTATGGATAGTCTTGAGAAGAATGGGAATTCCAGAACACTTGTGTGCATGCAAAACCTGTACATGGATCAAGAGGTTTAAATGTGGTTTAAAATTCATTAAGTGTGTGTAAGGTTTTATCCTCTCACCACCCTTGTTCAATCTGTATGCTGAGCAAATCATCAAAGAAGCCAGGTTATATGAAAAAGAACGTGATATCAGAATTGCTGGAAGGCTTATTAACAACCTGTGCTACACAGATACAATGTGCTTGCTGAAAGTGAGGAGGACTTGAGGCACTTGCTGATGAAGATCAAGGACTGTAGCCTTCAGTATTGGTTACAACTCAATGTAAAGAAACCCCAAAATTCTCACAACTGGACCAGTAGGCAACTTCATGATAGATGGAGAAAGATTGAAGTTATCAAGGATTTAGTCTTGTTGGGCTCCATGATCAATGCTCATGGAAGCAGCAGTGAAGAGATCCAACAACGCGCTGCATTGGGCAAATCTGCTGCACAAGACCTCTTTAGTGTTGCAAAGCAAGGAGGTTACTATGAGGACCAAGTTACACCTGACCCAAGCCATGGTATTTTCATTCGAAGCATATGCATGTGAAAATTGAACACTGAATAAGGAAGAGAGAAGAAGAATCGATTCATTTGAATTATGGCGAGGAATATTTAAAGTACCACGGACTGCCAAAAGAACAAACTAATCTGTCTTGGAAAATGTATAGCCAGAACGCTCCTTTGAGACAAAGCTGGTGAGACTTTGTCTCAGGTACTTTGAACTTGTTGTTAGACCAGTCTCTGGAGAAAAGACATCATGCTTGTAAAGTTGTGGGAGAGCAAAAAAGAGGAATACTTTGGACAAGATGGACCAACACAGTGGCTACAGTGATGGATCCAAATATAAGAACATTTGTGAGGGTGGTGCAGGACAGGGCAGTGTTTCACTGTTTTAAATGGGGTCACTAGGAGTCGGGAGTGACTAATGGCACCTAACAATACAGTATCCATTTCTGTAATTCCCACCAAAGGGTTGGGTGAGCTAACAATGTGTACACACTAATAGAGGAGATTGGTCAGTTTTTGTTGCCACTCCTCTGGCTATAAAGAGAGCTATCTCAGAAGCAGGAACAGAGAAAATTCCTGGGATCAGCAAGGACGAAGAACCACTAGCTGAGTAAATTTGAGACCACTCTCTGCTTAAAGAGGCACCAGAAATTGTGGCACTGGGACCACTGGATAGAGCTTGGCAGCCATGTCAAGACCAGAGGGCAGGGCAAGGAGACCCTGACGCAATGAGGTGGAGCGGCAGGTAGGCTTCTGGTCCCACAGAGGCAGAGGCCTCTGGATAAGGAGAGGTGTTGCAGTAGACCAATTTCCCTAATCTTAATGTTTTGGGGATTCTCTTAATGTATTCTGATCCTGGCTTGTGGTAACCTGTTGGCTTCCCTCATAAATGTCCTAAGTGAGAGAATTGCCTGTGAATTCTGTGTAGCCACTGCAATGGGTTATCAAACTCATCAGAGAAGTAGCATGTTGTAGGAGGAATGGTTGTTGCCAGAATAAGGTGAAGCAGGATGGAGGATGGGGGCATGTTTGACCTCTGCCTTTTGGCCATAGACCTTGGGCTGGGGAAGAGTTGGATTTTTCTTCTTCATTTTTTTTTTTTTTTAGTATTTTCAACTTTATAGGATCTAGTTTATGTGTTTTATATATATAAATATTGCTTCACTTACCCTTCCAACAACCAAATGAAATAGGTACCATTATACTCATTTTATTACTGATGAAATAGATTTGTCAATTGTCCAAGGCCTTTCCCCCCCCATCATTTTATTGGGGGCTATACAGCTCTTATCACAATCCATACATACATCCATTGTGTCAAACACATTTGTACATTTGTTGCCATCATCATTTTCTTTCTACTTGAGCCCTAGTTATCAGCTCGGTCCACCCCCGCCTCACCCCGAACCTTTGATAATTTATAAATTATTTTTTCATGTCTTACACTGACCCACTTTTCTGTTGTCTGTTCCCCTGGGAGGGGGTTATATGTAGATCATTGTGATCAGTTCTCCCTTTCTCCCCCACCTTACCCTTACCCTTCTGGTATGGCTACTCTCATATTGGTCCTGAGGAGTTTATCTGTCCTGGATTCCCTGTGTTTCCAGCTCTTATCTGTACCTGTGTACATGCTCTGGTCTAGCTGGATTTATAAGGCAGAATTAAGAGTCATGATTGGGTAGGGGGAGGAAGCATTAAAGAACTTGAGGAAAGTTGCATGTTTCATCTGTGCTATACTGCACTCTGACTGGCTCTCTTCCTTGTGATCCTTCTGCAAGGGGATGTCCAATTGTCTACAGATGGGCTCCGGGTCTCCACTCTGCCTCTGCCCTCCCCCTCATTCACATGGATATATTTTGTTCTGGGTCTTTGATGCCTGATACCTGATCCCATTGAAACCTCATGATCACACAGGCTTGTGTGCTTCTTCCCTGTGGACTTTGTTGCTTCTCAGCTAGATGGACACTTGTTTACCTTCAAGCCTTTAAGACCCCAGACACTTTATCTTTTGAAAGCTGAGCACCATCAGCTTTCTTTACATTTGCTTATGCACCCATTTTGTCTTCAGCCATCATGTCAGGAAGCTGAGCATCACAGAATGCTAGGTTATTACAACAAAGTGTTCTTGCGTTGAAGGAGTACTCGAGTAAACGCCCAATGTGATTTTTCTTCTTCCTACTGAATTCATATGGTTGTTTGTTCTGAGGAGTATATAACTCCCTGGTGTTATTGTTAACCTTAAAGACCTGGGTATCGGTTGGCTGAAAATTAAGTTCAGTTCCAGGCTTTGAGGGTAATGAAGAACCCCAGTCTAAGGAGTTCAAGCCACAAATAGGCCTGGTCTGCTTTTTCTTAAAAAAAAAAATTTTTTTTAATTCCATTGTTTTCCTCCCATTCTATCTAGGGCTTCCTATTATGATCCTGCTCAGAGTGGTGGGTAGTGTTGCCAGTGCCACTAGTTTTCAGGTCTCAAGGTTGTGCAGGATGGGGTTCAAGTGATTCATTAATCCTTTATTTCCTTGCATCTTTGTCTTTTTAAAATTTTCCTTTGCTCCATTTGAGGAGACACCAAAAGTTGCATATTAGATGGCACAAATTCCTGTTTTTATTAAATGTTAACCCTTGAGTACATAATTTCTGTTGCATATCAAAATATAACGTCAGAAAGAAAGGCACCTGCATGGCTCTAAGCTGTGAGTTGAGCCAAGCCACTCTTTTCATAGAACAACATTTTTATTTGCAAGAATGACTGACACATTAAGGTTATTCAAATCTGGATCTTTTGCTAACATTGTCAAAAATGAACAAAGTGTGCCTGTCATATCAAGGAAAAGATATTGCTGCATTTTTTCTTGACAATAATAAAATTCACACTTTCAAGTGAAATTACAATTATCAGAAAGCTTGTATTATCCACCCATGAGGCTAATACGTCCCCATACTTCAAGATTTTTCTGACGAGTTTGGTTACAGTGAGATTACCTGTATTGTTTTTTAACATTATACAATGAGAGGAAAGTCTGAAGATCTGCTAACTCAATGAACTAACATTTTCCAAATGACTGATGCGTATGTGCTGCTCATTCAAAGCACCAAACAGCCCTTATCTTGAATGAAAATGCAATGCAATGTTTTTAGATTCCACATTGCAGCTAATCTTTAAGAAACCAGTGTTTTTGGTGTAGTAACAGAGAATTAAATGATCTGAAAGGGCTATTAAAATACTCCCCTCTTTATCTATGTGGGGCTGGTTTTGCTGTGCAACATATTATAACAGACTGAAAACTGAGTGCCGAACAGAAAATTCAGCCATCTTGTATTGGACTGGACATCAAAGACATTTACAAAAATGTAAAACAACTGGTTTATGTCTATTTTTTTCTCTTAAAAACTAATTAGTCTTCAAGAACATGTTACTCATGTTAACATGTAACTGATATGTTATTCTCAAATGAATAAATACATTTTGAATTTCTCAATTTCCACATGGTAAAGGTTAATAGATATAACTTACATATACAAAAGCTCTTTGGAATTTTCAATAGTTTACAAGTGAAAAAGGGCCCTTAGAACACCAGGGGGATACCCAGCAGAAAAAGTAGGTAAAGGGAGACATCGGTCAGTGTAAGACATGAAAAAATAATAATCAG
>NW_022103909.1:3320423-3331822 GCF_000313985.2 Echinops telfairi | reverse complement strand
GTTTTGAGAATGATGAGGGCAATGAATGTATAAGTGTGCTTTACACAATTGATGTATGTATGGGTTGTGATTAAGAGTTGTATGAGCACCTAATAAAATGATTAAAAAAAACAACACCTTAAACTAAAGAAAATAATTTTATGGATGGGGGTCCCCACCACGAGGAACTATGTGAAAGGGTCGCGGCATTAGGAAGGTTGAGAACCAGTGTGTTAGAGAGAAAAACACCATCTTCAGAAGTGCACACACCATGATGGAATCTATGTTAAGAACTGACAGTTTCACATTTTGTTATTTTTGTTTAACACAGGTTTCTATGTTTTATAGCAATACCTCTGGACTTATCCTCATTGTTAAAGAAGGAAAAACTAAATGGATAAAAACTTAATCCTCAACCCAAAGGTGAAGTGTCTCAAGGAGATGTGTCACCTGTAAGGATTAAATTAAACTGAGCCTGCTTGCATGGGTCATCAGGTAACCTACTGTTTATCAAGTGTAGGAGGTAGTCATTGAGTTCTGGCCAATCAGTAGCCACTGAAGTTAGTACCAGTTTATAACCAGAGATTTTCAACATCGATTAGTCTGCAATGTCTTATGAATGTTATCAACTCCACATAAACTCAAGACCAATTACCACTAGGCAGAGGTCAGTCATGCTTCTACCCACCATCTTTGTTCACCTAGTCTGATACCAATCATCCCTCCCACAGCATTCTACTTCTATTCTGGGTTCAATAATTTGTTGCAAGAGCCAAACAGAACTCACAGAAAATATTCACAATTAAAAAGGTTTATTATGGAAGCTAAAGGGTTACTACAAGTTAGGATCAGTAAGTAGTAAAGGCACAGACAAAAAAAGGAGAGAGACACAGTCATTGGTCCACAGCAGTGTCTCATCTCAGCCAGAAGCCACGTCTCTCAGTCTGGTCCTCAGCCTCTTGACCATGCCACATGACTCCTGGGCTTCTGCTTCTCTGGGCCAGGAAGCCTGCCTGCTACTCTGCTTCAGTCTCATGGCTCCTCTGTTCTTTCTCATGGTCTCCTTGCCTCAGTCTCTGGTCTCAGCCTGGCTCCTTTGCTCTGTGCCATGGTCTCAGTGCTGCAGTCTCTTTGCCTCTGGTCTTTGCCTTCACCATTTCAAATAGACATCTCGAACGTGCTCCACTAGAGACTACTCTTCCCTGATGGTCCCTGGATTTCTCTTTCTGCTTCCAAGATGGCTCTTATACATGGCTTTGAGAGAGGTGCGGATTTTGCCTTTCAGCAGACTATAACCCCGAGGAAACAAGGGGGGTTGTGCTGACTTAATTAATATTTCATAACTTATCTATTCGATCGCTCAGGGTCCTAATACCCATTGTGATGTTCACACAGAAACTCAGACAAAATTAATGATTAAAGGGTTTATTAATGGTGTCCACAAGTTGTAGTATTAGTGAGAAATGCTCATGGCAGTTGTTTACCAGGACATGTTACAAAGTTTCAGGCATGCTAATAAATGCTCAAAGGGGCATACTACTGTGCTGTAAGCCTCACAAATACCATGGGTCAACAAATTTAGCTCCCTGAATTAAATGCCCAGAGATACCCTACTCCCTAAGCCAGCTCCTGCATAAGCGTATTCATTCTTAACTTGCTCTGGGGGTTGGGAATCCATCACTCTGTTCGATGCACTGGCTCCTGGTTCTGCTGCTGCTCCTCTGATGGCACAGCTGGCATCTGGATCCAGAAGGTTCACTGTACAGGGACCATGGGTGCAGAAGATGTGCTCCACTCCTGGCTCTTGCTGGGAACAGGATCCCTCCTCCTGCTTCTCAGAGGGCTCATCTTATACACAGTGCACAATTACGCACAGGTGAATCCTACTATCTTCTTCTCACCTTTTTACCAGACCCATCCAGGGAAAAGTCAGTTGGTAAGAACTGGAGACTTTGGCTGGAGGAGTCACATTAAATAATGCACTGCCCCTTCGGGAGGACTTCAACTCAAGTGGAGACCCAGAAACGTCTAACCTTAATCCTGTCCACTAGCAGCAGGCAGAGCACTCCTTCCAAATGGTGGTATAATCATAGGCACAGAGGTTAGAACTTATTTCACATAAGGTAGTTTGACTAGAAGGGTTTTATGAATGAACTACTGAGTAAATAAATGTATCTGTTAACTTGACTGAGAAGATAAATACAGAACAAAAATACCGAGCAATAATGGACTAGGAGACTGCCAAGAAGGCACTGTCAACTGAAGATTAGTCAAAATAACTATTAGCAGTTATTTACATCATTTAGGAAGTGGTTGACATTTTTGTTAGTTTTTCCAACAATTTTATTGGCATATAGTTCACATATCATACAATTCAATAGTTCAATCAGGAAATGGTCCACATTTTAATGTTCCATTTTCACTACAAGTTTTTAGAAAGAGCTATAGTTAAAGCAAGGGAAATTGCCCTCTTGTCAATTTTTTTTAATAGTTAGAAGTGATATCACGCACAGCCATCGAGTTGATACCAACTCATAGCAACCTGACAGGACCGGGCAGAACTGCCCCTGTGAGTTTCTGAGACTAACTCTTTATGGGAGCAACTAGTGGTTTTGAACTGCTAATCGTGCAGTAAACGCCCAATTCATAAGCCACCAGGGATCCTAGAAGTGATATGGTTAACTCCTTTTAGCAGTAATACTCCAATTAACTTTGCTAATGATAAAGCATGAGTGGAGTAAAGCAAAGAGGCCCCAAATCAGTGAATTCTTTGAAAGCCAGCTTTTATTTGTCTAAAAATACTTTTGAAGAAGTCAGAATATAAGGCAGGCACAGATTTCACTTGCTACCTCCCCTTCATTAATCTCTTCTTTCCCCATCTAGGACTGCTTCTGTTCAGTGATGAATCTACTGGTTCCAGGGATAGAACCAGGAACCTGACCTTAGGCACGACAGTATTCAGGGTTGTCTGCAGAGCATCAACAACACCCACTACATAGAGAAGGCTGGGAACGACATTTCCCACAGAAGGGAGGGGCACAGAAGACTTCTAAGCATCTGGTGCTTATTGAGAGGTGGCTTCTTAGATAAGAGCCGGGCCAAGGGGCCATCCTTTCTAATCTCGCTCAGCGGAATCTGCCAGCATGGTCCTGTGATTTACAATCCAGCTGTCAGGAGAGACCAGTCCCTGGAGAAGGACATCATGCTTGGTAAAGTAGAGGAAGGCCTTCAACGAGATGGACTGACAGAGTGGCTGTAACACTAGGCTCAAGCTGAGGAACGATTGTGAGGGAGGGGCAGAACCAGGCAGTGTTTCCTTCTGTTGTGTATACGGTGGTTATGGGTCCGAACCCAACTTGATGGCAAATCACAACAATGCCCCCACATACCATTAGGGATGCAGTGGCATACATGAACTCCCCTTCATCCTAGTCAGCAGCTAAAGCCAATCTTCCCAAAGCCCCTCTCTCAAGAATCTACAAATAATGCCCCCCCCCCCCAATGCTATATGAGATGACACAGACTGAGAGGAGGGCAGCAGGCTTGTTGGGAAGAGGAAAAACAGTTCTTCCTCCATTTAGATAGTGGAAGTGGGGGAGACCAGAAAGAAAGAAAAGAGGCAGCATGCTGTAGAGGTAGCAAGGCTTGCAAGAGGAAGATGAAATAAGTGGTTAACAAATGTGCACAAGAAAATGAGTCACTATTTTTGCTGCCAGTAAAATGACAGGATAGCAGGTGAGTTTGGTATTGAAAAGGCTCTTTAGGCCAACAGGAAGAGAGAATAAGCACAATGAATGAGCAGTAGTGAGAGCGTTTACCCTCACCTGCAAATTTCACAAAAATAATTCTTTTTTGACAATAGAATGCTCCCAATGTACTTCCATATTGAGAGTAATGGAACTTACATAGCTCTGATGGTTTAAGTCTCAAACTTCCCCATCTTTAAGATCTAACTTTTAAGTCAGAACTAGTCTGACCAATCTTTCCCTCAGGTCTCAATCAACAACATATTATTAAAAGAAGTTGTTTAAAGCAAATCTTATCGGTTTGGTTTTTAAAAAAAATCTCTTTTGATAAGGTACCAGAAGGTGAGTATGCATGGAATAGAGGGGAGAAAACCCCCCAACTGTACAGAAAAGCATATATCTTAGTTACCTAATGTTGCTCTAATAGAAGTAACAAGTGGGTGGCTTTAACAAACAGATTTATTTCCTCACAGTTTAGGGAGCAGTCTGAGCAAGGGCAAAGACTTAGGAAGAAGCTTGCTCTGTTGGTTCTAAAGCAGTGGTTCTCAACCTTCCTAATGCTGCGACCCTTTAACACAGTTCTTCATGCTGTGGTGGGCCCCCCAACCATAAAATTATTTTCGTTGCTACTTCATAACTGTAATTTTGCTACTGTTATGAATTGGGCGACCCCTGTGAAAGGGTCGTTAGACGCCCCCAAAGGGGTCACGACCTACAGATTGAGAACCGCTGCTCTAAAGCAAGGTCTCTTCAGCTAGTTCCTAGGAAACCTCCCTGTGGCTTGGCATCAATCTTCCCTCTCTAGGCTGCTCAGATTGTTGTCTACACTCCTCTCTCTCTCTCTCAAGAAGACACAGACACAAATGTCACCGTGAGGACTATGGTGCGCCCGAACCATGGTACTTTCAAACCCCTCAATGCATGTGAAAAGTGAACAACGACTAAGGAAGAGTCTATGCAAGAACTGATGGCTCTGAGTTATGGTGTTGGCAAAGAACACCAAATATACCAATGGCTGCCAGAAGAAAGAAATCTATTTTAGAAGATTTACAACCAGAAAGCTCCTTAGAAGCAAGATTGATGAGATTCTGTCTTACATACTTGCTATCAGAAATCAGTCCCTGGAGAAGGACCCTTCATACGTGTTAACATAAAGGTCAGTGAAAACTCGGAAGATCTCACTGAGAAGGACTGGCTCGGCTGTCACAATGGACTCAAACATAGCGATCGTTATACAGAAGGCCTAAGTCGTAGGTACTGGGCAGTGTTGTATACAGGGTCACTATGAGTCAGAATTCTACAACTCAAGAGAGTCTAATTTAAGACACACCCTACACTAAGCATGGCTTACTAGAAACAACGAAGGAAGTCTATTCCCAGATGGGGCAATAACCACTGGCACAGAGATCACAATTTAACCCATAATAGTCCACCCTACACTAAACAAAACAAAAACAACCTCAAACTCACTGTCAGCATCTGATCTTACAGCAACCCTATGGGACTCGATAGAACAGCCCCTGTGGGTTTCTGAGACTGTAACTCTTTACGGGAATAGAAAGCCTCATCTTCCTCCCAATTCCACCCTGTGGGCCTCACAAATTCATGTCCTTGAAATAGGCACAGCACACTCATCCCATTATCCCAAAAATTTTAAATCAACTCCAAGATCTTATCTTCTATAGGATCTAAATCAAATATGAGCGAGAAGTTAAACATGTTTCATCCTGGGCCAAAATTCTTATCTTCTGTGAACTTGTGAAATCTAGAATACAAGTTATCCACTTCCAAAGTACAAATATAAGGCATGTACACGGTAGATCTTTCCATTTTAATGGGAGAAAATGGAAAGAGAAGAAACAACAGGCATCAAGAAAATATCAAACCCTGCAGAACGAATTATATTCGCTCCCAAGGCTGGAAAATAATCCTCTATTCTCTGAGACCATCTAGGAAATGGCCCTGCCTCCACACCCTGGTTGGAGGACGCCTTTCAGTTAAGGGTTTGTTTTGCCTTTCAAACCCACGGGGACTGCTCTTTCAGGTTTGGATGGTCCCACCCTCCTAGTCCATCTGAGTGGCAATCCCACTACCTCATTCCCTAGGCAGCCTGCATACTGGGAACCAGTTGGAGAAGGCAAAGATTGAATTCTTTGAAACCTAGGAAGCTGTGATCCCACCCTGTAAACCCAAGAAGACTGCTAGTTCAACAGTTTGGCTAATCCCCAGTTGCTTCGGGGGCTATCTTTCTTTTCTTGGAAGACTAGCATAACTTCTTTGGCCTGTTTCCTTCCTGTGAAAGTCGTCCCTTCCTTTCTTTCTCTGTCCCCTTTGGTATAAGTTGGTGGGTTTTCTGCTATAGTAGTCATTAGGGTGGCACTCGCAGCTGAGCAGGTCCCATTGTGCTGTGGCTCCACGTGCCCTCTAGTCCCAGGCCACGCCCAGCACCGGCCACCATGGAGTCCAGCAGGGCCAGCCCCGCAGGGGGACACCCCCCATTGCACCTCCCCCACCCCCCCCGCTGCTATCTTTGGAGGCTGGTTCTGCAAGACCTGCAGCCTGTGGCCCAGCCAGGTCTTGTCGCTGCACCATCAGCACTCGCAGTACCAGGACATCCTTGTCTTCCGCAGTTAAGACCTACGGCAACGTGCTGGTGTTGGACAGCATCATCCTGGGCACCGAGAGGGACGACTTCTCCTACCAGGAGATGATCGTCAACCTGCCCCTCTGCAGCCACCCCCAACCCACGCAAGGTGCGGATCATCGGGGGTGGGGATGGAGGCGTCCAGCGGGAAGTCGTGAAGCACCCCTCCGTGGAGGCAGTGGTACAGTGTGAAATTGATGAGGATGTCATCCGAGTCTCTAAGAAGTTCCTATCGGGCAGGGCTATTGGCTACTCCAGTCCGAAACTGACCCTCCACGTCAGCGATGCTTTTAAGTTCATGAAGCTGAACTAGGATGTCTTTGACGTCATCCTCACAGTCTCCTCAGACCCATGGGCCTCGAGGAATCGTACTGCCAGCTCATGAAGACGACCCTCAAGGAGGATGGCATTCTCTGCTGCCAAGGCGAGAGCCAGTGGCTGCACCTGGACTTCATCAAGGAGATGCGGCAGCTCTGCAAGTCACTCTTCCCCGTGGTGGCCTACACCTACTGCACCATTCCCACCTACCAGCGGCCAGATGGGTTTCATGCTGTGCAGCAAAAACCCAAGCACCAACTTCCGGTGCAGGCGCAGGTGGAGCAGAGGCAGCTGAAGTACTACTACGAGGCGGACGTCCACATGCAGCCTTCGCGCTGCCGGAGTTTGCCCGCAAGGCCCCGAATGATGTGAGCTGAGCCCGGAGTTGTTGCTCCCGCCACCACTCAGAAACCTCGGACCAGAGAGCCTCAGGGTGCCCGGACCCCCAGCCCCACGCAGGGCTGTCCAAGGGCTCTCACCCACCAACCAAGTGTTACTGACCCCAGAATGCTGCCCGGCCTGCCCTGCTAGGCAGACTGTCTGTCTGCTCTGTGTGTGGAGTCCAGCGTCGACCAGCTGTGTTCAGTGCTTTCTCTGCCTTGTCACCCCTTGCACACCAACCACGTGTATTTATAACAACAACAACAACAAAATAGTCATTAGATCCACCAGGCACAGGCTTAAACTCTTTAATAAAAGATTGTGTAACCATGTCCTTGGTGAATATTCTAGGACCTTAGTTTGTACAACAGAACTTTCCAAATCCTGAAGTTCTATTTTCATTTTGCACGGTTTATTTTGTAAGTCTCTCTCTTCTCACATTTTACTAAAATCAAGGAGAAACTACATGCCCCCTGTAAAATTGTCCTTAAGAAATCTCATTCACCACATATCTGCATTCATCATTTATTAAGTTCTTTCTACCAAACATTTGGACATAATTTAGACAAGTTCTCTGCTACTGCATAAAAAAAGCATCATCTTTCTTCATTGTCCAATCACATTTTCTTCTATTGCACATTTACCATCTACATTTCTAACAATACTCTCTTGCTGTACCATATGTATTCTCTAAATTAATAGACCTTCTCTAGCCCGCTCCTTGGTGGTATAGTGGTTATGCATTAGTTATGCTAACTCCAAAGTCAGTGGCTCGAAACCACCAACCACCTCTAGTGAGAAAGACAGGGCTTTCTACTCCTGTAAGGAGTTAGTCTCAGAAACTCACAAAGGTAGTTCCACCCTGTACTATAGGGTCATTATGAGTAGGCACTGACCCAATGGCAGTGAGGGTCCCTCTCCTCACTACCTTCTGAGTAGACCTCACCAGAATGGCCTTTCATGTCCACACTTCTACCAACAATCTTTCCAAAAGAATCTACACTTATATTATTAAGTACCTTAAAACTCTTCCAGTTTCTACCCATTATCCAATTCCAGCATGGCTTCCACATTTTAGGTATCTGGCGAAACAGCACCTCATTCCTCCAGTTCCAAACTGTCTTAGTTATCTAGACAATACCACAAGCATATGACTTTAACCAACACAAAACATTCCCCCCTTTTATCGAGTCAGTTCTGACTCATTGTGATGCTATAAGGACAGGTAGAACTACCTCTGCAGTTTCCATGCCTGTAACACTTTAGGGGAGTTGAAAGCCTCATCTTTCTCCTTCAGAGTTGTTGGTTTTGAACAGCTGACCACGCAGCCCAACATGTAACTCTGTAACTCACTAGGCCTCCCTAAGACACTATTCTAAGGGAAGATCCTCTCTCTATTGGCTGTAAGGGAAAGTCCTATCTCTTCAGCTTGTTTCCTGGTACCCTGGAGATGTCCGTGTAGTTTGGCACCAATAATCTCTGCTCTCTGAGTTTGCTTTTTAATCTCTTTTGTACCGTGAAACATGTCCTCCACCCATCTAGCACCATGAGCATAACAAAGACAACCTACCACCAAATGGGATTATAAACACAGGCAAAGAGGATATGATTTACAACATATTTTTGGGAGACACAGTTCAGTCCATAATACACAAAATGCAAATACATTATAGTCAATGTTAACAACAGACATAAAAGAAATGTCATGTTGTTTTGTTTCTTTCAATTAAGCCAAGCACCTCCTGTATTTCAGATTGAAGATCTAGGTTCAGGAATAACTCTGAGCCTCTGGGTGCACACCTCTCAACCCTTCAACGCGTATCTACTGGACACGTGACATTCAAGGCATATGCAAAGTGCAGGACAGCACCAGCGACCCAGTCAGCAGAAATCCACAAAGGAATGCCTCTGTCCTTTGATAGGCAATAACTGCTTATCGACAGTTCTTTAACAAAATAAATAGGCTCAGTACAAATTCACATCTATAGTCAGGCGACTTTTCAAGTCATCTCCATCAGATGCCGCAGTTCTCTAGGGAATGTGGAGACTTAAAGTACAAAGTTCAAGCCAAGTTCATTATATGAAATAACCGTGAATAGGAGTAACATGGTTTTGTTACACTCTACAACTCTAAGAAGAGGAGCACTGACTCAGCCCTTAAAAGAGAATTTGAGGACTAGAAAAATAGTCACATCATACAGTAAAACAGAACCGGCCTGGGGCCCGGGAGCTGGATCGTGGATCCAGCTCCTCTTCCACGCAAGGACACAACCCTTGCAAACTTTTACGCTATTTCTTACTGTTTGGCATTCTAGCTCTTACAGCTTATGATTTCTACATGAACTGCTTTTAGAAACTAGCTAACTGGAATTGGAGAAGTCATAGGGTGGTCAGCTAACTCTGTATTTCTGGTATATCTCTTACTATACTCTAAGAGTGGCTTTTATTCCCTTTATGGAAGACTAGCATAGCAAGAGAGGAACTGGTAAACTAGCTATCAATTCTATTATTAATTTAAGTAGTCTAAAGAGAAACAAAATAGCGAGGCTTCTTTCAGGGTTAACATTCCCAGCAGCAAACATGAGACAAAGCGCCTGTCCTCACTAGCCAAGAAATATCATACTAGAATGCTTTAACCCAGTATTCTCATCCACCCCAGCTCCCCTGACACCGAAGCACCATAGAAACGCTCAGATAGAATTCCCACAGGTAAAGGATCCTTTCCAGCAGCTCTAACAGGGACATATGTCTACAGCCATCTAGAGGAACCCTTTGGGAATCTCAAGAGAGAAATACATTTACGTAAAATGGACACACATAAACAATAAACTCTTTTTATCCCAAACATAGGGAAATTTCCATTTTGGTGTGCGTTTATATGAAAAAACAGAGACATCTTTTCCTAGGATAAAAACTTTTCTTCTGTCTTCAATAGCTAGCTTTTCCATTGTAGCCATTATATTGCCTTCTTTCTCTTTTCTAGAGATGCTCTGCTACAGAGTGCCCGGATCTGGGTTACTCCTAAGAAAGCTAAGTGGTTTGTGCTTTCCCTCCAGGAATTCTTAATACAGTGACTACCCATAAATAACTGCCACACCAAGTTCCTAAAAACCCAAGGGAGGACATTTATTTAGATTTTCATGTTTCATTGCTTCTGCTAATAACAGCTTCAATTTTACACCTGAGCAGATTGGCAGTGCTTTGATGACAATGCATTCATAGATTGATGAGCTTTATCTAACATTTCCAGCATTTCTAGAAAGATGTGTGTGTGTGTGCTCAGCAAAACAAAGATGCAATCCCCAACATAATGCTAATTTGTGAGAGAGTGCCAAGTTATTTTATGGGCATTAAATGATTTCCTATTCAACACAGTTGCACCCTACCTAGACAGGGCATTTCTACATTACAATGATTTCTGCTGTCGGTGAAGAAACAGGACCAAGATTGTCAAAGTGTTATTCTCATGACCTAAGCAGACGGAAGGTTTCTTCCTGGAGTTGGCATGGCCTTGATCAAGATCACCCATAACTACGGGTCAACAATATAAACTCACCACATCAAGTCCAGTAAGAGCTGTATCTCAGACAGTAGACAGGGCTCATTGGCAGAAAGAAGGGTGAAACCATTGTTACCGAGAGCACATAGTTGGCCAAAGCATGTCGTGATCCTACTACAGTAAACTCACTTTTTAAGTCTGCTAGGCACAGCTCTCCCTCCACCAATAAGCATTGTGACACTTCCATCTTTTCAACATGTCCACTCCTTTTCCCCTCGGGCCTGCGGGCCTGCAGACGACACCTTTCCATTCCGTGGATGCCTCAGGTTCTCCCACACTCACGCCTACCAGATTTCTCCTCCCTTTCCAACTCTGGAGGAATTTCACCAATCTACATAGGTACCCGAGTATTATGCAAAACCAACGTGCACTAGCTGACACACCAGGACTAGTGCCGAACGAATTCTCTTCCCTGCAAATCTCGGAAACGAAAATGCCCTCATGAATCTAGATTCCCTTCGAGTCTCTGCTCGAAGCGTCCGCCTCTCCCGTTGACCCTTCTGCTTCCTTGGTCCCAACTAGCTCGGGTTCCCGAGACCCTTTCCAGGTCCTCCCTTGGGGGAGGGGGGGGTCTGTCCAAATTCACTCAACCTGTCTCGGCCGGGTAGAATCCTTGGCGCGTGGCTGGGCACAGGCCTCGCAGCCCCCCTGGAAGACCTGGAGGATGCAAACTTGAATGGGCCCACGCCTTTGCTCGCAATCTTTACCCAGACTCCTCCACCGCCACGGCACGTCCCGCGGGGGGCCCCTCGGCGGCCCGGCCCCGCCCGCG
>NW_022103909.1:3307747-3319298 GCF_000313985.2 Echinops telfairi | reverse complement strand
TGCTGACCTTAGTTAGCAACCCAATGCACAACTCACTGGCACTCGGGCTGCTAGTCGGTGATGGCAAATATAGTTAGGTTAAAATGTAGTACCCTATATTATTTGATTTCCCTTTTGATTCATTTTAAAGTTGCTTCTATTTTTCATATTTTCTATGTCTGAGGTTTTTCTGTTTTGTCATCATTGTTTGTTAGTTTGCTCCTTATGGTTTTATATGACTGTGTTTTGTTCTTCATGATTATCATAGTGTAGATCAGTGGTTCTCAACCTTCCTAATGCCACAACCATTTAATATAGTTCCTCATGTGTGGTGACCCTCCAACCTAAAATTACTTTTGTTGCTACTTAATAACTGTAATTTTTCTACTGTTATGAATCATCATGTAATATCTGATATGCAGGATGTATTTACATTGTTACAAATTAAACAATTAAAACATAGTGATGAATCACAAAAACAATGTCATTATGTATTGTGAAATATTTATTTCTAATGGCAAATGAATGAAATTTTGCCTTGAAGCATGGTGTAGCATGGGTCAGTCTTCATGCCAGGTAGGCATATCTGCATGTGGGCGTACCTGCCTGGAGATGGATAGAGGAGCACTGTCTTGGTTCCTAAGACAACCAGATCTGTTTTCCGATCATCTTAGGCAATCGCTGTGAAAGGGTCATTCGATCCCCAAATGGATCACGACCCACAGGTTGAAAACCACTGGGGTAGCTCTATAGAAACAGTGACTGGATAGGGGGCATGGCAGGAGAGGGTGGGGGGAAATGGGGTGCTAACAGTGGAGAAGGGAATGTTCTGAAATTGATTGTAGTGATGATTGCACACATCTAATATGATTAACGATTCAATTGTATGATAGGTGATGTACATGCCAAATAAACTATTTTTAAGCAAGGTTTCACTTCAGAAACCCCTCAGTAGTGCTACTATGAGTCAGAATCCTCAAAGGGGTTTGTTTTTTAATTCATCATTTCATTTTTTAACAATGCACAATTTTATTTAGTTACTTTTAAGTTTAAATTCTTGAGGAGTACAGCATCACACGGATTCTGTGTCCAATAGCCTTAGCAGGCAGGTTGCTCCGGAATTTGGCCCGAACCATGCCACTGTTTCCATGGACACGAGTTACCTTTCCCCAGATGACTCTGCTTTTGTTAGGGTTGCCGCCAGGAGCCACTGTGTTGTTCTTTGCTTTGTACACATAAGCCCATCTCTTACCTAAATAAAATTCCGTTTCATCTCGGGTGTAAACACCTTCAATTTTAAGAAGAGCCGAGCGCTCCCTCTGGTTCCGGAGACCCCGTTTAGAGCCAGCAAAGATGGCCTTGGACCACAGCCTGCCAGACATAGTTGCCGGTTAGAAGTCCTGTTCCCAGCAGGCCCCCAAATTCTCAGCAACTGCCATCATTTTATTTTTTTGGGGGGGGGCTCTTACAGATCTTATACCAATCCATACATCAATTGTATCAAGCATACTTGTACATATGTTGCCATCATTTCCAAAACATCTTCTTTCTACTTGAACCCTTGGTATCAGCCCCCCCCCACTGAATCCTTGATCAATTACATATTATTATTTCAAATCTTTCACCTTCCCTTGTCTCCCCTCACCCATGGCTTTGGCTTTTAATCTGAGGTCAAGAGGTCCAGCCGCTTATCCAAGAAGCAGCTGTAATGTGGGGCTTCTGAGTCAGAAAGTCCTTAGAGCCTCCTAGAACCTGAATTCTTACTCTGTACACTGTGTGTGTGTGTGGGGGGGGTTCTTTACAATTGAGTAAACATTTTTAGAGCACCTTAGATTCCCATTCAACAGTTTACACACACGTTCTTTCATATTACGTGCCATCCCCTCAGTGGATCTGTGCTCCCCCCAATAGTGAGTGCCCTGGTCAGTGCACAGCCTGAGAATTTTTAAGTCTTAATGTTGGATTTCCACAGTAGACATTGCAATCTGCTGTGGATCAAAACGAACATATAAGGAAGGGAGCCACAGCCCCAGGAGGCACTTTCGAAAGGTGAAACTAACTGCCCTGGAGTCTCAAGCTCTGGGTGTTGTCAGTTCAAACTGGACTACTAGGTTAATTACCCGAGGCTAACTAGCATGGGTGGGGAAATGAAAAGAATGAATTCTCTACCTTTGCCCAGGGACAGATAAAGTAACTTTAGGAGGAGTAGGGCATGCTTAGAAGTAAAACGGCGCCTGTGGGTTTCCAGACTAATTTTTCAGGATCTCTTTACCAGAGTAAAAAGCCTCCTCTTTTTCTCAAAGAACAGCTGGCGGTTTCAAACTGCTGCCCTTGTGGGTAGCAGCCCAACCCAGCTGCTACCACAAGGGCAGCAGTTTGAAGCCACCAGTCACTCCACAGGGGAACGAATGGTGAGGCTTTCTATTCCCACAGCTACTGTCTCGGAGACCCACAGACACAGTTTCAGCTGTCCTATAGGGTAGCTATCAGTCAGTATTGACTTGATGGCCGTGCGTTGAAGGCATGCTTATGCCCGATGTTGAAGGATTTAAAGGTGGGGGTGGGTGGCCATCCCAAGGTAGTAGTTTAGCTCAGTAGTCCTCAAATGTTAATGTGCATCAGTAGCACGCGGGGAGTTTGTTAAAATGGTTTTCTGGGCCCCATCCAGAGATTCCGATTCAGCACGTAGGGGCGAGGTACATGAAGTAGCATTCCTCATTTATAAGAAACTTGTAGATGGGCTTGAGACGATCTGTAGTGAGACTGCCCAAAGGCATTTTCACCAAAGTCAAGGGCTGGCTTCATGGTAACTACCTTACATTGTATTCAAGATAAATGTTCAGAGCAACTAACTTCTTTGGCCCCATGGGAATTCAACTCAGCTGGTAACCTCCGGGTTGAGTAGTTCAAAACTAGCAGCTCCCCTGGAGAAACATCGGGCTTTCTACTTCAGTAAAGAGATACTCTTGGAAGCTCACAGGGGCAGTTCTACCCTGTCCCAGAGTCCCTGTGAGTCAGAACTGACTCCATAGCAGAGGACATGGCTTGGGACCGTGCAGAGAACACGCGGAGTGGACACCGAAGAACCCAACTCACCATTCTACACCCAGGAGGGAAAAACAAACCCTAACCACCACCCGTACCAGTTTGCTCTCAGCCTCGTGGTTGTTAGCAAACATGGCTAACCTCTGTACGTCAAAGCCAATGAGGTGCCTCTTTCACTTGGGTCAGAGGTGGCATGACCATTAAGGGGCTGGAAACCAGGTGGTGCTCACGAAGCCGTCACGAGCAGAACCTCCTTACCCAGTTCCAGCCCAAGGCAGCCCCCTTTCCTACTTCTCCAATGGGAAAACTCACCCTTCCGACTTCCCACTATTGACAAGGAAGTTCAAACATTCTGATCCCTCAGAATAACCAATGAGCTGTCTGGATGCAGGTTGTTTTCTAAGAATGTGTAGTCATTCTTTTGTTGAGGACGATCCCTTTACGTATATTGATGGTGGCGCTACTCCTGGTTTCTACCTATAGTAGGAGTACATCTACTTCAGTTCTTGGGAGGCATAGGCAATGGTTCAAAACCAAATTAATTACTGTCTAGTCAATACTGACTCACAGGGACCCTGTCAGAGTAGACCTGCCTCTTTGGGTTTCTGAGGCTGGTACTCTGTATGGGAGTCGGAACCTCATCTTTCTCGGGAGGTGCAGCTGGTGGTTTTAAACTGCTAACCTTGCAGTTAGCAACCCAACTTGCAACCACTGCACCACCAAGGGTCCTTGGTCCTGTGTATAATGACATACTTTATATTTATAAATGCAGGGCATAGGCACTGCTCTGTACGCAGTCAGTGCACACAATGCATATAGGGTGGGCAGACGCAGACGATGAGTTACATGGTAAGGGTAGCTAATTCCAAACCAGGATGGGATATTTTATGAATGGCAATAGGGCCTTCTAAAGGGCTTCATTCACCCCACGGTAGGGGCAAGAGCAATACCCCTCCATCCACACCGGAGACTGGCTAGCTCCTGGAACAGTAGTCCTGCAAAGTGTCACAGATGAGTATGCTGGGCCTCTAGGAGTAGGTCCTCCTATCCTGGTGGTAAACCGGGGGTGAAGCATTGGGCTTCTAACCACAAAGATGGCAGTTCGAATCCACCAGCCACTCAAGGGAGAAAGGTGGGGCTGTCTGCCCCTGTAAAGATGTAGAATCTCGGATACCCTCAGGAACCGTTCTCGGAGTCAGAGTCAAGTCCTTAACTGGTCCTTCCATCCTAGTGGTACAGTGTTTCTTCACCCAGGGACCAGGCAAAAGAGAGACCTGCTCCTCTGCTCCTTCCTCCTTAAAGATTACTCTGAAAAGCCCCAGGGGGGGGGCAGGTTACACTGTCCAGTAAGGCTTGCTGAGTAGAAAAATGGACCTGTTGGCTTCAAACAACAAGAGACCTACTATTAACAGCAACCAAAAAAACACTTTAGCATTTGGGGCAGTTGCCTCCACAGACAAGGAAACCAATCAGGCCTGGAGTGGTAAACAAGTTCATTTTCAGCAGAGGCCACTGGAAATCCCATTTAGCATGTGATGAATCATTAAAAGGTAAATTATTAAACGTTGAATCATATACACAATAAAACCTATCCCTGGATTTTGAACTGGTAAAACAGCCAGCTCATTCTGAATGCACACATTTGTTCTCTTGCCAGTTGCTTTCAATTTTCCAGGAAAACTTTTCTTCCTGCTGAGAATGAAAGCCCAAGACTGCCCAACACTACCACCTAGTGGTAAAATGTCTTCATAGCGCTTCTCAGCTCCTTTTCTTTCCAAAGGAGGGGCGGCAACTTTGTAAAAAGATAAAGGAAACAACGGAGAATTCTTGGAAACGGTGGTAGCAATTGTTCAATTCTACTTGACATGATTGAAATATGGAATGATGTGTTATATTTATTAAATCCCAACTAAGAAAAAGGAAAAAGAAAAACAATGGAAGTTCAAACGTAAATTAAAAGCTTTATTGAATAAAAATGTTTCAGACTAAGCAAGACCATAAGAAAGCAGAATAATTTACATCTCTAAAAAATATTAGCGCTAAATCTCTGTAAATGCAGAACAAAGAAAAACCTAGAACTTGAAACACCACCTCTCTCCGCCACACATACGATTTGGAGTATTGATTATGTACAATAAATGTGCTCCTGTTTACAGTGTTTCAAAGTCTAAATACTAGAAAAGCATCCAAGAAAAAGGCCGATAGTTGGTTTGACTGCACCCTGGAAATACTGTCTACCATAAAGTCAATCAATTTCAGATTTGGTAAGTCTTTAAAAAAACAACAACGTGTCTCTAATAGGGACGAGAGAAGTGGAATAAGCGCTTTGGGGTGGGGGTGGGGTCTGAGTCCCGCGGTTGAAGGCAGTTCTTTTTGCAATCCTCTGCTAAACTCCTCACTTGGCTCTAACAAGCAGTGTGGTAAACAGCAATCCAGAGGCTCTGACAAGAATATTGCAGCTTTCAGTAAGCTATGAGGCAGGAGACCACCGGGGAGGACACAATCACTCGGGCTTCGGTCAAGTTGGCAAATACCATGGCTTATTTGGGAGGCAGTGGGTCTTTCCAAGCACCAAAGCATGTGGGATTGGTTCTTCAATGTCTTCAGAAGCAGTTCTGAAGATGGCTGTGTTATGCATACCTTAGTTAACCAGTTCAGGGTGGGGAGCAGAGCACAGGATGCAAAGCAGTAAATTCTCATTTTACTTAGCCGAGTATGAAAAAGTTAATCTAAAAGTTTAAAAGAAGACTAAATATTTGATCTCTTAGGAAACGAATACTAAGCAATTAAATTGGTATTATTAAAAAATTTACAAACTGTGCCCTTTATACTAAAGTGCATTCCGTCATCTTCTTTAGGCCCTGAAATTCTTTCTGCAGGTTCCCTAATTCCACAATCGTATCTGTAGTGTGACAGTGGACTATTACCCATCTCAGATTATTATCTACTCTCAGATGTCTTCTTGGGAGCACAGTGGATTCCAGACTGTACTGCTAGGCACATCCCCTCTCTCTCTCTTGCATGTATAAAACCTTGAAGCCCTGTCTGGATACCATCACTGTGGAAAGAGAGGGGTTAAGCAATATTGTCTTTAAAACTGATTCATTTTAAGCGGTGGCAAGGGATTTTTTGTTGTTTGTTGTTGAAGCGGGACTCCTTTTTCCAAAGTTACTTCCACCTAGATGACAGTTCACACGAAGATCCCGTTTCCGCACGTGCATCACTTTGATAAAGGGCAGAGGCTCACTAACACTAACACCAACTTAAGGCCCAGCACCTTCGTAACCGATCACTCCTCATCCTCTTCCTCATCATAGTACCGGTTTCTTTTTATCTGCTCTTCCACAGACAACTCTTCCACGACCTCCGCCTCCCAGAAGCCCACGTCCTGGGATCTCGGATTCCGGGTGGAGTATTCTTTGGGGGAGGTGTTGTCTACAAAGTTGGACCAATTTGGAGACCTGGGTTCTTCTGGAGACTGCTGTGTGGGGAATCCACCACCATCTTCATCTAAGTTTGAGCCATTTTCTACAGGGTTCTCACTCCCCAGCTCAAAACCGGGGACTTCCTGACCGCTCCCCTCTTCCTCTCTTCTCCCAGTCTCCTTGCTTTGCCAGGTGGCTTTGTCGACAGCCCCGTTCTTCTCCGCGGCCTTGACGTTCTCCATGGGTTTCCGGTCTGCCGCTGTTCCACCTGCAAACTCCTCGCTTTGCTCCCCCATGCTCCAGCCTTTCCTGAGGGGAGGGGACAAGGCTTTGGGGCTCCTGACGGAAGTGGATCGAAAGGAAGCTGCCACGGTGAACGGGCGGCTTCTTTCCTTCAGCGAGGAAGACCGCCGGAGCTTCTTCAGGTCCAGGTCCACATCTTCAAGAGCTTCTGGCTTGCTGTTCTCATCCTCGGGAGGCCATTTGGGCTTGAATACTTTGAGCCCTTCCTCCAAAACACTGCCCGAACTGCCAAGTTCACTTGGGGGTGGCCAGGCAATCCGAAGCTTCTTGGTTTCCGCGGGCTTGTCTTCCTTCTCCGGCTGGGAGGAACCCTGGGCTTCCATGCTCGCAGCCAGCACCCCCACCTTAGCAATGGGGGCGTCTTCCACTCCTGGGCTCGGAGGGGTCTCTCCTGCGTGAGGAAGCGGGGCTGGCCTCTCCAAAGTCTCTTCACCGTCGTTTCTGGTCGCCCACAGATCCTTGTGGGGTCTGTGCCCAAAGCCTTCATCATAGTTGCCTTTAGACTTAAAGAGCTGATTGAAGTGAGGCTTGCAATAGATTCTTCCATGTAAAGATGCGTAAGTCCCTAGACTGTCGTTAAAAGAAAAGGCATAGAGTTAGCCATCTGCCATTTCCACCAGCAGGCTAAAACCTGGCAATTCCAGTACTTTCAGGAGAGTTATCTCCTGAAAGATAACCGGGAAAAGTTATCTTTACAAGTGTATCCATCACGTAGGACTCTCTACTCCCTTGTACGTGCATTTGTGCTTTAAAGGACATTTAAGCACTTGCTCCCTTCTTGTTCTGAACGGCCACGAGTCATTTTCCCACCTGACAGGCATCCCTCCTCCCTTTGAAATGACTTTAATCCTCCTCTGTTAAAACCGTTTTAAAAAATTACTTCTTCCAGGAAGTCTTCCCTAGGTAATCCGACCCAACTTGGATCATTCATATAAATAAATTCCCTTAGTATTTATCACAACACTTACAATAGCATGCCTCCCGTGGTATAATTTAAAAGCATGCCTCAACAGGAGTTGGTATCAAACTCTGTAAACCACCGGCACTCAATAAAAGCTACTAGGTGGAAAAATGTAACTATGGTTAATAGGAAAACGGTGGGCAGTAGCTGGGAGGCAAGGCTCCCCTTGTAGTTAGGGCTGGACGGGACTTCGGTGTCACCTGGAGAGAAACCAACACATGGGACTCAGACATGCTAATGACCATGAGGGTGGTGCAGGACCGGGCAATGTTTTGTTCTGCGATCCAGAAGGGTGCTGGGAGCCAGTGAAACCCATAGCAACGAACAACAAAAGCCCATGGCACCCCCAGAGAAGAGAGGTGCACATTTAACACGTACAAGCACGACTGAGTGGACGTCAGGGCGGCACGGTGGGGTACATGGGATAGCTGGCAAAACCTAGTGCCCGGAAACAATTGTTGTGAGGTGCTGTGCAGACAGGGGCCCGGTCATCTTCCAAGAGTGTCTGAGCAGGGCTGCTTGCTCCAGGTGGAGCGCGGCGGAAAGTGGCATCTCGGCTGCTTCCTTCTCTAACACTTTATGGTTAAAACGAGCGACAATGGAGCATTTCTTTTAATTATATCCTGGTTAGAGTTACAATCCTTCTAGGTTTTCAGGGGGGGGAGTCAACACACGATACTAGTGAATTCCAATACTAGGAATAGAAACGAAACGTTACACAGAAAAAGTACCAATGTTCTTCCGGGGCCATTTCTAACACGGTTTCACACAGTGCTCAGGGCACTGAACGGCTCAGGCAAGGCACCGCTTGGGATTTCTTAACTTTAAGACTTGAGGACACTGAAGGCAAAGAGCCTACTAAATTAGGTCACAGGAGGGCTGTGCTTTGCTTTTCAAATAACAATCTTGTCTAATCATGGTGAAAACACATAACAAGAGGCACAGGAATCCACATTACTTATGCTGTCAGTTCCAACATTCACAGTCACATATCAAGGTACCAAGAAGTTTCAAACATCACTATTACTGGATCTGAGACATTTGTTATTAAATGGCGCTTTTTTTTTTTTTGGAAAGAGCCTTCAACCACATACTATTAGCAGAATGGCTTTCAGGACTGAAGCTCTCAAGGCCAAAGGGTCCCTCCAGAGGCCCAGCTACACAAGAGACGGCTTGTTTGGGGCTGGCTTACCTAAGTTTGCTGTTACAATAGGTGCAGCGGAAGCAGGTGATGTGAAACACCTGCTTGTTGGCCAAGAGACGCTCCATCGGGTACACTGTCTTCTGGCATTCCACACAGGTCTCTCTCACGGGAGCCTGAAACTTCTGGGAGCAGGACAAGACAAGGTTAACTGGCTGAGGCCGCAGTGAGTGCCTGATCTGCCGAGATGGGCCCTACGGTTTACTCTGTGGCCTACGGTTTCCCTTCTCCCTTCGTGGTCAGAGGAGCTCGAAGCCTGCTCAATGCTCTCAGTTGGTTCATTAAAACCAAGAGGCTCCCCTGGATTCCTTTCCCAAACTGTCTGGTTTCCCTGCGTGTATGTCGCTGCCACTAGGGGTGGGCAGAGCTGGGGCTGGATTGCAGAGAAAGGTTTAGACAGGCCACCACAAAACACACACAGACACGCAGCCAATGTTAGGAGGAGGGGAGGAGGAAATTAGAGAGAACTGCATCACACACAATAAAAGAAGTCTGATGCGTATCAAGGAGAAGCAGGGATGACTTCTTACAGCAACAGATTCTGATGGGATACATTTCAAGAAGTGACAACCCATGTGGCTTTTGGGAACGTGCAAAAGACACTTTGCTACAGCACCCCTTATTCTCCTGTGCTTATAGTAGAGTCTTGATTTGCTCGGCCAGTGGGGCATGATTTTTTTTTTTAAACCAAAACTGACACATAAATGAAACCTTTTTTGAGACAGGTTCTTGTACTAGGGCTCAGGAAGGACACCTCTGCCCAACAAAGCAGTAGGTCCTACCCTCCTGTAAAAGCCAGTGGAGACGAGGCACAACGCAATGGGAGGGGAGCGGCTGGGAATGGCTCGTGAAGTGTGAACTCGGCAGTACAGCTGGTGCATGTGCTAAACTCGGCGCTCAGTGGTGCAGTCGGAATTCAAAAAACACGTTCCTCAGTTGTTCATGGGGTGAGAAATGGTCACATGGTTCTGGAGAAGGGGGAGGGAGGTCATCAGTATGTGAAAGGGACCTTTAGCCTGGGCCAGTGTTAACACCCCAACCAGTAGGTGCAGGTGGCAGCTTAGGTTACGATGGTCAGGAAGTGCTGACAGGGACCAAGTTGGCGCCTCTGTTGCCAAAGCCAGAGTGGGCTTTTGTCAAAACAATGTACCGATGTACGGAGGGTGGGAGGTAATGCACATTCGTCCCAATGCTAACTTAGTCCCAGGACCGGAACCATTAGTAATAATTAACCCAATGCTAGCAACAAACCTAAATCAACCAGGTTACGTACAGGCAAGATGGCATTTTGATAGGAAAGCAAACAAGGCAGAAAATAAGGCCATGAAAAAAGACGAAGAAAAACCACACCGCCGGTTCACTTGCCACGTGAATCACTAGGAAGTAGAGCCAAAAAGAGGAACTCCACAGAAAAAATGGTTTTCCAAGCAGAGTTGGACAGGGAATGAGTGCAGGAAATGAGTACAAAATGGAAGCAAAGAAAAAGATCTATAAAAGGGACTTTGCTGAAATTAGTGGTGAACTCCCAAATAGCACCCAAGGGATTTTGGAATGAAGGAGGAGAACGGAGTGAAAATAGCTCCCTCCCAGGCTCTTCCCTCTAGGGGAGGAGTCCTAAAGTGAAATATTCACAGCATCACAGAGCCCAGGTCAAGCATAAGGGAAGCATTTACATGTGACCAAACATAGGGCCTGGAATGTGCTGGAAGTAATTTAGGCATCATTTGGAACTTAAGATTTTTATTTTTCCCTTTCTTTTTATATGGGGTACTTCTGCCAAGATAAGAGCTATACGGAGATTATTTTTGCATAGCTTAAATTAGATATTCTCTAAAAGGATCGGGTCCTGGTCTAGCAAGCAGGAGATAAATTCCCACACGGAATTTTTGAAATAAGGTACGATAAACTCGTTGGTGCCACCGGGGAGAGAGCCACCTTTCATGATGTAAATGCAAATCTTTTTCAGCTGCAGGGCAGATTCCATGGTTTTTAAATTGGATATTGGCCAGTGAGTAAGCTGTCATTGTCGTCAGCGAAGATGACACAGGAGACACGCATTGCACACTTACGAGAGGAAATGGGCCATATTCTGCTCAGGGAGAGTGGGACACCTCTAGCGCCCACGTGTACACACACGCACGCACGCACACGGAGGGCACACTGTAGGAAGAGGGTCCAGCCCAGGGAACAGAAAGGAGAACCTGAGAGAAAGCTGAAAGTTGAGCTCACATTAGGAGGAAAGTGGAAGGCAGGAGCAGAAATTAGGTACCAGGAGCAGGAAGCAGACGCTGGAAGAGACAAACAGGAACCTTCGGTGAGTACACGGCATTTGGGACGCTCCGAGTGCTCCACGGCAGCTGCACTCAGACCCAAGAATACGGCGTTTCTTTCTTTCCACGGCCTTCTGTGCTCATCCTGGCAACACCAGCCCCACTTTAGCGACCTCAGGCTGGAACCTATCCCCACCCAGGAGAGAGGGCTTCCAGGTGTCTGAATCCCACCTCAGGAGCATCTCGTTAGCAATTCGTATCTTCCAGCCTCCCACACCCGACCCCCCACGGCTGACGATGGGCGGCCTTCACCCACGGCACTGAAAAGGCATTGCTCCTCAACAGCCAATTACTAGACTACTGGGTC
>NW_022103909.1:3297541-3307143 GCF_000313985.2 Echinops telfairi | reverse complement strand
TTACAGCGCTTGGCACCCCACACCCGGAGGCTGTTTTCTAAATTCTCCCGGAATGTTAAGTTTTTCAGAACCCGAGGAAACTCATGCTTATCCCGATGAAAATCATCTCACTACAGTGTTTGGAACCAGTGAGTCTTCCCTTGGCGTCACATTTAAAAAGATACGCAGAGGAGGTTTCCTGATCATCAGGAATGAACGAGGTCACCGGTGAAATCGTTGGAAGTTCCCGGAGGACGTCTTTCTCCAAAGAGGCCTCCCGCAGGCCTGCTGATCACTGTGTACCTGAAGCTATTTTCCTGAGGGATTTCCAAGGGTCCATCGACACGGTTTCATCCTCTTCTGGTGAGATGGAGGCCACAGCTGACGTGTGCAGTGTGCAGGGCATCAGGCGTAAACTAGTGTTGTTGCCATCGGGCTGAGCCTGACTCCCAGTAATGCCCTGGGACCGAGTAAGCACACCCCACTGGGTTTCCATCGTTGCGAGAGCAGATCACCCAGTCTTTTCTCCCGCGGCGCTGCCAACCTCCCAGGTAACAGCCGAGCACGTCACCAGGACACCACCGGCAAAACCAAAAGAACACCCTGCATGCTCCAGCCCTTAGGCTGCGCACCACAGAATGCCTCCCGGCCTTCTTTCCCATGTGGGAACACACCACACCTGGGTGAAGCAAATTCCTCCCCGCATGATATGTGGTGGGCCGACTCCTGCAGCCTCAGCCCGGCCCTGGTTTTTGTGGAACGCTGTGACAGCACTGTGGGGGAATGTTCCTCAGGTCCTCAGCAGACTGTCCTTCAGGAGGGGAAAGGTTAGGGGCAGGCTGGGAAAGCAGACATCATGCAGACCAGCGGTTCTCAACCTGTGGGTCATGAGCCTTTTTTTTGGGAGGGGGGTACTGAATGACCCTTTCACTGAGATCGTCTAAGACCATCAGAAAACACATAAATATTCCACAATATATAATCACATATTGTTTTGTGATTAATCACTACGCTTTAACTATGTTCCATTTGTAACAATGAAAATAAACCCTGCATATCAGATATTGACACGATGATTCATAACAGTAGCAAGATTACAGTTATGAAGCAGCAATGAAAAGAATGTTATGGTTGGAGGGGGGGTGTGTCGAGTCACCACACCATGAGGAACTAACTGTATTAAAGGGTTGCAGTATTAGGAAGGTTGAGAACCACTGATGTAGATGGTGAGGAAAGATTCAAAATGCCCTTGCAGCCCCAAATTCTGATAACTCTACAGAACAGCATGAAACCTGCCGCCCCACCCAGTCTAGGGGCTACTGTGCATCCTCTCAGGCAGTGTGCAGCGTCCTCCCTACACAGCTGTAAGGAGGACCAGCCGGAGGAGGCCTGGACTGGGCTGCTTTGGGCACAAGAGTAAGTGGGAGTTCACCGGGGCTAGTCCCATCTCCTTGCCTTTTGCTCCCCTGCCCTTCTCCTGTGGGCACATTCACAGGATGACTTCTCTTGAAGGGACAGCAAAGTAACAGGCCTCTGCTCTCTCCAAGAAAGGAGAAAGGACCGGGCCCTCGCCCCAGGGTCCACTGACTGCTGCTCCCAGAATAGCACCCGCCCTGAGTGGGAACCTGCAATTTCCACTTCAGTAGCACTAAGTCTCACCAACTCTCTGGTCGGTGTTCAAAAGACACAAAATCCTTACTGTCGGAGACCAATACTCTCTTTTTATTTATGTAGCCAAAATTTGAAATGCTGCCTCTACCTAAGGTGTCCTATTGTCAATAGCAGACAGGCCCAGAGGAACCAGGTTCTTTTGTTTTGTCCCCTGCCCCAGGAAATAGGGGACCCCCAAATCTACTGAGTGAACAGCTAATTTTTCAGCTCATTGACACTGAGTCAATGCTGACTCATAGTGACCCCTTGTGGGTTTCCAAGACTATAACTGTTTATGGGCATGGAAAACTCCGTCTTTCTCCCGAAGAGCTGCTGGTGGTTCTGAACTTCCGACCATGTGAGTCGCAGCCCCAATGCATAACCACTACACCACCAGGGCTCCATAAGCTTATTCTTGGTTGTATGTAATTTCCCAAAGTGCAGAAGCAACCTTGGGCTGACAGCCATGAACGCAGTTATGCTAACAGGGTTTGCTGTAAACATTGACTGAAGGGTCTTGTATGCAGAACATAAGGGGGAACTATGAGGAAAAGTAAGCAAACCTTTCTCTGTGTCTAAACAAAAGTGAGGTGGAGCCAGGTCCCACCCAGGTTCTGTACACCAGGACCATTTGGACTTTGGACCACAGATGCAAACATAAAAGCAGCAGGTGGGTATATGCTAGTTTCGTGTGCACCGTGCTGCAAGACCAGGAGCGAAGCCCTAGGCCTGGGTGTGGTGCTCTCCTTGGCACCTCATCGTTCACGAGCTCAGACCCCAGGGGTGGTCTACATCAGGGAACCATGACGTTTTGGCCTAGCAGCCGAGGGAGGGAAGCAATACTCAGCTGGGAATTCAACTATCTTCACGAACAGATTTCAGTTCTTAAAGTTGCCACCGGACGCCCCAGGCCCCTTGGTTATAGAGAATCCATGGCCAAGTCAGATTTGCTGGCTGTTCTTGATCCAGAATGACAACCAGAGACTCACGGGCGGGCAGGGTTGCTTTTGGAGAGAAAGAGTAGCACCTGCTACTTTGTTGGGCTCCGGACAGGAAAAAGGGGCTCCTGAAAACAGCAGATCTTCAAGGCCAGGCCAGGGTGGAGTGGAGGTACAGATCCCATCTTCGGAACCCAGCTTGCCCATCGTCAAGTTGCTGTCTCTCGCTCGTGTCCTCGCCTCTCTGTTCTCCTCCGATGACCCTTCGGTCCCTCACACCACTCGGCTTCCTTTAAAGGGTTCGTGAGCATCTTCTTCCCCCTTTTGGATCCACCCTTCAAACTTCCTTGGGACTCTGCCCCTTTGCTCCACGCCCTCCTTGTGGTCTACCTGCCCTCATCCTTTTCGGGTACAAAAGCTCCCACCACAGGACTGACTGACCATGCGCCCGCTGGGAGAGAGAAGCACAGCAGATGTGTGTGTGTGAGGTGGGGCCGGACCACCTTCACATCAGGCCTACCTATTCAGTGGTTGAGGAAACATCAGGCTCCGTAACAGAGTACTAGAGGAGAGAGACGGGCAAGCAGTGTCGGCAGATCTGCTTGCTGGTCCACCAAGTTGAATGAGCACTCTGTCAGCCAAGCATGCCCGTGGCACAGGTCAGCTGAGGAGCCGACAATCACATGTGGATCATTTTTTTACTTTTATGGGAACATACATTTGCTCATAGGAAGGGAATAAAAAGCGTTTTCCTGTTTTAAAAAATAGGAGGCTGTGGATGGACTAAAATCCTAGGACACAAAAGTTTGTATCTTCTTTACGCTCGGATTATTAGACACAAGTGCTACTTGATGATGATTTTTACAGAAAATGGACCTCCCAACCCCTTTTCTTTTTTTTTTCTTTTTAAACATTTTATTAGGGGCTCATACAACTGTCTCCCAACCCCTTTTCAATGGAACTATTCTTTCTTTAAATTTTCAGACACCCAATCAAGTGATGGCCCATGGCTCTAAGGTGACACAGCACACCTCCATCCAACAGACTTTAGTTTAACAGGTAGTTCCTAATTCCCATTTCAGAGCTTTGAAGTACATTCAGTGTCTGGCCTTGGAGGCATGTTTCAAAACACAAAGCCTTGGGTTATTTTCTTGAACTTTAAACTTTACATAAAAAAATTCCCGAGTTTTCCATCATTCAAACTGGGATATGAGTGAATGCCCCCTTCCCCTGGCACAACCACCCAGGCAAAGGAACAAGGTTTCCGGGGACAGTGACTGGTTTATGAGTACCCTGGACGTGATGCGAGTGGGTACGATTCACTGACTGGTAACCCAGTGTCTACAGGCTCGGAGACCCAGAGCCATGGTACCTTGGCAGCTTTGGGTGGAGAATTTTCAGAAAGGCTGGACGCTCTGGCATCTGAACTTAGTTGCTTGGGATGGGCAGGCTGCTGGATCTCGCTCTTCACCTGGAAGGTACCTGGTTCCGTTACAAACAGAAGACATTTTGTTTATCTCCTGGGAAGTCTCCAAAAGCGTCCCCTCTCCAAGCAACGATGAGGCACTCCCTCCAATGACAAGTCTTTTCAGCATCAAAACCCGCTGTCTTCTGCTGAAGAGACACAAAAAGGGATGCCCTCGGGCTCGGCAGACTGAGTTCTCAGCTAGGAGGCTCTCTTACCCTGTGCCACACACAGGCTGAACCCAAGTCATCCGGAGGAAGACCCTTCTACCCTGTAGCATTCGTCTTTTTTGTGTGTTTTTTTTAAAGCATTCGTCATCTTTAAAAGGCAGGCTGGTAGCTAGTACTCTCAGTCACTCCTTCTGGGGCACTTCAGCTCATGTCGGAAAAGCGAGGGGACAGGACGGCAGACAGGCCACACTGTGTGTCTAATTTGACACTTCCTTCTTTTATCATCTGGGGGCCATTTTCATAAGCAGACAGGCCACACTGTGTGTCTAATTTGACACTTCCTTCTTTTATCATCTGGGGGCCATTTTCATAAGCAGACAGGCCACACTGTGTGTCTAATTTGACACTTCCTTCTTTTATCATCTGGGGGCCATTTTCATAGATAAACGCTATAGGAAAAGGCCCCAGCGTTTTTGTGTGTGTGGACCTGTTTTTCTTCTTCCCATAATCATTGTCTGTGTAATGTCTTGATGCTGTATTTATCCTACAGAACTCAGAGGATGAGGAACCACAAAGATTCCCTTAACATCTAGAACTGAGTTAATAAAGTACTAAAAGATACAGGCTTGTTTTCAAGAAAAAAATTTTTTTTTGCAAACCTGATGAAAACTCAAAATATTGTTAGCCCAAAAGAAGTTACTAGAAGGAATATTCTTGGACTCAGCAAGGAAAGTTTTTCTCTGCAATTTTAATGTGTTTACCCAAACCAACAACTTACTGCCATCAAGTTGATTCTGACTCACAGCATCCCTGTAGGACAGAGCAGGGCTGTCCCCGTGTGTTTCCGAGACTGCCACTCCTTACAGGAGTAGACAGCCTCATATTTCTCCTGCAGAGCGGTTGGTTGTTTCAAACTGCTGATCTTGAGGTCAGCTGCCCAACATGAAGCTCCGTGTGTAGTTTACTAGAGACTAACCCATACTTCTCTTTTAGCTGTGGAGTTTTCAGTATGTAGTATACTAATTTGCCTGTGGACGAACTAGAAAGCTATAATGCATTTCTAATGAATACACTGAAAATCAGAATCAAAAGGAGACATGGTATAGTAAAAACAAGAAGATGTTGTCTCTGGGGGAAGGAAGGCTCAGAATAATTCTAAAATAGGATACAAGGTAACAAAATTCACTACAGTAGTCTTTCAGCAGGAATGTCCCTAGAAAATGGCTAGAAATCAAAACTACATATTTAGATGACTAAGAATAAGGCATTTTTAGGAGGTCACTCAAACTCCAGTTCTTTATCCCTGTCAATGAATAAAAAATTCTCCTGGGCCAAACTTCTACTAAAATTAAACTTCCAAAATGGTTTGGTACAAAAGATTGGCCTAAATTCAAAAGTATTCATTGTCAACCATATTTAATTGAATGTAATTTCTCCCTATGAAATAAAATGAGTAAAGGGTATTTAAGCATTTGTCCTTAAACCAAGAGAAGGATTTGATGGGCTAAATTACTGGATTTAACATGCTACTTCCTTAGCGTTGGCAGTAATGGGGGACCCTCCTGCCTGAACCAAATCCAGGACCTTCACTTCCAAGCTCTCAGAACAAATGCTTACCGGGCTCGTCTTCGGCAGGGGAGGAACAGAATGCCAGGCTATTCTCGGTTGCAGAAACCTACCAAAAAAGGGGGGGTGGGGGGGCAGGATTAGAAATCACATTAAAAATAAAAGCGCGAACTGCTGCTAATGCCATAAAAACCTGCTGACTCCAGTCCGTCACTGGCTGCCTGGGGGAAATAACGCCCCGGAACAGCTGAGCATTTAAACAAGCGGCAACAAAATGTCTTTAATGAGGATATTAACATGCCTCTCAATTACAGAGCAACAGAGAAACAGACTGCGCTCAACTGCCAAAAGTGTGCATCATCTCCCTTTATAAAAGAACTTCTAAACCATCTCTCTCCTCCCTCCCCAAACAAAGCAAAGCAAAAAGCCTTTGTCCGGGATGGAGAACAAAGCTCACTGTAACTCACTTCAAGGCAAAACAGTCTTAAACACAGCAACTATTCTTTAAATAGTCCCCCCCACCCCAATTCCTTATTTCCTAAGCAAACGCTTCCTGGTGAGACAGCTAGCCAGCACAGATCTTTGGATGGCTAGGCAGCAGACACACCTGAAGCTAACCTCAGACATTATCTTCAAGGACAGCTTCCTTCGAATCCCGGTCTCCAAACAAGTATTTAGAGCAAGATGGCAGATCTTAGTGTACGTTAGTTATGTGGATATAGTTTTCCCCCAGAAGCCGTAACATTTCAATAAAATAACTTTCTACTCGCTCTCTCCCTCCTTTCTTCCAGCCCCTATGTCTTTCTTCTCGTTATGGATTGAATTGTGTCCCCATAAATACATATTGTAGTCGAACCTGAAACCTCTAAGCCATGGGTTCGTTCCTGTACTTATTTTAGGACTGATTTCCCCCCTTTTGAGGAAAAAAAATTAAGAAATTAGGCAGTGCTCCCAGGCAATGAAGCACTTTTGTACTATAGCCCATAATCCAGGATCACGTGCAGGTATCTGTCTTTGCAGCCCCCTGGATTGTTCCCCAGGAGCGTTCCAGAATACTTGCGCATTCTCTCTCCCTCTCTCCCCACTTTGGGAAACACTGCTCTCAGCCCCCATGAGTACAAGTCCATTTGGGACTAGGTTGTCTTTGTTAACGAGGCAGAATCCATATAAGAGGGCATTTAAGTCCATCTCTTTTGAGATATTAACTAGATCAAAAAGCAAGAGAGACAGCAGAGATGTGGGAGAGCGAGCTGCCCAGCCACAGGATGATCGCTCCGAAGCAGAAATTTCCCGAGTCAGCCCCTAGACTTGAGCCTGTGAGCGAGTGCATTCACTCCTGTGAGTGAAAGCCACGCACCAGCGGTCTTTCTGTCATAGCAGGGCTGGATCACTGACCTCACATTCCACACCCCAAATCGTGAAGGGGCAATAGGTAGGACTCCATGTGGAACGTTCATGGAAAGTTCTTTAATTCTGGTTTCAGAGGTTTGGGATGTACATAAAGGATAACAGAGATTTAAGTTGCTGGTGGACCACAACCGAATTTTAGCTCCATCGGTTTTCGACTCCCCTTTTCATTAGCGGAATTCTGAGGCAAAGCAGACCCAGCATAACAAATGCAGCATGGAGTCTTCACTCTGTGCCAGGTATTGGACGCATCAACTTCTCTGCATCATCTCACTTAATGTTAGGAAATAAACTTTTGACAGTTTTGCATGGCCAAAAAAAACACCTCAGTTCTTGCTCATTAGTAGGCGAGTCCACGCCAGGATGCTCTTCTCCCACCTCTGATTGGGTTCTTGCCAATGATGACCTCACTCACTGCACATGCCACTCGATGACCTCACGGCAACCACAGCCAGGTGAGGGCCTGTGAGACAGAGCTCCAACATTTCATTATAGGAAAGCAAAACATCATTCACCAGAGGAGGGGAGAAAGGATACCTTGACAGAATATTCCATTTCAAGCACGTTTTAAGGCCACCAGGAGTTTATAAACTTGCAGAATGTGCTTGAAAAAGATGTACGTACTATCTCTACCCCCTTCCTTCCCCACCCACGCCCTCCCCAATTTGTGATTCAGTTGCATGTATGAATGCCCCTTTGGGCTATCATTAAAATGTTCAGATCCTCCAATTCAGTTGAAGTTCCAGCTTTAACTCAGCATGAAGACAATCATAAAGGAAACATGAAACCAGATATAGAAAATAATTCAGGGGGGAGTGAGGGGGAGGGGGAACCCATCACAAGGTTGGATATATAACGCTCCTTCCCCCCTCCCCCGGGGACGAATACCAGAAATGTGGGTGAAGGGAGACAACTGACAGTGTAAGACACGAAATAACAATAATAATATATAATTGATCAAGGATTCATGAGCGTGGGAGGGGAAAAGAGAGGAGCTGATACCAAGGGCTCAAGTAGAAATAAATTGCTTTGGAAATGTTGAAGGCAACATAGGTACAAGTACGCTTAATATTATTGAATGGCGGATTGTCATAAGCTTTGTAAGAGCCCACCCAATAAAATGATTAATTTAAAAAATAACAGAATCCAAGCATTAGTTTCCAACTGATTATTCCCCAAACTGTGCCTGGGGTGGCTGGGGAATTTCAATACTGAATGGTTCTCTCTTAAATCTTCTGTTCTACAGTATGTAAGAAAAAAAAAAAGATTATGGATTAAACTGTGTGTGCCCAAAATACGTGCTGGAATCTAAACAGGTGGATCTACACCTGTTTGGAACAGGACTTTCCTGTGTTATGACATTCACGCCACACCCAAGGTTAGGTGGGTTCTAAATTTAGTAACTTCGCAACTGTGAAAAGAGCAGACTAGAGATGCGCACACACGGGAAGGCAGATGCTCATGAGGGGACTGTTGAAGGCCAAGAAACACCCGCGGCGTGTGACCAGGAAGGAGTCAACCCGGCTGAGACTGTGGTTTGGTCGTTCAGCCTCTAAGAAATGTGAGAATCTAAACGTCTGCTCCATTTCTGTAAGAGCAGCACCAGGAAACGGAGACAAACACCAAACACACATTTACGGAATTACTCTTAATGGACTCCCATTTGAAAACCGGCACGCCAAGGCCAAGCACACCAGCGGTCTAATGAGAACCTTGGATGGGTGTTAGGTGATCTGCAGACTCAGTCCCAGCTTGGCGCTGCAAGAATGCCTATAATTTATCTGACGCCATGGGATCACGTAATACATGACTGCTGAGTATTCCTGTCACCTTGACATCCGTGTGTGAGGTTTTTTAAAAAACAGTGATTTTAAGTTTTTTAAAACACTTTTCATTCTAGGTCTCAAATTGTAGACCTGTGACTGTAAGGCGTTTTGTGTGTACCTATTCTGATCCAAGTGTGCAGTGTATTACCTAAGTTGCTCACAGCGCTGCCAATACATCATACTTTCTAAAGCATGGGGTAGTCAAGTCGTTTCAGAACCATGGCTCCTGACCCATTTTATAGGATTGCGAGGAGTTGGCAGCGACCCCGTAGCCACAAACCAGCCCCTCATCTTTGAAGAACAGACTCAGGCACAAGTCAGTCCTCCTAAGGTGAATCACTGTAACAGATTTGAAAGCCCTTTCTCATCTTGCTCAACATGTTGCAACCATCATTGTGACAGAAAGACCAAAAAGACTGGACCAGATTGGAAGAGAAAATGTAACTTCTGACATAAATATGTTCTCAAAGTAAAGCATTCACCTAATGATTGCTGCCTAAAAGGTCAGTCTGATCTGCTTAAAATCCTGCAGTGGCTTTCCACTCCTAGGAGACTACATCCAAACTCCTTTTAAAAACATCATCTTATTGGGGGGGGGGGG
>NW_022103909.1:3280798-3296286 GCF_000313985.2 Echinops telfairi | reverse complement strand
TGTCGGCCCATTGTTTTCTTCTCCGGATTGTTTATCCTGCCTACCTTATCAAGATAGACCTGCAGAAAACATCCCAACCCTTAAGGGTGGCATACAAAGCTTCCTTCCTTCTATCGGTCTCTGCCCCTGAACTCCATGTGCCTCACGCTCCAGCCAAGCCAACAATTCCTGACATTCCTAAGTCAGGCATGGTTACTGGATTCCAAACTTCTGCATGTGTATGTCTGCCTAAAATGTCTTTTTTTTTAACTTGACATTCCCCTTATTCACATCACCACCATATATGTTTTTCAAGACACAGCTCAGACATCACCTTCTAGAGCAGTGGTTCTCAACCTTCCTAATGCTGCGACCCTCTCATACAGTTTCTCATGTTGTGGTGACCCCCACCAAACCATGAAATTATTTTTGTTGCTACTTCATAACTGTAATGTTTCTACTGTTATGAGTTGGGTGACTCCTGTGAAAGAGTCGTTCGACCCACAGGTTGAGAACCGCTGTTTCAGAGGAAGTCAGGCTACATGTCCCTCATCGGAGTGTCCAGAATCCTGCACACTTCCTCACAGCACTCCCCACATGGCTTTAGGATGGCCAGCTGTTACTTGTCTCCCCTTAAACTGCCAGCTTCCTTTCCAAAAAAAGACCACATGGTTGGGTTTTAGTCAAGCTTTGCATAAAAAACCCACTGCCATCAAGGTGACGCTAGCTCACAGCAACCTCATAGAACGGGGTAGAATTGCCCCTGCAGGGTTTCCAAGACTGTTAACTCTACAGGAGTAGAAAGCCTTGTCTTTTTCCCTGTGCACAGTGCCTAGCTTTCAAAGTACACTGAAGGAATGAAATTGTCTTGCATCAAATATGTTAAATATGTACTTAAATGAAAAATACACAAGTACTCTGAAGATAACATCTCTAATCATAACAGACCTTAGCTCTCTCCTTCTGAACATTTGCTGAGCAGAGGAGTTTTCCAGGGGAGACTCATTATTTGGTCAGCTATATGTTTCCCAATGTTCCAACCGAAATTACGTGACCTGCAAAAATGTCAATCTGGTCTGGCAGCTGTTACCAAATTTCCAGACACTACTGCTCTAGCATTAGGGTTGTTGCTAATTTTAAGCCTCTAATTCAGAACACATGCTTCCTTGGCAACTGGACGACACCAGACTGGCGAACTCACCTTTCCTCCGTCTTGAGGGGAGATGCCGACCTCAGAGGCCGGGGGCACATTCTCTTTGTGTTCCAGTTTAGGAGCTCTAACTTCACCACCGTTGGCTCGCAAGTCATTCTACAAAACGAAAATAACCTGTGCTGTTTTGTTTTGTTTTGTTTTAATTCTCACCATTCCATTCTCTTGACAGCACAGCTATTAAGAAAAGTCAGGACATTAAAAGAATTTTTTGGGTAAGAGGCTTCAACTAGACTAACCCCCCGCCCCCACCCCCCTTCCCCAACTCTCACAAGCAAAACCCAGAGACTCGTGAGAGGACAGCAGCAGCTTTGTGGACGCACACCTCAGGTTAAGGGCTGTACGCTAAGTCTAGGACCGGACGCTCATTAGAACACACACACACACACACACATCAACACAGACAAACACAGTCTTGTGATTTACTCTTCTAGCAGCCGAGCTTGTGGGAATGCAAAGCTAGTGAGTTTTACCAAAAAGATCATTCTGGAGCAGAGGGAAGGAGATGCCAAGTGCCAATAATGAAGAAAATATACTGACCATATCTACACATGCCCGGCCTGGAAAGAGAGACAGGGATGATGTACATATATACAAAAACCAAAAAAGCAGCCAAGTAATAATTCATGATACCATAAAACAATCCTTCTTGTGGGACTTTAAAGCATGCTTTGCACATAAAATCGATTCATTTTACTACCGACATTCCTATTTTACTCCTTGACATGAAAAAAAAAAGGCATGCATTTATACGGTCAGCATGGGTAAGCACAATCATTTTCTTTTTCTTGTAGTAGACCACTGGGCAGAAGATCCACTTTTATCTAACGTCCACATAAAAGCAGGTGACTATGGACATTGACTAACGTCAAAGTCATCGAGTCATTAGCACCGTGCTCCACAGGGGCTTCTTCTAATGGCTGGATTTTCAGAAGATTGCTGGGTCTTTCTTCCAAGACGCCTCTGGGGGGACCTGAACCTTCAACCTCTGGCTAATAGCATTTGAATCACCTGGGGACTCCTTTCCTACCTGGTGTGTGTGCAATGGAGTTGATTTCAAGTCATAGACACACTTTATAACAGAATAGAGCTGCCCTATGGGGCAGCTCTAATAGTTTCTCATAATAACAGTAATCTTCTAATTTAGTGCCTATCTGTTCTGTGTATCCTCAGGCATGAGGAGGAAATGAAGCAATGCGTGGCCACAGGGCCCTGATTTGGGAGTGCAAGTGTGACCGGTTTGGTCAGGTGTGGTGTTCCGTGGAAGGCACATAGTTCTTGGAGGCACACGGATGAGAGGAGCTGGCAAGTTGCACGTATTACAAACCCAACTCATTCCTGGGCTTGTCTCAAAGCCCAGCCTCCCAAACTACTGCCAGAGGGTGTGGGCTTTCTTACAACCATATTCTACAAGGGGCCTGGGAAATTCTTTTGGGATGAGATATAAACTGTACTTTTACAAGAATTCCTAAAGATGTTGGAATCTACAGAGCCGAAGACTGGCAATGGGGAAACACTCTGAGGAATGAAGAAGAAAAGCCACTGATCAGGTTTTCCCACCTGGGAGTCATTTGGTCAGACTGCCTGTAGCAGGAGGGCACTGAGAAGCAGCAAACTCCTGCAGCAAGAGGGAATGAAGTCAGCTCCACAGATCTCTTGACCTGCCATCTAAGAAGTCCAAGCTTGCGCATTTTTCACACTCACAGTGGCTAATGAGCCTGGGATGGTCTACTTTGCCACTGCTTTACATACACTGTCTCTTCTTACAACCATCTTGATTAGGAAATCAAGATGAAATTATTCATTGCCCAGAGAAGTGGTCAACCAATGTTATGGGAGAATGGGCACTCAATAGTGTGGAGAAAAGAAGGCTTAGCTCCCAGGGTACATGTTATGATTTCTAATGTGCAGCAGTTTCAACTTGCAAAATTCAATACTATTCTTCCAACTGTGGAATCTTAGAAGGAACAAATGCTTGAAATATATATATATTTCAAGCATATGTCTGTGTATATGCGAATAAATGGCATTTTTAAAAAAGGAAACTTCAATTCAACCATTCTATTGTCAGCCTGCCAGTTAATTCTAGGGGAATACAAAACAAAGTCTATTCTATATCTATTCCTCACTTAACGACTCCCATAATTTTCCATTTATGACAATAGTAAAAACCTCCTATTTTTTATTAAAAAAGTATCTCTGGCAGTCATCAAAACCGAGGTTCCAGGTGAGAGCAACGCTGGCGGTGATGGTTAAGGTTAAGTGTCAAATTGTCTGAGCCATGATTCCCAGTGGTTTGGCAGTTATGTAATTTCGCAGTTATGGAACAATATAATTCGGCAGTTACACAGTAATGTAGTCATCCTCCATTTTTTCATAAGGCCAATTTTTAGAGAATGGGTTGGTCTTTGGAACCTAACAGATAAATGCAGAGTGGGTGTATTTAGAATACCTAACCTATCATCTTTAGTCATCTATGTCCCTTTACCTTAGTCATTATTCTGCCACTTTAAGAAACCATTGCATAACAAGGACTAAAGATTATGGGGACAATACACTGTATGATTTCATTTACACAAAGTGTCCAGGCTAGGAAAGTGTTAAAGAGACAAAAGAGCTCTAGTAGTTTCTAGTGGGCATGGAGAGGAGAGACTGGGAGTGACCACTAACAAGTCTGGAATTTCTTTTTTTGCGGTGATGAAACTGCTAGAATTGATCATGGTGAAAGCTATGTCATCCAGCAGCAAGCACACTGAAAATCACTGAATGTACACTTTCAGAGGGTAAATTCTATGCAATATGAATTTCAGCTTCATATTAAGTCCCTGCGTTAAGGCTGAACACAGCCGATATGCCTCTTCTCTCAAAACCCAAGATAAAACTACATGCTTCTGTTAAAACTCATAAAATGTTACTTCTTGAACAACAACAAAAGAAAGGCGATAAAGGTTACACAGAAGAGCCAGGAAAATTCTCCGTGACCTCACTGGAGGGCAGCATCATACACCTACACAACAATGAGGGGCGACCCCGGAGAGCATCCTCAGGACTGCTAATGAGGCGAGGGCAGGCTCTGTGTGGGAAACCATCCTGGGGGGATGGGTCGGGGATGAACCAGGGCTCCCAGGGAAGGGCCTGAAGGAAGTTTTTAGTTCTCTGGAAGGACTGAATGAATGAGTGGTGTTCCACATACGGAATAGTTGGTTGAGCTGCTTTGTTTGGACACAGCTGCCTGGTACTTGGCCATCCGGTCCTTTATGGAGGTCTCTGACAGGCGGGGGAGCTCCAGATTCCGCCTCGGCTCACTTTTCTCCGAGTTGACAGCAGATGATGACAAGTGACCTGAAAGCATGCAAATAACATGTTTTATTAGGAGATAAAGTACCATTGAAAGGGTTTCAAGAGTCTAAATTTGGGGGTACTGCAAACGGAACAGCCAATGTCTTCTACTAAAGAGTAAAAAGAAAGAAACCCAGAAATGTAATGGCCACTTATCAGGTAGGTTACAGTCACTCATTTTCTCAGCTTTAAAAGAACGCCCAACGACCATGATTAGTGTGCATTTTAAATTTTTGGCTAATTTAACATGTGAAAAATAAGGTCTCGGTGCAATTTCAATTTGCATAATTCATTTTGTTGATTACTAGACGGCTGATGATTTTCCTGTGTTTATTAATCACACTTTCTTTTTCCCTTTTGTGAAGTGCCTGCATATGCCCCGCCCCTCACAAAACATGGTAATTCTGCTTAAAGGCATTATGGTGCCACTGGGAAGACTTGACAGCCAATCCTTAGGGGACGCAGGCCCTGGGAAGGAGTCCTCAAGCCCCAGAGGAGTGTGGGGCCAAGACTCTTTGTAGCACGGCTTTTGTAATCTCTGAAAGGCACTCCTTCGTTCCCTTAGGTTATCACTGCCAAGGACAGATTACAATAGAGGCGCTATTTGTAGAGAGCAATGGGATTTGGGGCTAGCTTTTATCTAACAGATGAACTTCCTTTTAATATCTTTTTTTTTTTCCCTTTGGATTGCTACTTTAATGTTTCAAACTTTTATAAGTCAAACATTTCTTCTATGAGTATTCTTGGGCATGTACCTTGGGCATTACCCTGTGTGTAAGCTATTTATTTCAGTTTCATAATTATTATTCAAATTCTAGATTAATCAGATTTTGTGTTTTTGGGTTTTTTTTAGTGTGGTAGTTGTTTTTTTTAAACATTTTATTAGGGGCTCATACAACTGTTATCGCAATCCATACACACATCAATTGTGTAAACCACATTTGTACATCATTCGCAAAACATTTTCTCTCCACTTAAACCCCCGACATTAGGTCCTCATTTTTCCCCTCCCTCCCCGCTCTCCCCTCCCTTAATACCTCTATTTTTAAAAGGGAATTTATCTCGACTGTTGAGAATATACACATCAAAATGTAACAGGTATCATCATTCAGCGACACTCTTTGAGTGTGCCTCCACTCTCCTAAGCTTTTCCTGAGCCCTTCCTCCCCGTTCATACAACTCATTGCCCTCGGAGGAGCCCATCTCCTCCACTGTGCAGCGGCTGTCAATGTGATCTCACAGGGAGAGTCCTTGAGCATAAAGCTCAGTTGCCACTCTGCTTTTACAAGCATTGGCCTTTAGGCCAAGAAGGATCGCTACTAATTAGCCGTTCCCAGAGGATTTTACATGCATGGAATGTTCTGCTTACCTGGGCCTATTTCCAAGTCATCCAGAGAATAGCTGTTATCAGAGATCTTCCTTCCACCTGCACTTCGACTCTGGGTTTGAAGAATCTGTTTCGGAAACAAAACCTAGAAGTAAGCTTCGCAGAGAAGATGGGAAATGCTGGATGCAATGTTCAGAAGAGAGACCTGGAGATCTCTTTTATAAATACCCCCCAGAAAATGTTACATTCTATATTCATGCGTAGAGAATGCCAGTTTCCACAGAAGTTTTCAGACTGTTGCAAATGTCAAGCACTGCATATTCACAAGTGCCCAGGGAAAATAACTCTCTAGGTAAGAGCCCGTTGTCAGCCAGCAAGCCTCGTCATTTCAACAGTTATCAGAAGGGAGTCCTCATGTTCCAGGTGACAGGGGCATGTCCCTCCAAATGGCTGTTTCCCATCCCCACCCCACTTTATCCCTGCTGCCGGGTGCTGTCCTGGCTCACACTGTCATCTTTTTTCCTGGACTACAGAATTCCCTTTCTAATTGTTCTTCCTCACTTTCCAACTCAGGCTGCTGCCAAGGTAGTTAGGCCATACTACAAATCTGATTAGTGACTCTCCTGCGGAATTCTATAAGGATTCCCTTTCACTCCCAGAAGTCGTTCCAAAGTGCTCAGTGTATCATAAAAGCCCATTCTAGATTTGGTTCCTATCCAGCCTCCTCACGGGTTTTCTCGGCCGCACCCTTGACTTGTAGAAGCAGCAATCTGCTGGGAGTTTTACATCATTGGAAATAAGGTTCCTTTTGTTGTCTCGCAAAGACCTGTTCCTACAAGGCTCGCGGGACGTAAAATCTCTGCTGGGAAATCACTTTCTCCTACATAAACTGAGGTCACGCTTCTGTTCCCATGCTTATCCGACTGCTGTCTGATTGTGCCTCCACCGTAGACTATCAGCTCACTGTGGGCAGCCTGAAGACGTTCCACCCAAGCGTTCCAGCACTTACAGAAGAGTGGCTGGCACAGAGTGTTTAAGCAAAGTTTGTACGATTTCTATAAATCGCTCCACGACCCCTCTTTCATCTAGAGTTGATGTCCAATGAAAGTTAAACACAACACTTTTTTTAAGACTGGAAAGGTGAACAGAAAGTCACTTAGTAGCGTAGAATATTCGCAGACACAGTCCATACACATAGTGTATCATGTTAGCTCAGTTTGTGACGAGATCTTGAACCAGAAGTTATCATTCAAATCTCAATTCATTTCCAGAGAACCTTAAGCAAGAGCGCTACCTGAAATCCACCATTACAGGCGAGTCAATCACGTGGTACACTTCTGAAAACACACGCATCAGAGGACTGACCAACCCGCAAGCCTGTTGCTGTTGGGTCAGTTGTGATTGACTCACAGCAGCCCCGTGAGATGAGGAGAACAAACCGGATAGGGTTTCCCAGGCTGTAATCTGCACGGAAGCAGACTGCCACATGTCTCCTGCAGAGTGGCCACGGGGTTCTCATCACCCTTGCTTAAGCCTTTAACCATGGCACCCACCAGAAAACCAAACCAAACTCATTGCCACGGAGTCGATTCCAACTACGGTGGCCCAATAAGCCAGAGGAGAATTACCCCTATGAGTTTCCGAGCATGCAAATTGCTATGGGTCTAGAAAGCCTCATCTTTCTTCCTCGGAGCAACTGGCGGGTTTGAACTGCTGACGTTGTGGTTAGCATCCTGACCCCTAACCCACACCACCACCACCAAGCCAACTCACCGCCACTGAGTCTATGCCGACTCCTAGTGACCCTACAGGGCAAGCCGATTCCGAGACTGTAACTGTTCAGGAGAGCACAAAGCCCCGTCTTTCTCCCAAGGATCGTGGTGGTTTCGAACTGCTGACCTTGAAGATCGCAGCCTAATGAATGCATAACCTCTATGCGACCAGGGCTCCGCCAGAGCTCCTTAAATATAGTTCCCTACAGATTCAGTATATTTAATAAAATTTCCCGTCAGCTCTGCTATTTTCACTATCAATTAAATCTATTTTTATTAAAAACTAAAACAATGAAGCCTATTTTCATAAAAACTGGGGACTGTAGCCTGGCCACATCAGACCTAGCTCAGCTGTCCTAACATCACAATGCATTCCTGCTACAGCAGCGGTACCGCTGGAAAAGAAGGTCACTCGCCAAGGAAAGGTGAGGTTTGGCCAGGACCCCCTTTAGCCACGTTATTTTGTTTTGTTTTTGACACACTGCTCACCGGCTGAGGCTGATCCTTAAAATAAAGGGAAATTCTAAAGATTTATTCCAAGTGCCACTGCACTGTTAAAAAAAAAGATCACTATAAAAATCAGAATTTCAGGACTCAAAAAGGGCAAAGGCCTAGGGCGGAGGGCGGGGTTTAAAAACCCCATCGGAATGGTTGTGTATTCCTTAACACTGGAGCAGTATTTCAAATCGTTACTTTCTGTCAAAGGCACAGTTCAAGTACAATTTCAAGTATGTGCTACAATGTGGCAGCCTGCAGAGCTGAGGTTTCAGTCTGTCGTGCCTGTCATTCACCCCTCTGGGCCCAAAGCCACATGCATCCCTGCACTGGGTACTGGACAAGACCAAGTAGAACTAGACCAACCAACGGCCAAGGACAAGGGCTTCCTTTGGTTCTGGACGCACAAAAGGGCTCCCAATCCTCCATTTTTGCCTCTTGCTACAATTTTAATTAAACTGATAGATTAAGCATAATTTCCTAAGCATAATTTTCAAGAGTTTTATCAACATATGGTTCATGTACCATACAATTCAAAGGCTTTTAAAGAGTTCTGCAAATGTCACCACTTCATTTTATTTTCCCACGATCCATTTTAGAACATTTTCTTCATTCTTGTCCCCGTGATGATTAGCTTAAATAAGCATCATTGTAAAATCTTCTGATCCACGAAGCTATCATTGAATGTACACAAAAAGCGTACATACAGGTTTGGTCTTGGAGACATGCGGGGACATGTCTGGAAATCAGAGCTTTCCTGACACCAGTCCTGCACTGGGGCAACAGTTCTCAGAGAAGGTCCCAGGTGAAGTGCTTGGCAAACCCACTCGAATGTTAACAACAGGATCCCACATGCATTTAAGACAGACTTTAGGGTTTTCATTTGATAGAGGTGATGTGAGGTACAGGAAGAAGGAGGGGTTTCCTTCGACATTTCCCAAGTTCAGAAAAGAGCACCAGGGGGAAGAAAAACAGGAATTCTGACACCAAAAAATTCTCCAGCAACACATTTAGATCACATTTTAAATCTTTTTCACTCAAGAACACTTGAGGGAGCTTCAGTCCTTATATTAAAAGAAGAAAAAGAAGACAAGACACTTCAACTTTAAGACTTTCTGGAATTTCCTAAGGCTTGGCCTCACCCCATCCCACAAGTCCTCTTTCCTGTCAGCTGACTGTAACTCTCCTGTGAACACCCCCTAAGTATTCTCTGCAAATCCACAATCCAAATGCACAAATCCAAGTACAGATGTAAAATTTCTCTTTTTTCATCTTTAAAAAATAAAGCTAGGTTCTAAACAGTTGAGTAAGGAAACAGGCTTCCCCACTCCTATTTTCAAGAGCAGATTAGTTTTTGAAGCTGCTTGTCAGCGCTTTAATTTGCCGTAAGTTAAGACTAGTGAGGGGCGTGTCTTAATTCCTTGGGCCACTTCCTTTCCTTCAGTCTCTAGACTTTGACCTTTCCTCAGACTCTGCAGTTGTGATGGCCATGTGACTCAACCCTACGTGCAGAATGAATTGCTTCACAGGGTTTTCAAGGTGATGGTGACCCTCTGGAAGAGGGTCCCCAGGCACTTGGGTGGGCACCCTGTGTGCCACATAGGGATCCTCTGATGCCACCAAAATCAAGGTGAGGAAAGAAAGGCTTTTAGGGGGAAGTGGGGCTTGATGAAACTAAATGCGGAGTCCCCAGAAAAGCAACGTATAGAGGAGGAGCTGGCTGGGAGCTTCACGAGCTGGGATATCTTCATAGTTTTTGTATTTCTAAGCTTTTTACAAGAAGATATATATGACTCTTAAAATTAGGAAAAAGCAAAAGGGAGGAGAGTTAATACTTCATATCTATGAAGTTAACATAAACAAAAAAATGATGAAACGAAAATGCTGAAGTGAACCAAACCCTGAGAAGGCTCTGGGACCCATGCCCTTGTCTTTCAAGGCCGTTGCTATAAGACAGCCTTGGAGAACAAGCTGAAAATACAGAAAAACAATGCTGAATGACAGCATCTTTGGATCACTTCAGTGACAGAGCCAAAATAAACCAGGCAAACGCATTCCTGCCAAACTGCCTAGAGCACTTCTATTAGCGCCCTCCTCCCCCAAATCTAATAATTGGGAATGATTCAATATGAAGTTATCATTTCCATAAAAGAAAACTCCAAGAGCTAGAGGATATGCAGGAAACTCTCTAAAAAAGGCCCAGCAACTGTTGTGTTAGCGGCTGTCGACGCCTAGCGTCCCTATGGGCAATGAGACAAAGCATGGCTCCCTCTCCATCATCATCATCGCTGTGATTGAGCCTATTACAGCTTCTGCGTCAATCCGCATCACTGAGTCTTCCTCTTCTCACGGAGTCGCGGCCTCACCAGCCACGATGTCCTTTTCCAGCGACTGGTCCCTTCTGATAACACGCCCAAAGTAGCGCACACAGTCTTGCTATCTATACATCTCCGGAGCACTGCGGCTGGACTTCTTCCCAGGCAGATTTGTTCACTCCTCTGCCAGCTCATGGTATAGTCCACATGCCTAAGAGGTCATGGAAAATACATCGTGGACAGGCTCACTCAGCCCTCAAGGTAACATCTTCACGTTCTCACACATTAACGAGGGCTCTTGCAGCAGATTTGCCCACTGCAATACATCATTTGCTTTCTTGACTGGTGTGACCATGCGTGTTGATTGTGGATATAAGTAAAATGAAATATTTGGCAACTTCAATATTTCCTGTTTATCATGATAACGCGTATCGGGCCAGTTGTGAAGATTCTTGTTTAATTTTATGTCAAGGTGTAATCTATATTGATGGCTGTTGTCTTTGATCTTCAAAGTGATATTAGCTTTCAGCAAGAAAGGCTGTGTCATCTGATTATTGCAGGCCACTAATGAGCCTTCCTCTAATCCTGATGCAGGGTTCTTCTCCACAGAGTTCAGCTTCTCCGATTTCTTGCTCAGCATACAGATTGAATGAGTATGTAAAAGGACACAGCCCTGATTTTCAACCTACCTGTTGAAACAGCACCCTTAGCACAATTACATATTGTAGAATTCCCACTCTTCACAATGTTATCCATGATTTATGGTGCACACATACACAAAAGTCTGCATTTTTTCAAAATTCTCTTTCTCCCATAATCCACCAGGCATCATGTCTTCTGCTAAATCCAGCTAGGCTTTCTGGCAGTTCACTGTCAATGGACTTGCTGAAACCATTTTAAAATTATTTTTGGATTATGTCACATCACCAAATGAAGACCCAGACTGCTTTACTCCATCCATGTCATTTAGGATGGTCTCCACTTGAGGAGGTGGGGTTCCCTAGTTATATCTTGAGTGTCCTTCAACCTGAGAGTAGGTGGCACAGTGGGCTATACAATGAGCTACTTAGCCACAAAGTCAGTGGTTCGAACCCAGCAGCTGCTCCTCTGGAAGAAGAGGAGGCTGTCTGCCTGCTCCCATAAAGATTCACAGCCTCGGAAATACGCAGAGGCAGTTCTGCTCTGCTGTATAGCGTGGCTGTGAGTCAGAATTGAGTTGGTGGCAGTGAGTTTGGTTTTTGGAAGGATCAGAACCTTTTATGTGGTTGGTGATGGCTATTTCTTTATTTACATGATGGCTTTTTCATTTCCTTCCAAGCTTCTTCTGAGTGTGTATGCTTTTTAAGTGTGTGTATGTGCTATTGTTCAGCTGATTATTTAATGTACATGCTACGAAAAACAAACCTCTCAAAGCCTCAGGCTCTGAATGAAAGGGTTTTAGCATAAATCTCTTGCATTCTAATGTACTTCTTTATTCTCTTCATTGCTCTGTTTTCATTCAATTGAAAGAAAATCTTGAATGTAGGAGGGCCTAGAGACAATATCGCTAGGGAATACATCTGTTGACATGCTCCACATTTTTCTCATTTCCTTCTATTTCAAAGTTAGATAAGGCCATCGCCAGTTGTTTTTAATCAACTAAGTTATTATAATATCCATGAAAGTAGTGCTATATGGTAGAAAGCGTAGTATCCGATTCCAGTCCTTGTTCTATATTAATTAGTCACATGACATTGGGCATATCAGTTAACTTCTGATTTCAGCTGTTCCCATCTGTAAAATAGGGATTGCAATATCCATCCCACCTAGCCCTTGGTTGCTAAAGAAGAGGTCAGTGGTTCAAGTCTACCAGCTGCTTCATGAGAGAAAGCGGTGGAAGTCTGCTGTAAAGATGACACAGCCCTGGGAACCCGACGGGTCAATTCTACTCTATGGCAGTCAGTTTAATGAGTGTGTGGATGGCGCAAAGGGTTAACCTGCTCCGACGCTAACAGAAAGGTTGGGAGGCTCAAGTTCACCCGGAGGCCTCTTGAAAGAAATTTCTCACTCACCATAACTCATCCCTGAGTTAGAAGCCTACAGGAAATGACTCTTTAAAATATTCACCTGGATGCATACTTCTGCTGTCTAATCCAGTAGTCATACCACTAGCAAGGGCCTGGAAGTTGCTGCTGTAAGTAGAAATGCCCCAAGGGGGTGCCCAGGCTGCAATCTTTTAAAGAATCTTCTCCAGCGGAGGAACAACAGTGGGTTCCAACCACTGACCTTTCGATTGGCAAGCAAGCTCTTCAACACTAGGCTCAGAAGTATCCTTAAAGGACCCTTCATTTACCCTCACTGGGGGAAAATTATGCTTTTCTAGACTCTCTGGAATAAAAAATAATCAATGCTGCTTCTCTGACAATGTCGTCCCTGGCATTTGCTTTCAACCTGTTTTGTTGTACTAAAACTAGAAACCATTAAACAGTAACAGTTCATTGGCATGAAAATTAGCAGAGAAAAAGGAATAGCTACACTCTGGTTGAGGCTTCATGGATAGCTGTCACTGGAGCGGCGAACCGCATGCAAGCTCACAATTCTTTGAGTGGTATCCTTATACCTGCATCTACTACTGCCTACCACAAAACATAAAGAACCACGCAGAGCAATTAATTATGAGCAAATAAAACTTAAGTTATACCGGTATGTAGTCTTTATGAGAAATGTAGCACTACGGAGAGGTCATTCAAAATAATACTCACAGGAGTCTTATGGTGTTTTTTAATTATAGAAGAAGGGATAATAAGCAAGCAATAAACTACATGTGATACAGCAAATCAGCACAAAATTCATTTCAAGAGGACACGAGGAGGTTTCAAAATTCATGGAAAAAAATGGGGCTAAGATTATTGGGAATTTTAGACAAACTTTTTGAAGCCTCTTCGCATATGAGGAGAGTATTAATGGAAAACAAAGAAATTCTTGTATGTATTTAACAATAATAATATGTAAAACTAGTTATCCACATTTGAAGCACCAGAGATGTTATCTATCAGAGGCTATATAATGGGTCAACCTAAGATTTATAATTCACCAATAAGCAAATTAAATTAGAGAAACTCCCTTAGACCAGGATAGATACTTTAAGACCACACAATAATACAGTTAGTTCTCCAGATACCCTCCTCTGCACGTCCACCCCACCCTACGTCCATTACTTCTGTCAAGATTTTAAAATGAAACAGAAGACTATGTAATTAAGACCAATGCTGAATTGAAAGCAGCTAGACTGGCACAAGGACAGAGTACAGCCAGAATGCTCCTCAGAGGAAAGGATGGAGAAACGCCATCTCACATTCTCTGGACGTGCTGTCCGGAGAGACCAGTCCCTGTAGGACATCGCGCTTGGTAAGGGGAGGGGCAGCAGAAAAGAGGCAGGTCCTCGATGAGAGAAACGGACACAGTGGCTGCAACACTGGGCTGCAACCTAAGACCACCTGCGAGGACGGCACAGATGGCACAGGAGCAGGTGGTGCTTCGTTCCTCTGTGCGCAGTCACTGTGAGTCAGAGGCCACTGGACAGCACCCAACAATTACTACAGGAACAACACGCACATCCTAAGAGTTACATTCTCCTTGGAGCACAATGCTAACGAGTTTACGTAAACCATACTAACAGCAGAAGAAGAAAAAAGCTCTCATTAGGATAGCATTAAGTAGGTAAGAAAAGATGTGCAATTATTAAACAAAAGAGGGAAAGATTAAAATGTTACAGAAACTTTTCACAATAATTTTGGGATTGTCTATGGATACCTACCTGTCCTGCAAAAAGAAACATACAAATTGTTTTGAGGCAAAATGTCTGATGAACACAGATCAGACTTTCCCTTGGTTATCTGTAGTTCCTCCAGGGCTCACTTTCCCACATCAACACACATACACTGTTATACACCAGAATTATGTAAAAGTAAACAGAGTACCAAGTGTCACTTCCAGGAACTAATAAAGAAGGAAAACCACAAAAATGTTGGGCCTGTTTTGCTTTGGGTAGTTTGACTCTCATACTAACCAGTGCAGCTTCGTTGTTTTGAGCTCACCTGACGTGTAATGGTATCGGTGAAAGAGGGACTCGGAGAGTCCTGAGGGACTCAGAGGGTGACCTCAGGTCTAAGGGAATGGACGCTGTGAAAAGTGAAAGGCGTGGGGGCACTTTCACTTTTTAATTTAGATACTTCTACTTTATCTGAATGTACGGTTTTACTTTATAAATGTAGAACAAGTTAAAGCATAACTAACTGGAAGCATGAGAATATACTCTGGGGAAGGGGAGTTAGGGAAAGAAGAACTCTTAAAACATAGCTTTAATTCTATTCATTTATGGACAAACTTATTATTCCTTACCTTCTCATTACTACCTCCTACCCTTGGTTAAGAAGCCCTGGTGGAGCTGTGGATTAGGAATTTAACTACTGACTTCCAGGTTCAGCAGTTTAAACCCATCAACTGCTCCTCAAGAGAAAGCAACCCTATAGAGCAGTGGTTCTTAACCTTCCTAATGTCGCGACACTCTAATACAGTTCCTCATGTTGTGGTGACCCCTCCCCCACCAACCATAAAATTATTTTCATTGCTACTTCTTAACTGTAATTTTGCTAATGTTATGAATCGGGCAATCCAAAGGGGTCGTAACCCACAGGTTGAGAACCGCTGCTATCGAAGTTCACAATGATGTGAGTGTGTTTATGTTTCAGGGATTTTGGGGGAGGAGGTATTCTCTCTTCCCTCTTTTCTCCCACTCGAACTCCTCTCCTAGAAGGTGGCAGCATTGCACTGAAGCAGCAGCAGTCAACATCTGCATAAAAGCATCAAGGGGTGGCATCCATACCCAGTTCTAGTTCCTTGCATTACACCTCCTGTACCAAACCTGTGCCAAGGGCACACAAATGAACTCAAGATGGTTTAAAGGCCAAGATGTAAACCCTAGAACTATAAAGATCACCCATGAAAAAACAGGGACAAACTAAGGGTCCTGAAACATGGCATAAACACACTATCAAACGAACTACACACTG
>NW_022103909.1:3267708-3280656 GCF_000313985.2 Echinops telfairi | reverse complement strand
GGGGGGGAAGGGACGACAAACTGACAAGGGACTAATCTCTAAAATCTACAGAAAGTTGCCAACACCTCAACAGCAGCAACAACAACAAAAGGGTAATCCAGTTCAAAAATGGGCAGAGGACATGAATAGACAGTTTACCAAAGAAGACTTCTGGGTGATTAATCAACATAGGAAAAACGTTCACGATTGCCAGTCATTCAAGAGATGTAAATCGTAACGAGGAGATACCACCTCTAACACTGACCTTGACAGCAAAAGTGAAAAACACACACTCACACAGAGAAAATACCGTATATACTCGAATATAACTCGACCCGAATATCAGCCGAGGCACCTAATTTTACCACAAAACTGCATTAAAAATGTGCTGACACACTGGGCATATACACGAGTATATACGGTAACAACTGCTGGAGAGGGTCTGGAGAGACTGGAACTCTCATGCACTGCTGTCGGGACTGTAAAACTATACAACCACTGTGGAAATGGTATAGCGCTTGCTCAAATAAGTGGGGATAGAAATACCAATCCTTCTGCTGGGTATAAACCCTAAAGAGATACGGAGCGAAGCACGAGCAGACACACGCCATCTGTGCTCATCACATCCTGTTCACAACAGAAAACAAGGGAAGCCACCCAAATGCCCCCAGTAGAAGAATGGATAAATCAACGGGTACGTACACACCATGGAATGCTTCGTATTGGTCAAGAATGACCGATGAGACTGTGAAAACACATCCTGACATGGATGGCTTCGGAGGACATTCTGCTAATGAAGTTAGTCAATCACAAAAAGACAAATATTGTACGAGACCACTGATATAAAAGAAGGAAATCAAGATCAAGGTTTTCATACCAAAAGGAACAGACTGATGATCATCCAGGGTGGGAGCGAGAGGAAGGAAAAGGGGAGCACCAGGCTAGCAGGCAGACAGGTGCGAACTTAGGTGAAAGAGAAAATAACATCCTTTGAGGGAGTGAAGGGGGAAAGGGTGGGGGGCAGGGCAAGCTAGTAAGAGGTTTACTATGTTGTTTAAATTGTTGAATACAAAAATGATGATCTGAAATCTAAACCCCACTTACATCACAATGAAAAGGTTTTTGGGAAAAAAACAAACAAAAAATCCCTTTTAGTAAACTTGACGAAGGAAAGGACCGTGTTGAATTGGCCATGAAGGCAGAGACACAGCACTCAGCTGTTGGGACTTGGCTCCCATCCCAGGGTTTCGGTGGACGAAGTAAGTTATGAAAAACTAACAGGTTTAAGGAGTCTGTCACACATTTTCTGGTAACTCCTGGGGATGAAAGAGATCATTCTTGAATAACCTCATCCTGGCTTCTAATATTAAGATGATAATTGATTAGTTATTAGGAGTTGACCAGCTTTCTCCTCCTCTCAACACAAATATGCCTAGCAGAAGGGTATTGTTGGTAAATAAAGCACAGGTTGACGTATACATGAAGCTAGGGCTGCTAAGGGAGAAGGATGAGGCTTTCTACTCTCAAGAAGGGTTACAGCCCACAGGGCAATGCTTCCTTGCCCAAGAGGGTGGCTCGGAGTGTCCTCAATGGCATACGCTTGGTGCTTTTCTTTTCTTTTTTGGAGGGCTGGTAAACCACATCCAGTATGTGTCAGTCGGGCGTTTCTTTTTCCTAGTAAATGATTACAGGTTACAGTAATCCGGCCACTATTCATTTGCTCCTAGGAATTAAAGCCATCACGTTCAATTAAACCATCTGACCTAAATAACTTATCCATTCTTCAAAGGTATTGAGTGAGGAACATCCTTTAAGTAATTCTCATTATTTCTAAATTACTCGAGTTTTAAGCGTCCTTCTTCTTTTTCATTAAATGGGTACCAGGAGCCAAGTCGCTGTGCTGGCCACTGGAAAATAAAAGCATCTTTACTTTGAAAGAAACGATAGGCGGGAGACTGGAGAAATCCATGTACAACACTAAAGAAGTATAAGTGCCCAAAGGAAAGTAAAAATAAAGTTCTACAAGAGGGTGAGGAGGGATGAATTTGATTCCATGGGAGAAAACCAAAGTAAGGTTTCCTAGTCCTGATAGCGTGTAAGAAATGAGTAAGATTTCACAGGCAAGTAAAGAACAAGAGACAGCATGAAATTTAGCGAATGAGGAGTAACCCGGAATTTGAGCATAAAACTGGCTACCAGACTGGAAAGGCAAGTTGAGTGCAGATTGTGAAAAACTTGAATAAAGATCATTTTTGAGGATTAAAAAGTTTTTAATTACCTTCTGATGGAGTAGCATCAACTACACTCTGATTAGGAAAACTAAATAGCAACAGTGTGGAAGACAGATGAGAAGAGGAAATGAGTAGCCAATGGCCGAGGCTGTAGCAAGGCCATGGGTAAATGTGTGATAACACTGAACCTGGAATTAGATGTGGGTTTGGAAAGGAGGAGCCATACTTGGGGAAATGGCTATAAGGTGCACGTGCTTAGAGGAGTTGGTTAGTAAGGGATTGACTAGGGAATGCGATAAGAAGAGGGAAGAACAGATTCCTACATTTGTAGACCAGGAAAACGAAGAAAACGGTGATTATTAAGGGATACCAGTGGTAGAACGGGTTTGGGGTGGAAAGATACATGATTCTTTTCAGTCACTTTCAGTGCCTGGGGGGCAGTCACGGAGTGGGATCCTGCAGGTATTTAGAAGTATGGGAAGGAATCTTGTGCAGGAGTTCAGAATTCTATCTTTGGGATTCATCTCTTGGAGTCATGGGAACAGAGACTACACACTGTGAGAGAAAAAGATTGGAGAGTAAGAGACCCTCAGAAAGAGAAGCGGGGCAGGAGCAGCAGTCATCTCAGACAAAAGGGACCAAGAGAGACTGAAGGAACAGGACCAAACCAGTCCACTTTGCCTCCTGTAAACAGTACAGATACGTGGATTAAGGAGGACCGACCACATAACCGTACATTTTGATTATCTCCGTGGTCCCTGACTCTTGGGGGCTCCTTAGTAGAGAGTCAGTCCAGCTCGTGCACATTCCATTATGGAACCAAAGAGTCAGCCATCTGCAACCACTGTAGCGATTTCTGAATCAACCCAACAGCAGTGGATTTGGTGTCTATGTATTTCTCCTAGCCTCCTAGCTCTGAAGTAAACCTCCTTAGGTGGACACTCAAGCTCCTACAAAGGGCTTGTTGGTGTTCCTACCATATTTCTCAGAGTTACGAATATGTAACTTCCTGTCTAAAGCCTAATCCCGATTAAAGCTGAAATTATGTTAACCATAAACTAGTGTCAAACTAACTCATTATCCCTTAACCTAAGGTTCAAAAAACTGCTTTATTGAGATACTAGACAAGACCTGTTTCTAACATGAATCTTTATTTAGCAACAGTTATCAAACCAAGAGTTGCTCTGCTTGATACTCCTCAGTAGTCCATTAAGTGACACATGACTATCTAAGGAAGTAAAAAGGGCACCCCAAATTGGGAAAATCCCTGGTCACCCCTAGAGCCCTGCTATCTTTCCATACCTTTCACACTCACGCTGACCAGTGCTAGCAGAAGGCTATTCAGATCTTTTCATTTTTTTCACCACAGCAATTTTCCTCCTCTGACAAGGCATAGAGATAGGCTTGTTCTGACCCATCTCGCACCAGCCATTTATGAGAAAAGAGCCTCTCACCAGATCCTTACACATAATCAGCATTTTTGTTCGCAGCAGTCCCAGTCATTTCCTACCTTAGGCCAGTTTCAACACGCACTAGCCTTGAGCACTGAATCCACATTGTGTGTGCTGGCCTGATATCAGCTGTCCTGCCCCTAACAAGGTCTTTGAGAAAGAGACTTACAATGGTGCTTTGAGTAACAAGAAAGCCCCTTCCTCTCTATTTAGGACTTTGGACATTTTTCCCCCCCCTTCCATTTAAAATTCTTTTCCCCCATTACAAAAAAATTTAAAATGTAGAGAGGCTACAAAGGGGAAAGAGGCAGCCCTGGAAAACTGAAAATGAACAAGGAAGAGAGTTTATGTCATCACACTCTTTTTAGCCAATTGGTTTTGGTTGAAATAAAAAGCTGAAACTCAAGCGCAGGCCAAGGTTCTAGCTTTGCAAGCTCTGAAAAATATCCTTCCTACCCTTCCTACTCCCTCAAACAGATGATCCTCAAACAATCCAGAAACTTTTTTTCCAGGCAGGAAACAAAGGCCCACGAGTTACAGGAAGGGATTTAACTCAGTCACACCTAACATCACTGAGGCCTCCAGGCTGAGCTACCTGATTTTTATCTGAGAAAGAATGTTGGACTCTTCACAAATGTAGGGATTTGAGCTAAATCATTCGACTCCTTCTGTCCCCTACCCCCCCAAAAAATATCCCATGGAGCTGGCACCCAGTGATGGCTTTGCCCTCCGTCAGATCTGTTTATTTCATTATAATGACTGCTGCTAACAAACCATCCCGGGTACAAAGCCAGATATGTAGGAAAGTATGAGAAAACTGGAAAAATTTACCAGCTCTGCTGCCTCTGGATTGTGTTCTAAGTCACCAGCATATGTAACTCATTTTCTAGTTAAGTAATTCCCCCTGGGGACCCAGGCTGCAATCCACATGAAGGATCAAATTTCATTAGCAGTCGTAGGAAAATGCAACCCTGAGCATTTGCAAGTCAAAACTCCTGAAGGCCAAGGCTGGTCTGGCTATCTTCATCGATTTTTCCTGGGAGAGGATTTGGCTGATAGAAAACATTTGTTGGAAGGCACAGACGAGGGGGTGGAGAAGAGAAGGGATTCAGCGAGCAAGGAGACAGCTAAGCCTCAGTCTTAGGTTAAACTCTAGCCCTCGAGCTGCAGCTGCGTCCGAATGGAGAGGGCTTCAAACCCCCGCCCCCCTCCAGTTGCACACGACAGACACAGGAAGACAAATGAAACGGGCAAGCATACAAACACACAAAGCCCAACTCAGCTCGTTTCCACATCTCATCCCGAGCCCCAGTGTAAATTTAACGAGGGCTTGGGAGGTGGCTGGCTCTCAAGTACCAGTATTTGTGTGCATAATCCATTTACGAATTCTCATTAGTTCATCCAACCTGAATCAAAAAAAGACCACGTATTCATCTACACTCAAAACTGCCTGGCGGGGCGGGGGGTGGCTCTTTTCACTCGGTGTAGAGCCTGCGTGCCCTTACCTTGGTCGGCGTGGGTTCGCCTTTCTCGAACATCATCTTCAGCCTGTTCAGCGGGACGTTGTACTTCTCTATTTTGCCGGTCGGATCTGGGTGCTCACCGCCTTCGGGTTTCCCGACTTCATGCCTGGGCTCTCCCAGACAACTTTCCATCTTTTCACGGTCGTGAAGATCCTCCCGGGGCTCGTGGCGGGGGTGCCGGCCCTGCGCGGGGGCGTCGGGGGCTGAGCCGGAGCTGGCTGGGCTGCGGCCGCCTTCCCCGGGGTCCGCGGCCGCGGCAGGCGCGGGCTTGCTGGCCGCCGGGGCGGGAGGAGGGTGCGCTCGGGTCCTGCTCTGGGCGCCGCCGCTCCGCTGCGTCTCCGGGTGGGACTGGGCGGCCAGCGCTGGGTGCTCCCACTTCTTCTTCAGCACCGTCAGGGTGCCCCTCCGAAAGTGCTGGGGGAGATTTTCAGTGTTCTACAAGAAGGAGAAGGAAGTGCCAGTTAGAACTTGCCTGTGGAAACCTTCAAGCATGCTGTTCTTTGTAAAATGAAAGTCGAACCTCGGCGGGGCGGCCGGCTAGCTGTTCCAGACAGCTGTGAACAGTTAGAGGCCGGCTGCAGGCAGAAAGCATCCACCCGGGAGGCAGAGGGGAAGGGAGAAAAGTAAGGCGTCCAAGCAGGAAGTGAGAAAGCAGGATAGCCTTATAAGGGCAAACTGAGAAGGCGCGTCCAGATCTAATGATAGTTCCATAGGGAACAGGGGAATTTTATCCAGGGAAAGCACGCGGGAACGGCACACCCACAGACACGTTCAACACTGTGGACAGCATGAGCAAAAGTGCATCATTTCATGTCATAGAACTGTGGTGAATCCCGCTGGGGTTTTTTTTCCTTCCTCTTTTAAATAAGGCATGGCACAGTAAAGTTCAAACTACCCAGTATCAGTCGTTATCGATGAAGACACTCAAGACTGAAATATTACTTGAAGAAATGTAAGGCATCAAAGGATTACAGGTATTTGCATAAGTGAAATTGATCCATATTTGGGGTTATGTAGATGTGTAAAACAGCCTCATTTTATTTAAAAAACAAGATTCTAATCCTCTTCTCCCCTTGCACTTCTCTACATATGTCTGTAGCTTCTAGAAAATTCACTATTTTACAGATCCTTTAGCAAACGGGGCTTTCTATTCCCATAAGGAGTTACCGTCTCAGAAAGCCACGGGCCGTTCTACCCTGTCAACAGCGTCACTGTGAGTCCGCACGGGCTTCGGGGCAGTACGTTTGGAGTCTGGTTCTGGTTGCACGTAAATACCCAGCTAACATCTGAGAACAAGACAAAACCCGTTGGGCTGACTGATGGGCACACCTCTATAAACACGCTTTCCTGGGTACAAAGGGAATGCAAGGACAACACATAAGGAACTGAAAACAACCTGAACACACTCACTGTTGTTTCGCAGAAAGAGGAAATGTGCTTGGTGAAATAAAACAAAATGCCCTGTACTTTAAAATACCCCTTCTGAGAAACCTGTGTAGTACTATCTTCCCAACAAGCCACAAGCTCCCATACCTTCCTTCTCCGTTCCCGTTGTCTGTTAACTCATGGTCCTGCCACCAAGGCAAGGACAAACAACCTCGGACTGAAAGACTCCCGGGAATTAAGCAAGATTAGCAGCTATACTGGGAATGAAGTCTCTCCCCTATTACTCTTCTGACTACACTTGGAGAGCCACTTCCATCAAGAAGCACTGGGGCTTGGGGGGGAAAGGAAGTTACGAAAGAACAACTCCTTGATGTTTGTGTTTAAAACTTGGTTGACATGATTCACTGGGGAGGGATGTGTGTGTACAGATCACTGGTGTAGGGAGCATAGCGGCTTTCCTGGTGGAAAGGAGAGCAATGAAAAGCAGCTCTGTAAACTGGCGCTACCTTAACCAGCATAGGCCTGGCTTGCCTCTGTCTTACTTCAGTCCACACAATGAATGAGTCACCTGGGCTGCTAACTTCACCTGCCCTCCCCAGTCCATACAGAAGCTCAAAGGATCAAAGGGGGTCTGCAGGGGCCAGCCCCAATCCCAACTATGCAGACACCACCACATCCCCTCCCAGAAGAATGCACTACAGAGGACAGCACTGAAGCTGCAGCTGTCTGTCAGAACACATAAGAGCAAACAAAGAGGGGAGGAGAAAGAGTTGAACACATCCTGGCCCACCAAGCCCTGATGATGGCAACAAATGTGCAAATGTGCCTGACACTATGCATGTATGTATGTATGTATTGTGATAAGAGCTATACGAGCCCCCCAATAAAAATGTTTTTAAAAATCAAAGGGTCGGGGAGGAGATGAGCCAGTCAGGGTGCGATGTAACAATGATGAGAAATACAACTTTCCTCTAGTTCCTAAATGTTTCCTCCCCGCTCCCACTACCATGACTCGAATTCGATCTAGCAAGTCTGGCTAGACCAGAGGAGGTACACTGGTACAGATAGGAACTGAAAATACAGGGAATCCAGGACGGATGAGCCCTATAGGACCAGTGGTGTGAGTGGCAAAACAGGGAGGGTAAAGGGAGAATGGGTAGGAAAGAGGGAACCGATTACATGTGACCTCTTCCCTGGGGAAAGGATCTACATGTGACTGGGAGACAGACAACCAAAAAGTGGGTGAAGGGAGATGTCGGACAGGGCAAGATATGACAAAATACCAATTTATAAACTATCAAGGGCTCATGCGGGAGGGGGGAGCGGGGAGGGAGGGGAAAAATGAGGACCTAATGTCGGGGGTTTAAATGGAGAGAAAATGTTTTGAGAAACGATGTACAAATGCACTTTACACAATTGATGTGTGTATGGATTGGGATAACAGTTGTATGAGCCCCTAATAAAATGTTAAAAAAAAAAAAATCAAAGGGACCTTTTGCCTGGGTAACTGAGCATGATTTTTTTTCAGATACAGATCATATGATCAAAGTATACTTCACAGACATGAAAAGATACTCTACTATTGCATGAACAGAACAAATTATAAAGCAGCAAGATCCCTGTGGCAGTTACATAATCTACTGTCAACTTGCAAAGGGGTGGAGTCCAGCCTCCAATCAGCTCACAGTTTGATGACTTCTTTTGGGAGTTGCAAACAGAGATAAATAGCTCACTGGAGGCCAGACCTACACAGTCTCTGCTTCATCTTCCTGCTGACAAGACACATGGAGCTATACTAGAGCCCAGGAGCTGGAGGAGCCACATGGAGAGCCACACCAGCGCTCAGATGCTTCCACCACTACTGGATCCATAAGACTTTCCACCCACTGGCCTGTGATCTTCCTGCATTTGGCGTCATTGCATAACTGTGTGAGTAAAGAGGAATTTATGGACTAGAATCAACATATGGGTCATATCGGACTTATGGATTTGATCTGGACTGGGCTGGAATGTTTTCTTAATGTATAATTATCTTTGATATAAAGTTCTCCCTTACACACGTGTCCATGAATTTGTTTCTCTAGTCTACCCAGACTAAAACAATCCCATTTTATCATGCATACATATAAATGAAGAAGTTGATGCCTTTTTCCTCTGACCAACTTCTGCAGTCTGAAATCATCTGAACATGCAGTCAAGATGTACTGACAATTACTGATGACTGGAAAGCAAAAGTTGGGAGCAAAGAGGAAAGAACGGTGGTTGGTCCCAGTGAAAGAAATGGTGGCGATCACCTGGTGGATTACACAGGAATTGAGTGGACTACATCTGTGGAAAGAGGTGACGGAGAAGGTCGATATTATCAGCCCAAATAATGCCAGGGGCATTGGTAAACAGCAAGGCTCTAGGAATTGACAGAATACTAACTGAGAGGCTTCAAGAACCAGGGCTTCCAACAGATTTGAACTAGCTTAATTTTTTTTTAATTTGGGGGATCTGGAATGATAACTTGTGGGATATAAAAAGACTTTCCCCAGCTTCTCTCCCCCAAATATATATGTGAGACCTAGGGCACCGCTTGAAACTAATGGTAAATGATTGTCAAGTTATCTCCCTGAGACACCAGCCATCCAGAGCAACCAGACCTATTGTCTGTCCCACCATAGGTGAGGCTCACTCCCTACTGTTAGGGACAATGGACTGCTTTCCTTGAAGGGCTCAGAGTAAATCAAGTCTCCAGCTCATGGACAATCAAGGCTAGGCCACCATCATGAATCTACGATCCACCCATCTTGTCACACGCATACCCTTAATCCCTCCTCTTCCTGTAGCGTGTACACCCCTAGATTGTCCCCCTCCCATTACTGTATTACCTATAGTACAACCCCTTCCTGTGACGTATGTCTTTACCTGTAACCAGGGGGCTTGCATGCTCCCCCAAAATATATAAGCCTTGGTTAGAAATAAATCGCTCACTCTTTCTTCTCCCCTCTCCTCCACCCACACTGTGCGTGGACCTGGCTGTGAGATCATGGCCGTCCAGGAGGTGAGCATGCTACCATGAAATGTATCTGACTCCTTTCTTTTATTCGTTCTCGTATCTCTTTTATTCTCTATGACTTTACTATAATCTTGATATATTTTAACAGTACAATTGCACTTACTCTACCTGTGATAGTGTGAGGGGCTGGCTTTCTCCACAATTACAGGTACAGGAAAATTATAGGTCCAGGCCTTAGAATGAGAGACGCAGAAGAGATGCAGGGAGACCTTTCAGGAGTCTGATTTCTGAGACTGAATTATTGGCAGGGCTATGGATAGTGATACATTTAAAGCAGGGTAGCTGGGAAGGATTTTTTTAAAAATCAAGAATAAAAAAGGAACCTAGAAATTTTATACCCAGCCAAACTAATATTAAAATATAATAGACATTTTTAAACATGTGGAAAAAATATCTGATGACAAGAGATTTGGTTGCTATGCAATAAATATGCTGCCCTTGTTTTCTGAGGGGAAGATTAAGTTTCTAGCAGTGTTTCACACTGGCAGCTTTTCTCATTCTGGTTATTGCCTTAGTTCACCAAAGTCTTCAAAATTCCAAGTCTGTTACAGTTTTGCTTCCTCAGCTATACTGAATTGGGAAGAAACAGTTCAAAGTCCTGGTTTCAAATGCAATGCTGGAAGAGATCACTCACCTACACGAAGCAATATGGAAGGCAGCTACTTGTGTGGAAGGCTGGAAGAGATCCCTTTAGGTACCCATTCCAAACAAAGGTGACCCAACAGAATGCAGGAATGATCAAACAGTATACAACATATGGCTGAAAATGACTCAAAACCAATTGCAGCAATTCTCTTACAGAGAACTGCCAAAAATTCAGGCCAAATTCAGAAGAGAATGTGGAACGAGGACTATCAATCCTTTTTGTCAGGCAAGCCCTGTCTAAAAGTGGAGAATAGCAGAAAGATGTTTATCTTTGTCTTATTGGCTACGTAAAGACCCTCAACTATGTGGAGCATGGCAAATTAAGAAATAACAAATGTCATTTGTTAAGCATGCCCGTGTGGAATCTGTACATAGACTAAGAGGCAATAGATGGAACAAGGAGATACATCCTGGTTAAAAATCATCAGGAAACGTATGCAGCAGGGTTGTAGCCTTTCATTACACTTATTCAGTCTGTCTGCTGAGCAAGTACTTCAAGAAGCTAGACTAGAGGAAGAAGAATGTGGATTGGAGAAAAACTCCTTAATGACCTGCAACCTTGATTGCTGACAGTGAAGAAGATTTAGTGAAGAGTTCTCAAAGCATTTACTGATGAACATCAAGGAAATCCTCAGGGTTGGTTGGAAAGGGGGAACCGATTACATGTGACCTCTTCCCTGGGGAAAGGATCTACATGTGACCTCTTCCCTGGGGGACGGACAACAGAAAAGTGGGTGAAGGGAGACGTCGGACAGGGCAAGATATGTCAAAATAATAATTTATACATTATCAAGGGTTCATGAGGGAGAGAGGAGCGGGGAGGGAGGGGGTGAAAAATGAGGACCTAATGCCAGGGGCTTCAGTGGAGAGCAAATGTTTTGAGAATGAATGTACAGATGTGCTTTACACAATTGATGTACGTATGGATGGTGATAAGAGTTGTATGAGCCCCTAATAAAGTGATTTTAAAAAAAGAGTTGTATGAGCCCCTAATAAAACGATTTTAAAAAAAGAAAGAAAAAAACCCCTAAAAATTCTTAGCCAGTAACTAATAGAATAGTTGTCAACTTAAAGAAGAATAAAGCGGTGCTTCCCAAAAAAAAAAAAGAAAGAAAGAGGAAATCCTCACATCTGGACCAGCAAACAGCATGATGGTCAATGGAGAAATGATTAAAGTTATCAAGGATTTTATTTTACTTGTAGCCACGATCAATACCCATGGAAGCAGCATTCAAGAAATCAACAATGTACTGCACTGGGGAAATCTGCTGCAAGAGACCTCTTTAAAGAGATGGAAAGCTAAGAGATGTCACCTTTCAGACTAAGCCAGGGTCTTTTCAGCTGTCTCTTACCCATGCGAAGTGGGACATTGAATAAGGAAGAACAAAGAACTGGTGCATATGGAACAAATCTGTCCTGGAAGCAGTCCAGCCAGAATGCTCCTTAGAAGAATGGGAATTCCAGAAGTGAGGGTGGCAAGACTTTGACATACTTTGGACAACTTACCAGAGGGACCAGTCCCTGGAGAAAGACATCATGCTTAGTAAAGTAGAGGGTCTGTGAAAGGAAGGAAGACCTCAACAGGATGGAAGGACACAGTGGCCGCCACATTTAGGAGGATGGCATGGGGCAGGGCAGTGCTGCTTCGGCTCTCTACAGGTAAAGTCACTGTGAGCTGCACCACCTTGACAGCACCTAAGAGCAGCAACAGATTGTAAGAACAGAAAGCAGTCTGAAAGCGCAGATATATCAGGATGTTAATGGCTTATCTTTGCACGATGGGCTATGGGTGCTTATATTGCTGGGGTTTTTTTTTTTGGCTTTTCTATTTAAAAATCTTTTTTCTAGGAAATGTACATTTGTTGTATAATATAAATGAATACAAAAGTAAATGCACATCATCTTTGTATCACAAAAGATTCCAAAGGATATTAATTTTTTTTAATTACTGTAAGCAGCTTGACATTTTTTGCTTTACTCAGAAGAGATGGGAGCCTGTGTGCTGGAGCACCAGCCAGGGCCCAAAGAAGGGGTTGAATAGACAGCATGTTAGGAGTCTCATATTAAAAGCAACTCGTAAGCATAGTATTAGGGAAGAGACACAGAGAAGGGCAGGGCTACAGAGCATTAAAAGCTCAACTACCTTAAATCACTCCTGGCAGTCTATTCAATTTGGATAATGCCACTTGTCCAATTTCTTAAGATATCAGACAAGCAAAGAAGAGGAAGAAGCAGTGGTTATGGTCTCTCTGCACACGAAAAAGAACCAAGCAGGCACAGACAGAGGCAATAGCTGAAGGCAGTTTGGGCAGCACACTGGACAAAGCCTGGGTTATCTATGGATTACAGACCACTTTTATTTTCTTCATCTGAATTTCCTACAAGAAACAAGTATTGCTTATACAACCCAATTCCATTCAGCCAAGTGACCTCGGGCAATTTAATTTGGGGGGAACTATCATGCAAGGCTATTGTGTAGAACAGATGAGACTTTATCAATAAAGCATGTATAGTGTAGTGTCTGAAAGACAGACACCCAATAAGTAGGGGTGTTTATTATTAAAGGGCGTTCCCTACTCCTTCAGCCACACGTCACAATGACGGTGACTTTGCAAGTCACTTTGCAAATTCTGAACTCCCCACACTGTGCGTGGACCTGGCTGTGAGATCAT
>NW_022103909.1:3264600-3266389 GCF_000313985.2 Echinops telfairi | reverse complement strand
ACAATCCATACATTCATCCAGTGTCAAGCACATTTGCACATATGCCGCCATCATCATTTTCAAAGCATTCTCTTCCCACTTGAGCCCCTGATATCAGCTCCCCATTTGGGGAAATTACCTTAAAAGCAGGAGGATATTTGGTGGGATACAGCAGTGGGGTTGGGTGGGATGTGTGTATGTGGGGGGAGAACTGCTGAATATACAGCCTTTAAAGAAGGAAAAGGAGCTCTGGCAGCATAGTAGTTACTTGTTGGGCTCCTTCGGGCAAGGTCTGAAGTTCAAAACCACCAGCCATTCTGAGGGAGAAAGACAGGGCTTTCTACTCCCGTAAAGAGTGACAGTCTCGGAAACTCACAGGAACAGCTCTACCCTGTCCTATGGGGTCACGATGAGTTGCTCAGACTTGACAGCAGTGAGTCAGTGAAGGAGGGGAACAAGCCTCTGAGACAAAGGCATCTTAGACAAGTGGCACCCAACCCTTCTGGAGGTGCACACACATGGCCTCCGTCACGTGGTGTACACTATGAGTCTAAGGCTAACCGAAGGTGGCATTAATGGCCTGTGTTTCTCTGGTGCAGGTGGAAGATGGTGCAGGGAAAAGGAGGAGTAGATTTCCAAGAGTCCAGGCTACCTTGTAATCAGCATTTGCCATATTTGCTAAAGAAGTAAATATACCTACTCACTCCTATTGCTCAGGCTAACATGTAGGTCTTTTAGAAGTCACCTCTATAAATCTATGTGGACGTTTCCCTCTGTTTCCAGAAGGAAACAATTTAGACAAGTCTGGTGGATCTTAAAAGTAACACCATTACGTCCCCGGCTTTAAAAAAAAAAAAAAGGAACCCTCCCTAATTATTGGGAAACCGTGAAATCCAAATCAAGCATGTAAAGTATATAGTGAGAGCGTTGCGCCAATGTTAATTTTCAGTTCGGGTAAATGTAACCATAGTTATGTATGATACTTACATGAGGGGAAAATAGGTAAAAGGTATATGGGAACTGTCTACAGAACTATCTTTATAACTTTAATACAAATCTCCAAAATAGTCAAAACAAAGAGTTTGGGGAGAGAAGACATAATCCTCCAACTTCTACCTACCTCTGTTACCTGTATTTGACTGTTAAGCGTCTTGAACGCACAGTCTGTAGCTGTTATTTCCATTTTATTATTTTCCATTCACTTTTCAATTATATGATCAAGGCACTCCTGAAGTAGCTCCAATAAAGGTAAACAATTAGCTCTCAAAATGTCTCAATTTTCCTATTAATTTATTATCTTTTCAATTACAAAAGTAATAAAAGCTTACTGGGGAAACAAACCCTAGGATGACATATAATCCAGCAATTCCACTCCGAGGTATATATCCAAAGTACTGGAAAGCTGAGCCTCAGAGAATCTTATATCGATGTTCAGGGCAGCACCACTCACAATCGCCAGTAAGTGGGTAAAACCTAAACATCATCCACAGATGGAGAAGCGAACGTGATGCCTGTACACACAGTGCAAACGTAGAAAAAAGCACCCAACTCAGCCAGGAGGAGAAACAAAGCCTTGATACATGCTGCCTTGTGGATGCCGCTGGAAGACAGTGTTGAGTCAATCACAAAGAGATACTGTATGGCTTCACTTAATAAAGGTAGGGTTGTACAGATGATTAGACTATTATAATTCCCTTCAATACATTCTATGCCTATTATAAAAAGCTGAATTGGTAAAAATTGTGTGACAGATACTTTACAACAATGGCTTTTTTTTTTTAAGAGTACCTGTTGGGACAAAAATTTATGT
>NW_022103909.1:3254517-3263610 GCF_000313985.2 Echinops telfairi | reverse complement strand
TAACTTATCAAGGGTCCATGAGATGAGGGTGGGTGGGGAAGGGGGAAATGGGGAGCTGATATAAAAGGCTCAAATAGAAAGAAAATGATTTGAAAATGATTATGGCAGCATATGTACAAATGTGCTAGACGCAGTGGATGATTGTATGGATTGTGATAAGAGCTGTAATAGCTCCCAATAAAATTATCTTTTAATTAAAAAAAAAGAAAAAGAAAAAGTTTTGATCCAGGAAGTTTTCCCCTGACACCAACAACTCCCATGCTCAGGGAAAGCAGCTCAATCAACGGAAAGATCGACTGGGCAGGGCAACAGCTCCCTGGGTGCAGTTGGACGTGGAACTGTCCTCTCCTAGACTCCTCATACCAACAATGTCATTGCGCGTGTGTGTCACTGAGAAATTGCTGGTGCAATCGCCTTATACCCCAGGGGGATGGTGCACAATGCTTTCCTTTTTTGTTTCCTTGGGTTTTTGTTTTCCTGCCTCTTGTTTTGTGTGTGTGTGTGTGTGTGTGTTGCTGGTGGTGGTGGGCTTATAGGGTTATGCATACTCCATGGACAAGCAGATGGATTCTGGGCTCCCACTGAACTCTAGCCCCAATCCAAGAACAGTTACTGCTCCGTACGCACCTTCATGAAGAGATCACTGAAGATAAGGCAAAGTGTGGTGAAGAAAGCAGATGGTGCCCAGCTCTCAGCTGGTGTCTGTGTCTTACAGGTTTGTATTCAAACAAGCAGCCATCTAAGAGAGGCATCAACCAAGTCTACACGGAAGAAGCACACAAGCTTGTGTGAGCCGAAGACAATAACAAAACCCAAATACGACAAATGGAAAAGAATCACAGCTTAACTTCTAAACACCCAATTTATAGAAGGCGATGGAGGGCCATGGGAGTCCCACACCCATCTGCAGTCTCTAGTCAGATTAAAACTCTGGCAGACACCCTCTGTAGCCCCAGGCAAGGGACTTGAACAGCTTTTCCATCAGACAGAGATGACTGTAAATGTGACTGCGCTGGATCGAACTTGATACTTGATCAGTTGACCTACCTCTTGACCCAACCTGAATTTGTTCTGGGCTCAAGTATTTTTTGCTTGTTCCATTAATAAAACTTTCTTCCCTGGTTGTTTAAATATTGATGGTGATCTTTCTTATTATTTGTAGCTTTATCTTATTATTATTTTATCCATGCCATTTTATTTTGTTTCTCTTTTTTATTGTTTCTGTTGGGTTTCCCAGTTTGTGAAGCGTAAGAGCAGATGCATAGAGGTAATAACTGAGGCAATGGTTTTTCAGGGACTGGGGGGGTGGGGTGAGAGATAGAGAGGGTGAGGGGATTTGAGGAGCAAACAATGACTGTGGGACTGGGGAGGGAGCACTAGAACTGATGGCGATTATGTATGCACAACTCATTTTAAAAGTGATTTAAACATGGAAGTGTATGACATGTGAACACTATATCAAGAGAGCCGTGAGGAAAAATCCCATAAAAACTTGACCAATGATTACCATAGGTGAAGGGGAAAGAGTAGGGGGCAATGAGTTTATGTCAATGGTGGTAGAATAATTTAGAAAAGGATATCAATAATGGCTGTACAACATGAAGAGTATAACCAATGACTTATACAAGCAGAAGCTGTTGAATTGGAGAATGTTTTCTTGTGTATATTGTTGCCACAATTAGAAAACAAATTCTATGAATAACAATGACTACAAGGAAGAAGAAAATGTCCTAGAATTGAATATGATGACAACTGTACATCTCTTCTTCTTGATATGAATTATTGGACTGTATGTGTATGAATGCTAATAAAACTGTTTAAAAAAAACAGAAAAGATTGCTTCCAACTCTCTCCAGCCAGGTCAGGAGGTCTCTCTGAGGGGCTTGGCTGGGTGTGAACTTGATGGAGGTCACTTTTCTGAGGACAGTACCGGGGGTCACACAGTCATGACTCGCTCCCCATCAGCTGTGCCCTAAGTAGGTCAGTGTAAGCCCTTGTATCTAATGTACGTATTCCAATCATGGTTCTGTTCCAGCTCCTGTGGTCGCAGCTATAACTGTGATGTATCAATCTGTCACCAATCATGAATTTGTGACACTTCCCTCTCTTCCATGCCCTATTGATCTGGATTCCCAATTGTGAATCCTTAGACGCCACTTTGACCTCATGCTAACAGCCTCCCTCATCTGTGTCTGTCTTTGTGTTGTTTTTGTCTCTTTTAAGACTTAATAAATGGTCTCCTTGAATTAAAAAAAAACACAACATTTACAACCTTTGAAGCCCTATCTATAGCAGGAGTCGGAACTGCCTGGCTGGCAGTGGGTTTGGTTCTGGCTCAGGCAATGTATAGCCGACTACCCCATGACAACTGCTGCCTATGCCACAAGACTAGCTACTATGAGTGAACATTTTCATCAATGATTCTAGAAAAGGATCCTAATCAAGAGGGAAAGAACAACAGACAATTATTTCAAATTCTCATGGAATCCATACTTTTTGGAACCACGGAGGCTGTATGAACCCCTGAAACGATTGTCTAATTCCTATCCTTTAAAAATGTTAAAAATATTCCCTTAAATCATCGTGACAATTTAGTCTTAACTAGTAAAAAAAAAAAAAATCTGCTCTTTTAAAATTCATGTGGGGTAAAAATGACAATAGCAATCCCACAGCTTAGACAACAACCATCACTCATCTGTGGTGCCCCAGGTGTTTCTGGCATGCTGGAAGCTGTACCCCTGGTATTTCAAATACCTGCAGAATCAGCCATGACAGGTAGGTTTCCGTGGAATTTCCAGATTAAGACAGATGGAAGAGTGAACAGCCACTGAAAACCTTATGAATAGCAGCACAGCCTTAGAGGGCAAAGAATTTATGTTAACGGAAGACGAATACTTCAGCAAAGAGGATAAGGATGGCCACGCAACTCAAATAATGTCATCATAACTGAACTACACATGTGAGAACTATACATGTTTTGCTGTACATATTCTCATCAACAACTAAAATGTATTGATGAAAAAAGCCACCGTTCATGCAAGAGTGGCTTCAGAGTTGTTCTGTACCCACTGGGTCACTTCCGATTCACAGCAACCCTACTTAGGCCCTCACAATCATTGCTATGTTTGAGGCCATTGTTGCAGCCCCTGTGTCAGCCTCCATCTCTGAGAATCTCCTTTTCTCACCGGCCTTCTACTTGGCCCAGGTGATCCTCCTCCAGGGACCAGTGGCCCCTCCTGATGGAATGTCCAAAGTATGTTTCATATAGGATATTTACCCACTAAAAATCCTCACCAACTCTTTAGACTACAATGTACACCATCTCCTTATTACTTTAATTTACATTTCTTTGATTAGTAGGAAGACTGGGCACTTTACCATGATTCTTGGGTCTTTATATTTCTTCTTTAAAGATGCATTCAGATCCTCTTACTTCAGCTGCCAGACTGGGAGGGGCACAGCTGTCTGTCTGTCATTGCTGTCTTGATAGCAGTGACAGTGAGTCCCCCTCCCTTTTAAAAACCCTTTCCCGTGGTTTCTGTGACATTCTCTTTCCTAGATTTCTTCCCATTTTTTGGCCACGCCTCAGTTTTCCTTGTAAGTGTCTCTCCCTCTGTCCCTCCTTTATATGGTGGGGTCCTCTGCCTGCTGTACACATTCTCCGTAGATGATGTCACCTCCCCACTGGTTTCACCCACCAATCATCCCATCATCAGCAGATGACTCATACCGGTAACTCCAGCCAGATGTCTGTCTCAAGCCTACCTACCCACCGGTTGTCTTTGAGTCACAAGAGAGTGTGCTCCAGAATTTTCATAGGTTGACTTTCCAAAGACTGCCAGGTTTTGCTTCCAAGGTGCCTTTGCAAGGGTGCAGCCTGAGTTCCCACTTCTCTATCACTCTCTCTTGGTGGAAAATACTTGACTTTGCCTTCTCCGCCAAGTTTCTGTCTTAACACAGGTCTGGCTCCTATCGATTGTATTGTCTCGCTCCGTATGTACCAATTCTAAGAGTAAATCCTGTAAGCATCTTAAACCCATTCCTATCCAAAGGCAGGCTTACGTCCTCCCCCCCTCCTTCATCATTCTTACTCATTAACTGGTTTCATTCCCTAAATCCACGTTTTGGTAAACATGACAATTACTGTTTCCCGTGTCAAATGCGCCCGTTCTCTCACAGGTCCATGCTTTGCATGTGCTACTTCCGCTGTCTCGTACCTCTGCTGACCCTTTCCCCACTTCAATGCTTCTTCTGGCCTCAGTCAGGTCAGCAGTACCTCGCTGAGCCCTCCTTGACATGCCCCCGCCAAGGCCTGACCCGTGCTGAGCCCCGCTAAATTCTCTCCATAGCACCGCGGGTATTTCCTTGATACATTCTTTATCACACCTATGTTGTGATTTCTGTTTCCTTAAACCCTAAACAGTGCTTTCAAGCACCCTGGGGTGGCACAAACGGCTAAGTGCTCGTCTATTAACCTCAAAGTTGGAGGGTCAAGTCCACCCAGAAAGACCCAGCACTCTGTCAGGAAAAAGTAATTCCTGAGAACCCAATGGGCACAGTTCTCTCCGACACTCATGGGGCCGCCAGGAACGGAATTCGACTTGAAAATACCTGGGGTTTTTATTTTGATTTTTCAAAGACTCCCATGCAGGTAGTGACATCTTACTGTCCTGTGTCCTCAGTAATTGGCACATAGGAGAAGCTCCTTAAATGTTTGCCTGCGTGGTGTCCACGTCTCTCATCCCCTCAGTCTTAAACCTACTCCAATCACGGTTGCATTCCACCACGTACCAGCGTAAGGTGATTTGTGGCTTCCAAAGTCAACGACAGCCAAGTCCCAGTGTGTTGACTCGAGTTCCCTCTAGAGACACTTTCTTCATCTGCTTGCTGGCACCCCATTCCCTTGCTTCTTTTGCTATTTCACTAGTTGCCTCCTCAGTCTAGTGCCTCCTCATCTCTCCAACCTCTCTGCCCACCAAAGCCGCCCTGAGCTCGGTCCTCAGACATCACCTCCACGAACTCTATGCTCATTCCCTACGGGATCTCATCCATCTCCAGGCTTTCACTATCACGGATATGCTGACTTTTATCAACACCCAGAGCGCTTCTCATTTGACTTGAATTCTTTTTAAAAAACCATCTCACATTTAACATGTCTAAAACTGAGCTTCGAGGGGAGGGAAGAATCAACACTTGTTGTTGTTAGGTGCTGGTGAGTTGGTTCTGACTCACAGCATCCCTACAGGACAGGGCAGAAGTGCTCCTGTGGGTTCCCAAGGGTTTCTACTCTCTTTATGGGAGTAGAAAGCCTCATCTTTATCCCTTGGGGTGGTTGGTTTTGAACTGCCTGGTCTTGTGGTTAGCAGCCCAATTCATGATAGGCATGTATTGATTTGGGTGAAGGGAAAGGCAATATACAATAATAGGGCGATCGACATACTACTACTAAAGACAAGGAAGACATGGAGAGGTGTACAAGAGTTACAGACAACCAAGGTAAGCACTATTACATACACAATCCTGCACTATCAGTAATAATTCATCTACAATGGATACATAGGCAGACACGCAAGACAAGCAGGTATAAGTAGACAAAAAGGACCACACTGATGGCCATATATAGGTCTGACAGATACTTGTACAAACATATCTGCATGTGCTGTAAATATTTCCAAGTTTATAGTTGAGCAACCAGGGGTCATGGTGTGTAATCTTATTAACCATAACCAAACACCTGGGAAATATGAGTCACTGGGCCTAGAGGCATAGGAGCAAGGTCTTGTGGGATATTACCAAGGTCAGATGGCATAACAAAGTTCACAAAGACATTGTTCTCCATCCTACATAAGGGTGTAGTGACTTGGGTCTTAAAAGCCTGGGTGTGGCCATATAAGGTGCAATGATGGGTCTCTCCCCCTCTGGAGTAAAGAAGAGTGAAGCAAATCAAAGACACAATGAAACAATTAATGCCAGAAAGACCACACAAACCGCTCAGCGTTTACAACCCCGAGACCAGAAGAACTACCAATGCAGACCACTCTGAAAGGAATTGCAATAGAGGGTCCTGGATAGAGTGGGAGAAAAAATATGGAACAAAACTCAAAAGTCATCTCAAGTAGCAAGAAAATATTTTGAGAATGACGATGGCAACATATGTACAAATGTCCTTGACATATGGATGGATGGATGGTGATAAGAGCTGTAAGAGCCCCCAATAAAATGATTTTTAAAAACCTCAAAGTCAGATAAAAGATGAGAGGTATGAAGACTGATAGAATCCCTGGAGTTATGGCCCTTGGTCACTCTTCATGCCTAGAACTGAACTCAACCCCAAGTTTCCACTTTCGATCCAGCAACAGACAGGTCTACAGGGTCCAGAAGAGCCAGGGAGCTGTGCATGCCTCCGGACAATCGATTCTACAAGATCTAATGGGCAGCACCTGCCCAGGGATAAAGCTCAGAAGGCAGGAACGTTCAGGAGAGTGGTAAACGGCCAACACAGGAAGGCAGTGGGAAGAGGACTCTTAGTGGTAGGGCCTGCAGTCAGTCAGTGTCACCGTGAAATGAAATGTCGATGAACTGTTGAAACTGGAAACCCAATTTACTCTGTGAAACTTCACTCAAGCCACAATAAAAAGTTAAACAAAAAACTGAGCTTCTACTATTTTCCCTTCCCAAACCTTGCTTGGCCTGCAGCCTTCCCCCAACTCAACTCATGGCATTTTGTTCAGCTGTCCAGGCCAGAAATATTGTTGCCATCCTTGGATCTTCTCATTCTCTTATCCTTCCCACCTACGAACACATCTTGGCCAGTCCACCCTCAATATAAGCCTCGACCATTTCTCATGACCTGTACAGCTACTTTCACAGTCCAGTTCATTAGCATCTCTGGTCTACAATTATTGCAAACTTGCTTAACTGGTCTCAATTCTTCTGCCATGATTCCCTACAGTCTCTTTCCCTCCCCCGACCCTTTTTTAAAAAGTTAAAGTCTGATCACATTATTCCTTTATTTTTTATTGTTTTATTTTTACATTATTCCTGTATACACAAAGCCCCCCAAAAGGCAGGTCCTCACAGTGGCCCTGTATGACGTTGCTCTTCCCGTTCCTCAAACACACTAAGAATGCTCCTGCTTCAGGGCATTTGTACACTCTTCCTTCTGCCTGTCCCCTCATCAGTGATTTTCCTGGACCATCCTATAGAAGGGGGCTTCAACAGGGTCATGGAAAAATAGAATTAAAAGATAAATGAAGCTCCCTCAGGCTCTCTCTCTCTCTCACTTGCTTTGTTTACATCATAGCACTAATTATGACCTGATAAAACTCCTTTCTTGTCCGTTTCTCCCATTAGACAGTCAACCCAATGAGGACAAGCAGTCAGTGCCTACGACAATGCTTGGTACATAGTAGATGTTCTGTGATTATATGTAAATGAATACGTGACAGGAAAGAAGGAGAAGGAGACAGAAGGAGGAGGCAGAAGTAGACAGGAGGGAAAAACAGGGCAAAAAGAAACGAGCATTTGAGTGAAATAATGGTAGCTTTTTCTTATAATGCACTAGAGGGGATCCATTTTGAAACCACAGGGAAACGATGCCCAGGAATTAGTCAACTTTATGATCTTCTCAAATAAAAAAAGCAAAACAAACCCAGGGCCATGAGTTGACTGTGACTCACAGCAACCCTACAGGACAGAGCGGAAGTGCCCAATCGAGATTCCACGGATTTACAGCTTCCACAGAAGCTGACTGCCAACTCTTGTTCCCGAGGAACAGCCAGCAGGCTCACACTGTGAACTGCGTCCCTTGCTGTTAACAGCCAGCAGGCCTCTCTCATGAATCCCTTTCCTCTGAGATTCTGACTCACAGCAACTCTACCGGGCACAATAGAACTGCCCCTGTGGGTTTCCAAGGCTGTAAATCTTTATAGGATGAGAAAGCCTCATCTTTCCTCTGTGGAACAGTGAGTGGATTTGAACTGTCAACCATGTGACTAGCACCCTAACATGGTAAGCCCCACCAGGGCTCCTTCATTAAAATGACTAAATTGACAGGCCCACTAATGCATTAATTTACATCCATTAGATACTGAAGACCGCCAAGAGGAGATATAATATATATATATATATATATATTTTTTTTTTAATTTAAAGATGAAATTTTACTTTGGGATTCACATAGCACCTCATTTTTCTTTGAAACTTCTTGTTTTTTTTAACTGAATAATTTTATTGGGGGCTCTTATAGCTCTAATCACAATCCACGCATCCACCCATTGTGTCAAGCACATTTGTACATTTGTTGCCATCATCATTCTCAAAGCATTTTCTTTCTACTTGAGCCCTTGATATGAGCTCTTCATTTTTCCCTCCCTGCCCCAACCTCCCTCCCTCATGAACCCTTTATAAATTATAAATTATTTTCATTTTCATATCCTACATTGTCCGCTGTCTCCCTTCATTCACTTTTTCTGTTATCATCCCCCTGGGGGGCGGTTATATGTGGTTATATAGCAGTGGGGGGGGAACATTAAAGAACTAGAGGAAAGTTGTATGTTTCATCAGTGCTATACTGCACCCTGAATGGCTCGTCTCTTCCTGTGACCCTCTGTAAGGGAATGTCCTATTGTCTAGAGATGGGTTTTGGGTCTCCACTCTGTGCCACCCCTCACCCCCCATTCACATTGGTATGATTTTTTCCCCCTGGATCTTTGATGCTTGATACCTGATCCTATCGACACCTCAAGATCACACAGGCTGGTGTGCTTCTTCCATGTGGGCTTTGTTGTGTCTCAGCTAAATGACTGCTTGTTTATCTTCAAGCCTTTAAGACCCCTGATACTATGTCTTTTGACAGCCAGGCACCATCAGCTTTCTTCAGCACATTTGCTTATGCACCCATTTTGTCTTCAGCAATCATGTTGGGAAGGTGAGCAGCACTGAATGCCGGATTATTAGATCAAAGTGTTCTTGTGTTGAGGTAGTACTTAAGTCAAGGTCCAATGTCCATCTGCTACCTTAATACTTAACATATAAGTACATAGATCCATGTCCTTATCATTATATATAAATATAATTACATGTGTACATGCC
>NW_022103909.1:3241523-3252346 GCF_000313985.2 Echinops telfairi | reverse complement strand
AAAAAAAAGAAAAGATAATGGACCCTTTTCCATGAACTTTTTGAAGCTTCCTCATATATTTTGATGCCACTTAAACGATCTTAAAAGATTATAGTGTGCTTTGGTATTTAAAGAAAAAGTATCTTACTTGGCATATTTGCACAAAACTGATCTATGGAAACCAAACTCACTGCTATCAGGTTAATTCTGACTCAGGCACTCAGTAGAGCAGATTAGAAATGCCCCATTTGAGTTCCCAAGGCTGTAAATCTCTACCATACAGAAGGCCTCCGTGTTCCTCTGTGGGGCAGCTGGTGGGCTTGAACTGCTGACCTCCAGTACACTACCAGGGCTCCTTAAAGCACACAGCTGTTTCAGCCTGACTTTGAATCGGGGACCTTTTGAGTGTTAAGTGAAGATGATAAACATTACACTATGGAAACACATAAGCAAAGTGATATGTGAGAAAGGTTTATAATAAGGAACCGTCAGCTAAATTAGCAGCACTTTTTCTTGTTTTCAACGCATAGTACCAAAATCAAACCAAATCCCGTACCATCGAGTCAATACAGACTGCTGGCAACCCTGTGTCAACAGAATGAAACGCTCCCTGGTTCCGCGCCGCCCTCACCATCCTCGTTACGTTTGAGCCCACCGTCGCAGGCGTTTTTTCTCAGTGACACATGAGATAATGGCATAACTGGATAAGCATATATAATTTAACCATTTCAATTTCTATTATTACTTTCATCATTTTATTTTGTTTTATTACTAACGTTCCCAAGAAAAGATCCAAATTGTAGGCCATACAATTAGGTTTCCAATGCTCTTTGGTTCCCAAACTGATGTGGCCTACCATTTCCTTTGTAGAACAACAACAAAAAATTTCTCAGTGTCTCCCCTGTTTGTACTACAGCCCATAATCCAGGATAAAGTAGAGCCCACTTTGGGAAACACTGTTCTAGGGTGTGGGGTCAAGAATTTAGCTTCACTCAGAGAATTCAGTCTTAGTCTTAGTTCCTGAGATAGGAGGGGACACACCCACCAATTAAAAAAAGAAGCAATTTTTCCCCCAAAGCTGTGTATTTAATTTTTTTTTTTTACAAAACAACCTTATCACCTTCAGAGTACTCTCCATTCCATTTAATACATTTGTCAAATCTGTGATTCTATTATTTTTTTTTTATTCCATTCTTGGAAACATTTTAAACTCATCTGTTCGGATGGCTGACAGCACCTCCCTCATTTTTTCCCTCACCTCTTCTATGTCATCAAATCGCTGTCCTTTCATGTCCCTCTGCATTCGCTGAAACAAAAAGGAGTTGCAGGGAACGAGGTCAGGTGAGTAAGGTGTGTGGGGCAAGAGAGACATGCTGGTTTTTTGCCCAAAATTGACATACTGAGATGGCTGCGTGAGCAGGTGCATTGTCGTGGTGATAAAACCAGTCCCCCGTCTGCCAGATGAAGCCTTTTTTGTTGCAGTGCTACACAATCTTTTCTGAATCTCTACACAGAAGGTTTGATGAACAGTCTGTCTTGGTGGAATGAACTCCAAATGCACTATGCCTCTCACATTAAAAAAAAAAAAAGCGCATCATTTTGATCTTTGATTACACTTGAAGCGCTTTGGGGGGGCAAGGTGACTGATGGCTTCTTCCTCTGGCTTAACTGATGTTTGCTTTCGAAGCCCTAAGAATAACACTGTGTCTGTCACCAGTAATAAAAACAAGTCTTTTTGGAGCTGTTCTTTCAAAGCATGGCATGTTTCCACTCTAAGCTCTTTTTCCTGGTCAGTCAGACCCGGAGGCACAAATTTCGCAGCGACCCTCCTCCTTCCCAAATCTTCTGTTAAAATTCACTGAACCAAGCTCCAAGTCGGTCCAGATAACTTCCCCATCTCTCCGATGGTCCTTCGTCTGTCTTCAAGCACGAGTGCTCGAATTTTGTCAACATTTTCATCTATTTAGAAAGGAGACAGATGTCCAGAACAGGGTTTGTAATCAACTGACATTTCACCTTTTTTGAAATGAGAAAACCACTTGCACACTTGAGTTTTCCCCATAGCTCTGTCCTTGTAAGCTGTGTTCAATATCACAATAGTTTCTGCAGCATTTTTCCAAGCAAAAACAAAATTTCACAGCTGCATGCGGTTCTCTTAAATCAGCCACTGCAAAATGAAGTTCAATCGAAACTGCTTTTAGGAAAAAAATTCACTATGACCAATGAGAACCGTCTCACGTGACGCCACTGGGTGCATTAACTCAGACTGAGTTGCTCAATGCTTGCTTAGTGGGGAAAATGCATATGGGAAAAATGCATACTGCAAGAGCCCTGCCCAGCAGTTATTTTGGGATTCCTTTGTAAAACCTCTAAGGTGCTGACATTTCCCCATGATCAAAATGACTGGTAGCTAGATTAGGGACAAGAGGAGTTGCTTCCCTGAATACCTGCAGTAGCAGGAACGGGCTGGCAGGGCCATAATAAGTGAATAAGGGGGTTGCAGGGAAGTCAGGCAACATCAGGCACCTGTGGGAAAACACCTGAGCACCAGCGATGTGACATCACACAGGTGCGCCTGAACTCAGCCAATAAGATCAACCAGTTCCCTCAACCACACCTCCCAAGCCAGTGGGGATAGGAGGGGATAGGAGGGGATAAAAGGAGGCTGAGTGGTAGGTCATCATGTTCGGGTGTTGTTCAGTTGTTCTCTGCCAACCTGTAAGCTGAGGATGGGAATCTCTTCCACACATGTGCAGTGCATAAACGCCTGTCTGCCGGCCTTCTCGCACCCAAAAGGACCCGCATTCTCTTGGCCTCTTGGGATTGCCTGCTCTTGTTTCAAAGGCTTGGTTTCCTGCTCCTGTTCTAGTATTCTTTTCAAGAAACTTTTCGAGCTTCCCTGAAATGGACTTTCAGTCTCGAACTCTTGCGTGTCCCCACGTGGACTGCAAGCTTTCCAGGGATATTTGAGGCTGTAATATTTGAAACTTCCCTTTCCCTCAAAAAAGTTACTCGGATCTAGAAAAGTGCTTCTGTCACGTGAATTCTTTCAGCGCTGAGAAGCAAGAACCAAGGTAAACCATCCCAGAAACCTAACAAGAATATCTTTCATAAGGTCTCCCTGAGGATTTATCTAATGCGATGACTGGGTGGAGGCTAGCCAAGCCAGAGAGCCCCACCAGGAAGGGGAGCATGCTCAATCAATCAATCATGCCTACACAATGAGGCTCCAATAAAGGTTCTGGACATGGAAGTTGCGGTGGCCTCCTGGTTACTGACAGACATCAATACACAAGGGAGGACAGTGCATCCCTTTTGGGGACATGCAAATTTGTGTTGAGCACCTACCCCATCCTAGCTCAAGTGACGCGTCTCTGGAATCCAATTTGCTATCATGAAACTGCAATTTTAAGTATATCATTTTCCTGAGTCCTGAGTTGTTTCTAGTGAATTCTCACCTAAAAGAGTAATGGCCATCAGCAAGTCAGAAAGGAAGGGGTTTGGAGAACCCCCAAGTTTACAGTTCGTACAGTTCGTAGATTTGTAGTCAGCAGGTTAGGAGTGAGGGTATTGTACTGCTATCATCCAGTCTTGAGCAGGCCTGACAGTCTGGAGGACTGTTCCTTTAGCCTGAGATCTGACCAAACTCTGGTTTAAGGTCCCAGGAAGAAAGATTGCCTTTACCCTGGGCTTTTCTGTGGTGATCAGGTTTCCTCCACTTACAGACAAAGGAGGCAACAATAAATAGCCAGACCACCCAGAATAACCTTAACTGGTGTTCTCAGGGCCTGGGAGTTAATGACCAAAATTGGCACCATGATCTCATGTGCACTTTCACATGCCTAGACAGCAGTTAGCACACACCAACCTTACAAAGGGCCAGTTGAAGGGTCACTTGCTCGCTCTCAGTATTCAGGTAGAAGTTCTGAATTCCCAAGTGTATTAGAGCTTAAATGCTGAGCACCCCGGTTTGTAAAAGGCTATGGATGGTAGTGAAGGCCTGAAACCCAATTGCATGTAGGCCTGAAACCCAATTGCATGTAGGCCTGAAACCCAAGTCCTCATCTAGATTAAATCTCCCTTGAAGGCTTTCTTACCATTGTGCAAGGATGCAGATAATCCTGCCCTCCGGAAGAATGCCTTTTAGAGAGGAGTGCCTCCACCCTTCCCAGCCAGCCCAGGAGGGGCCGTCTCTCGCTTAGGGCTTGCCTAGGTGTGTCCTTGATATCAGTCTCCCTACGGGTACTGGGGAAAGTACAAGGAGTCACACAGTCATGAGTCATGCTCTGACGGCCTTGACAAAAGGCCATGGGCCCGTCTTGTAATGTATGTGTCCCAATCATGGTTCCACTCCTAACTACTAAGGAAGGAAGGGGGGGGAAACATATGAAGTATGTCAAAAAGTATTCTTACAAAAACAAGAGACCTTTGGTAAACAAAAATATCAAAACTAGAACGCTACTGCTTCTTGACGTAGCCTTCACTTAGGCCTGTACACTCCTAAAGGCATGGCTGCCATCCCTAAAGCTCCCCCCTCACCCAAGAATTCTGCGCTCTTCAATTTACATTATATCAAAACGGCAGGGATTCAAATCATGCTCCTTATGTTCCTGTGACCTATACTGCGAGGGACAAGCAGAAGCCTGCAGGGCAGGGCTGTAGGGTGCATGAGGTAACCTTTCTCAAATGAAAGTCTCCTAGGACATGCCTTGCTACCCTCAGAGAATGAGCAGGCGCCTTGTCAAAATGGAAAACCATTCCTCGGTGCAATTGGCCTGGCCTTTTTTTTTTTTTTTTTAAACATTTTATTAGGGGCTCATACAACTGTTATCCCAATCCATACACACATCAATTGTGTAAAGCGTATTTGTACATCATTTCTCAAAACATTTTCTCTCCATTTAATGGCCTGGCCTTTTGCTCATCAATGCAGTTTTCCTTTTTCTTCCTAATAAGCCTTGTGATCATCCTATGTCCTTTGAGAAAAATCTATTAAAATCGCCCCTTGGGAATCCCAAAAGACAGTCACTGTAACCTTCTGAGCCACCCTCTTTGGCTTTAACTGGAGTTCTAGGGGGGAAAGACCAAATTTAAACATATTTCATAAAGACCTATTTATAAAGCTTTCTACAGGTCAAATCATTCAGATGAGGGAAGCCATCAGCATGAGGCCAAAATTGTGTCTAAAGGACCCACGGCCGCCGTATGGTTAATTACGGATGACGGAAACACCACAAACTCCTGACTGGCAGCAGAATTCATGACAGTCGCAGGAGGACTGGCAGAATGAAGAGGAGGGTGATGACTGGGCATGTTCCTGACTATGGATTTAAAAGGTTTGTAAGATTGGTCCTCTGGGACCACCTGTTCATATGGGGGTCAAAGTATGACTTGTGACCATTCAGCCTTGGCTCATAAGTGGCCTCGAGTCACATTCAGCCTTGCACTCCAAGCTTCAAGTGGCATGCATCTGTCAGTCATTAAGGGCAAACCCAGGCAAGTTCCCGGAGAGTCAAATGGCCCCTCTGCCCCTTCCTGGGCTGCCCAGAGTAGTAGGAAAGCACTTTCCAACAATGCGGCCTGAGGACAAAGTTTCTGCTGGTTAATGGTCAGAATGAACTCAGAAGGAGGCAGAGCTATGTCAAGACTCAAAATGGAGTTAGGGTTTCCAGTGTAAACCACACCCTGTCAGTCAGTCAATTCTGATTCATGACAACCTGTATTAGGCCCTCTGAGACTGGGTTTTGTTTTTTTTTTGGGGGGGTAGCCTCACCTTTCTCCCACGGCGTGACTGGTGAATTTGAACCATTGGCCTTGTAGTTAGCTGCCCTATGCCTAACCCATAGCAGCACCAGGGCTCCTTTCCATAAGCCAAGTGCTTTAGACTTTAAGCTCTAATACACTAACCCAGCATATCCGCTTGGAGCCACTGTTTGGATGGGACTTTCTTTTTCTTTGAAAGCACAGTCCTGACAGAACTAACTTGTCTGCAGCCATCTGCTGATTGCAGACACGTTAAAGCATGTTTTGCTTGGAGTAAACCTGTGCAGAATGAATTGGAGCCCCAGAAGTAACACTTTCTTACTTACCCTTGGATTACAGGGATAAAGGGATGGGAAGATAGTCTCTATCTTACATTGTTTTGGGGAGGGTAAATAGGTTCAACCTTCTAGGGAAGGAATTTGGACACTATCTGGCAAAATTATAAATGTATAGACCCTCTGATTCACTGATCCTACTTCTAGGTTTTTTACCTCCTATAGATATGCTCATACACAGGTAAAATGATTTTTATATGTTATCCATCATAGCACTGATTGTAAAAAACATTGTTAATAGCAAAAATGTATAAACAATTTGGAAGTCCATTTGTGGAGGACTAGTAAATAAATGATAAGGAATTCATTTATGGAATACTATACAAGCATAAAAGGACACAGAGGTTCTTTACTTACTCATAGAAACAGCTCTCCAAGTGTTATGAATTGAATTTTGTCCCCTAAAATTGTTAAGTCCTCCCCATTTGGAAAAAAGGATTTCCTTGTTACAGTAATGAGGCCCTATCAATGTAAACAGATAACCTCGCCATCAAGTGAATTCTACTCATCTCGACCCTTTCGGCCAGGGTAGAAGTGGCCCAGTGGGTTTCCAAGGTTGTAACTCTTTATGGGCAGCAGAGTCTCTTCTCCCACAGAGAGGCTGGTGGTTTCGAACAGCTGACCTTCCAGTTAGCAGCCCAGGAACTAACCCACTAAGCCACAGGGGCAATATAGGGTTGTCTTACAACAATCACTTTTGAGCTATAGATGAGTGGACGGGGCTTGGAAGCAAAGGAAGCACAAATGGACGTCACCAAGGAAGAGAAGCTGCACAAGTGATTCCCGCCCACCCACCACCACCGCCGAGCCAACACAGAGCATTCCCCCAGAACTGGCACCTTGAATTCACACTGCCAGCCTCCTAAACTGTGAGAAAATAAATTTCTGTTTGTGAAAGCCACCCACTTGTGCTATTTCTGTAATAGCAGCACTAAACAACTAAGATACCAAGATAAACTCCTATTGTTAAGTACAAAAATAAGACTGTACTTGGTGCATCGAGGCAGCTCTGAAAGGAGGCTTAAGGAAGTAAAAATCGTTTGTTTCTAGGGAGAGAAATAACTGGGGTCTGCGGCTGGAAGGGGCACTTTTTGCTACATACTCTTTTTGTGCTGCTAGACTTAAAGCTATGTATCACATAGTCAAAAAAAGAAAGAAATTTCAATTTCCTAGAAAAAAACAAAGTGCTCCTATCTCCTTTGCACCCACATTTTCTAAAAACTCTACAGGAAAACCCTTTCCAGTTACTTCGAAAGCCATGTGCCTCTGGAGGCAGCGCAAGCCGGAAGAGTCTGTCTGCATGAAGCCAGAGACAGCCTCCAGCACACGGTTTCAAAGAGAACCCTAAAACGTTAACATTTGATTCTCTACACTTTCCTTCTTCAGGACTGTCTTCGTGAAACAACAAGGTATAAGCCTGCTTATCAACAATTCAAATCACTGCTTTTCTTTGTATGAGATATAAAAAAAAAATCGATCCGTGCTTCCTCTAACATGTACAAGAAAACGCTTTCCTTTCCGCCCACTGCCCCCTATCCTCAGACAGCACAACCATGAATAGTACCCTCATGCACCTCTGTAGATCTTTTGCTGTGTGTGAAAATATTACTCCTACAAAGGGGTGCAAGTGTTTTTAAAGGGAATGGTACTGTACATACTATTTTGCATCCTCAGGAGCCCTAGTGGCACATGTGTTAGACATGAGTTCGGTGGTTCAAATCCATCAGCCACTCTGAGGGAGAACTATGAGATTTTCTGTAAAGATTTATAGTCTCAGAAACCCTACTTAGGGTTAGTAAGAGTTGGAATTGATTTTTTTTAATTCTGCCTTTCTCTTTCTCCATATCAGCACAGTTGAAGTTTTCATTCAAAAACCGCTTCTTAGAACTTGTTACCTTCCAAGCACTAGAGGAGACCAATGTGGGAGCCCTGGTGATGTAGCACTTAAGTAGTGGCAGCTAATTCAAAGGCTGACTCCTGGAACCCACCCAGCAGCTCCAAGGTAGAAAGACCTAGAATCTTGCTGCTGTGATGATGAGTCTAGAAAACTCTCTGGGGGGCAGTTCTACTCTGCCACAGAGAGTCAGTCACTGTGAGTCAAATTGACTTGGTGACACCTGTTATAAGCAACTCGATGGCAGTGAGTTTGGTGTGGGTGTCGTACACAATAGAGAAAATGTAGTGAAACAATCCAGAGACAAAGTCATCCACTGCATCAGCTCTACCATGACTCATGCTCACTGCCCCCTGGGGCTTCGGGGGCTGTACAACTTTATGGGAACAGTCAGCTTCGTCCTTCTCTCTAGGATAAGGTGACCAGATTTTAACATTGGTAAAGCGGGACACCATTGATAAAACTCATATCCTGGTGAAACAGCCACATGGCAGCCGAAAACCATATACCCTAGCTTGTTGTGCATTCTTTCCAAAAATCGGGACTTTTTTAAATGCCATGGGATGCAGGAAAAAATGTTAAAAATCAGGACTGTCCCGCCAAAAGCGGGATGTCTGGTCACCTTACTCTAAGAGCACCTGGTGGGCTTGACTGTGCCATGTAGCACATTACTTATATGGCTCTTCTAGCCATGGTTTTTGTTACTCCCACCAAACCACCTTCATTTTCCTGATGGCTTTGGGTCAGAAAGTAGAGGGAGCTACTGATTGGCTGATGATTCAGCTGTGAGTGATTGTTAGCAAGTTCACGGATTGCCATCCTGCTGAGTATAAAACGAATCCTCTCAGAAGCAGAAAGTGAGGATCTCAGTGCCAGCAAGAGAAGAGTGCCGGGAGTGGAGCATGTCCTTTAGTCCCTGAGATCCCTGCACCCTAACCCTCCTTGATCTAGGAGACCGCTTTGACACCAGAGGGACAGTAGCAGCAGCAGAACCAGGAGCCAGAGCATAGGACAGAAGAGTGGAATTCTCAGCCCACAGAGCAAGTAAAGCTGAGTGCTTGGGGACTTGGGTGCCCCTGGGTACTTAATTGGGAGGGCTGGGTTTGTGAAGCCACAGAGTTAGAGCTGAGTGCCTTCAGGTGGAGGTTTATACAAGAGTGATGTGCCCTTCAGGCATTTATGGGAAGCCCTAAAAGAGCTTTCTAACCTTACCTGAGCAGCGCAGAGGCCCGGCCAAGTGGCTGAAGGTCAGAGAGAGGCCTGCCTGCGGGCACAGCAGAGAAGAAGCTGTCCTGTTTGAGCAATTATATCCTGAGATTTTTCATCTGAATGATAACCTATTGATTTCCCTAATAAACCACGTAATCATGAGCAAGGCCTGAGTTCTTTGTGGCTCGTGCAATGAATTATAGAACCCATCAGAGAAGTAAGCAGTGTTGTGGGAGATAATACTACAGAATGGTTGCGCCAACCCCAGGACTACCACACCAGGGCTGCTGAAAAGAGAGTTTAGGAATAAATGCCCTTGTTAGGTGCTGCCACGCCTGTTCTGACCCATAGCCAGCGTGTACAACAGAACCCAACATGGCACAGTCCTGCACCCACTCTGTAAGTGCATGCACAGTGTGCGTGTGTCTCTCAATACAAACGTACATTTATATGTGCTGTGCTTTCGGGCTACATAAGTCCTCCGAAGAAAACAGCCAAGGAAGAAAAACACCAATATTGAATAACCTAAGAAAGGGACCAAATTTAGAAACGGAGCAGAGGGTATGAGGAACGCCCTGCTGAGGAAGTGACCTTTAGGCTCAGACCGGAAGTCTGACCAGGAGTCAGCCAGGGAGAGAGGCATTCCAGGCCGAGGAAAACAGCATGTGCAAAGGCCCCAAGGCAAGACCGTGTCTCCTGTGTGTATAAAGCACACAAAGAACGCAGTGTTACTGAACGCTCAGCGGGAGGGGAGGGCCAGGGGATGCAGCCGGGAGGCAGGGGCTCTGCAGACCATCCTGAGGACTTTGAACTTAACCCTCACTACAACCATCCTGAAGGGTCTTAAACAGCATAATCCAATTCCTGTTTTCGAAAGGTCTCTCTGGGGGCTGTATGGAGACTGGACTGGAAGAAGCTGAGCGTGAAGGGAGCACTGGTGAGCGAGGTGCTGGCATGGCCTGGGATGGGTCTGATATTGTATGTTTCAGAGTTTGAATCGACAGGATTGCTAGTGAGGGGGACAGGAAAGGAGGGGTGGTTGGTGATGTCCAGATTTCTGGCTTGAGCTGCTGAGTCGGTGGAAGGACTGGCTACTGGGGCGAGGCCTCTGGAAGGAAATGACGGGAAAATACGTTTTGTGGCAGGCACGGTATGGACAGCATGCACTTGGTGGTGGTAGCGGTTAGATACCTGCGTCTAGAGCTCAGAAGGGAGGCCTGAGCTAGGAATATAAATGTCAGACTTGCCCGCTGTCCACAGATGATATCAGAAAAAGAGCAGGGTGCAGGGTGCAGTCCTCGGGTCCTGAACACTCGGAGGGAAGGCAGTGATGAGACACTCAACGAGGAAGAGCCACAGAGGCAGGAGGAACATCAAGAAACTGTCGGAGCACAACTGGTGAGGAGGTGGGGAAAGGGAAAAAAAAATGATGAAAATAAGGAAGAAATGGGTAGCGGGGACACGGGGTGCTAACCCACCCAAGGGGAGGGTATTGTTTATATCTCCACAGGAAATGAGAGACCAGGCTTCAACCCAGTGCTCCAAAGTGTGAATGCAACATGCCGGTGTGGAGTAGGGAACCAGTGGAGAGGTCTGGGGGGCTGGCCCCAGTCCCAAATACTAAGTGGATGCCTGCCCCTCCC